>NW_022589758.1:4635921-4687648 GCF_004348235.1 Phoca vitulina | reverse complement strand
CTGTGTCTCTCTCTGTCAAATAAATAAAATCTTTAAAAAAAAAAAAAGATAATGCAGATGTGCTGTCTTTGGCTTTGTAAGAAGTGAGCCAGCTAATTTTATAGATAGCAACAGGAAAATTGTGAGAATTCGGACACACAATGAAGAATTATTCTAGCATCTTTCTATCCTATTCTATTCTAGCATCTAGCATGGAAAGATGTTAGAATATCCTAAATAATTTAATAGTTTTACACATTTCAAACTTGATGATTTTAGGTATAAAGGCAGTTCCCAACATCTAGTTCCCCGTCCTCCCCAACACAATGCACAAAATTATGAAAGAGACCTAAAGCCAGAAGAGTATGTCAGAAGCACTTGTTGCCTCAGATACCTCTTTCTGCTAAACATACATAATTCTACACAACTTTTAAATATCAATAAATTATTTTTTTCTTATGTTAGTGTCTTAATCCAGATGAAACCATATTTCCCTAGCTAAACAACAGTCTCTTCATCTTCCTTTAGAAATAATATTAATCAGGGGCACCTGGATGGCTCGGTTAGTTGAGCATCCAACTCTTGATTTCAACTTGGGTCATGATCTTGGGGTTGTGGGATTGAGCCCCGTGTTGGGCTCCATGCTGAGTGTGGAGCCTGCTTGGGATTCTCTCTCTCCCCCTGCCCCCTGGCTTGCCCACTCTCTCTCCCTCTCTTGAAAGAAAGAAAGAAAGAAAGAAAAAAAGAAAGAAAGAAAAAAGAAAAGAAAATCAACATTTATTGAGTGCTTACTTTGTGCCGGGCATTGTGCTGAGCATTTTACATGGATTATCTCATTTAATCTTCACAATATCCATGTGAAGTCATGTAGTAGTTTTAAGATATCCTCACAAACTTGTCCCCCTACTCCCCCCTCTCAAAACATAAAGCTAAATTCCCCTCCCTTTGTGTGTGGACTGCACTTATTCACTCCTAACAAATAAAATATGGCAGAAGTGATGGTCATAGAGAGTCATGACCTGAGACCAGGTCAAAAAAGGTTTTGCAGCTTCTTCCTTGTTCTCTTGGATCACTCGCTATGGGGAAAGCCCCACATGTTGTGGGGACACTCTCAAGACTCCGTACGGAGAGAGCATAGAGTGAGGAACATAAGCCTTCCATCAACAGCCAGCAAGAAACTGCCAATAGCCATGTGAGTGTGCCATTCTGAAAGCAGTTCCTCCAGCCCCAGTCAAGCCTTCAGGTAACAGCAACCTCGAGAGATCCTGAGCCAGAACCAGCCGGCTAAGCCACTCCTGAATTCCCGACCCACAGAAACTATGAGATAACAAATGTTTCTCGTTTTAAGCCACTAAGTGTTAGGGTAATTTGTTACACAGCAATGGGTAACTCACGCAAGTGGATCCTATCTCCATTTTTAGACATGGTTTTAGTAACTTGGCCAAGCTTCCTCAGTCAGTAAGCAGTGGAACCAATATGCAGACCAGACATCTGACTCCAGAAGCCTAATCCTTAACCACTAAGCTCTACCCTCTAAGCAGTAGAAACCATTTACGCGATGGTGCTATGTGCCAGGAACTTTCCTTACACTATCTCGTTTACTCCCACAGCAGCTCTGCAGGAAAAACTTTTTCCTGACTTTCAAAGGCATCAAGGCAAAGTTACTATCTTATCATGGGAATTGAATGATAAGGACGTGTATGAAGGTATGCAAGGGAGGCAGCACTGTTGTCCACCTCATTTTCGTCCTTTGCTTACTTGCTTAGCTCAAATGTGAGGCGACTTGACAAGCACCTTACTAATATCCTTCCCTCAAAAAGTTTTGAAAGTTTAAAATGACCGCGGGGTGCCTGGGTGGCTTAGTTGGTTAAGCTTCTGCCTTCGGCTCAGGTCATGATCCTAGGGTCCTGGGATCGAGCCCCGCATCGGGCTCCCTGCTCAGCGAAGAGTCTGTCTCCCCCTCTGCCCATGCTCTCTCTTTCTCACTTGCTCTCTCTCCCAAATAAATAAAATCTTTAAAAATAAAATAAAATGACCGCAAATGATGCCCTTTCCTTGAATATATGCAGATAGACTAAGATGTAATATACAGTATATATTATTTATCTCAAATTTTTAATTAAAAATGGAAAAATTAAAAACACACACACGGCATTTAATTTGTAAAGAAAACAAATGAGTTCATAGAGTCTAAGTATTAAAAAGTAATAAAATGGTTGTGCCTTTCTTTTCCTAGCTTTAATATCAGACCTGATTCAATGCAATTTTACAGACTTCTTATAAGGTACCTTGGAATTCTGGGCTGGTTATATAAAAACACACACAGTAGAAAACATATTGACCTTGCTTCTTCTCAGATCCATAAAACAATTCTCACTCTCTTAAAATGTTCTAATACAATAATGAGTCATTATCAAACATTGGTCTTCTGTGTATAATTTTATTTGGTATCTACATGACATAAAGCAGAGATTGGGTCAAGAGCAATAGCTACTGTCTTTGGAAAAGTGGAAAAATCTTCCAACAGGCCTCAGTTATCCAGTTTTGTCACCTATATTGCTCAATGTACCATATTAATGGCTTTGCATTGAAAATAAACATTATGTCTTATTCATTTTTGTTTTGCCAGTGCCTAAGACAGGACCTGATGCTCAAAAAGCATTTGCTCGGGGACGCCTGGGTGGCTCAGATGGTTAAGCATCTGCCTTTGGCTCAGGTCATGATCCCAGTGTCCTGGGATTGAGCCCCACATAGGGCTCCTTGCTCAGCGGGGAGCCTGCTTTTCCCTCTCCCTCTGCCTGCCTGTCTGCCTACTTGTGATCTCTCTCTCTCTCTCTGTCAAATAAATAAATAAAATCTTTGAAAAAAAAAAAGCATTTGCTCAATGAGATCAGTGAACGGATCAATGAGTTCCTACATCATTTTGTGCCGTGTTGATACACAATAGAGGAAAATTAAGGATTTAGACAGCTACCTGAAGAACAAAAGAAGGATGAACACAAAAGTGGCTAGGTAAATTGAGGTTATACCATTTGGAGGAGGCAGGTTGGAATAAAAAAGTGTAGACACTGTAGAGTGAACCTGGTCTACCTGTACAATTGTCTCAAGTCTTGATTTCATTTCTCTAAAAGAAATTCTTGACCAGCTTTACAGGCATAAATCCAATATGGTTTCCAACATGCTTAAGGAAATGAAAAGGTACAATGAAAAGAAAATGAAAAATGATAGCCTTTTCACTATCAAGGGACTCAATTATCCAGTTCAAAATGCATACGTTTTGATTACATTCTCAAGCAAAGGCAAAGCTATGATCTGAAGCACATTAAATAATATGCATCACAGAGCACAATCTTTACAGAGTTTGTTTCTCCAGCAACTTCTCTCTAAATTCTCATAGATTTCATTTTTAATACAGTGACAAAAGATCAAGTCCACCTGATTTTACATATTTGTCAAATACAAGATAGATTGAAATAAGAAAATTGTCGGGGTGCCTGGGTGGCTCAGCTGTTAAGCGTCTGCCTTCGGCTCAGGTCATGATCCCAGGGTCCTGGGATCGAGCCCCACATCGGGCTGCCTGCTCGGCGGGAAGCCTGCTTCTCCCTCTCCCACTCCCCCTGCTGTGTTCCCTCTCTCGCTGTGTCTCTCTCTCTCTGTCAAATAAATAAATAAAATCTTTAAAAAAAAAAAAAAAAATTGTCCACATTTTTAAGCAAAACTCAAAATATGTCTGCTGATGACTGTAAATATCTTTGTAATGTATTAAAAAAAGATGGATTTGTGGAGGAATAGAGGGATGGATGCGTAGATAGATATGAGATGAAGCAATTTGAAATGCTAATTGTAGAATATGGGTGATGGGTATGTGGATGTTCACTGTGTAATTCTTCCAACTTTTAGTATTTTGAACATTTTGATAAAAATGTCAGGGAAGGGGCGCCTGGGTGGCTCGTTCGGTTAAGCGTCTGACTCTTGGTTTTGGCTCAGGTCATGATCTCAGGGTCCTGGGATCAAACCCCAAGTCGGGCTCCGTGCTGGGCACAGAGTCTGCTTGTGCCCCTCCCTCTGCCCCTCTCCCTCCTTGCTCTCTCTCTCACTCTCTAAAATAAATAAAATCTTTTTTAAAAATGTCAGGGAAAATGCTACTTTGATAGAAATATGTATGTTGCTTTATGATTTCAAGTTCAAGATTTCACTCAAAGTTATGACCAAATCACTGCTAACCAGCCTTAGTATTCCAGCTTAATTAGGATCAGTTACAAACACACACACACACACACACACACACACACACATAAATCATTAACTTGCATTGCCATGATAACCCCAAAATAGAGACCACTTATTATTCTACATGTCTGTAGGATTTTCAGCTGAATCCACCCATCACCTGCACCACAGAACCTCCCCAAAATTGACTTAAAGCTGCCCCAGGCAAAAAAAAAAAACAAAAAAACAAAAAAAACATATCTATATCTATATCTATATGTATCTTCTCATTTATTTTATTTCTTATATTTAGGACTATGCCTACCCTTGTGTTAGTCTCTTCTCCAAACCAGACAGAGGTAAGAATTATATGGAAGAATAAACCTAGCTGGATACACCCCTATCCTAGAACGTTGTTCAGCATATACCTTCATTTTTTTTTTAAAGATTTTATTTATTCATTTATTTGAGAGAGTGAGAGAGAGAGCACATGAGAGGGGGGAGGGTCAGAGGGAGAAGCAGACTTCCTGCCGAGCAGGGAGCCTGATGCGGGACTCGATTCCGGGACTCCAGGATCATGACCTGAGCCAAAGGCAGTCGCTTAACCAACTGAGCCACCCAGGCGCCCTGGCATATACCTTCAGTGTACCAGAAAAACAATCTTCCATGCATAAGTTATTTTAAAGAATGTTAGCTACTGAGGGGTGCCTGGCTGGCTCAGTTGGTAGAGCATGTGACTCTTGACCTCAGGGTTGTGAGTTCAAGCCCCATGCTGGGCGTAGACCTTACTTAAAATAAAAATTAAAAAAAAAAGAATGTTAGCTTCTGAGATATTATAGCTACCAAGTCTAGAAGAGGCAGTTGGAAAAAAAGATCATGAAGACAAATAGAGGGGCACCTGGCTGGCTCAGTTGGTAGAGTGTGGAATTCTTGATCTCGGGGTTTTGGGTTTGAGCCCTAAACTGGGTGTAGAGATTACTCTAAAATCTCAAAAAAAAAAAAAAAAAAAAAAAGACAAATAGAAAAAAATCTTTAAATGTGGGAAATTGGAGGTATGAAGAAAGATCATAAATAATTGCTATGGCAAACTGTACTTTCCAAAGATGGCTGCAACAATACCTCTCATCCCACGTGTTCTTCTTACAATGTGACTTTGACACTCTTCCCATAGACAGGTGGGGGTGTCTGTCCCTTCCCCTCGAATCTTAGCTGGCTTGTAATTGTGATGAAAAGGACATTGTGTGATTTCCAAGGCCAGGTTACAAAAGGCAATACAGCTGCTGCGTGGTTCTTTTGGGGAGTTCATTGTTTTTATCCAGCTACACTGTTGTGAGAAAGCCCAAGCCACCCTACTGAGATGGAGAGGAACTAACACCCAGTTTCAGCTTACCATGTATGTGAGTGGGTCACCTTTGGAAGTGTATCCTCCAGCCCTAGAAGAGCCACCCAGTTGATTCTGCCTGTAATGGAGACAATCAGGCCACACCAAGCCCTGCTCAAATTGAGACTGATAATCAAAATAAATGATCGGAAGCCACCGCATCTGGGGGTAGTCTGTTATGCAGCGACTGCAGGCAGAGATTGCAACCAACTGACATCTATCAATAATCCAACTATTTCACTTAAACCAATTTTGTTAGTCTCTCACATATGCAACCTTTTTTTTCATGAAAATTGCTAGCAAATGGCCAGGTTGGCTTGAGTTCATCCATCCAACAAAGATTAATGAGAGCCTGTGATATAGAAAACACTGTACTTATCACAGTGGGGATACATAAATGCAGCAGCCAATCATCATAAGCTATATTTTCCTTATTATTTCTCCTCCAAACTGCTAATAAACACAGACATAATCAAAAAGGAATCGTGAGAAAAGAAAGAAAAGGCTGTTACTTTACTGATTTATAAGCAAGGCAATCAACTCCTGAAAACATTGCATAGCCTAACCAGATAAAAACAAAACCGAAGTTTATTTTCTAACTAATCAATTTCACTAGTGTAAAAGATAAAACTTCAAGACTTCGTGGATAGATTTCAATGTCTCTTGTTGTCTGTTTACTGGCTTCCAAGCAAAAGGGTACCTACAGCAACACATCAATTAAATGGTTGCAATATCTCAGTCCCCTTTGGAAACTTTATCTATAATGAATGCATTTACACAAGGTAAGATCAAGGAATTGTATTCATGTTAGGGGCCCCAACCTCCCTTTTCTGCTCCTTTTTCCAGGCTCCACATCATCCCAGATTCAGTACCCTGTGTATTCTCCTATCCTCTGCTTTTCAAAAGTAGTTCTGGGAAGAACACCTACTTAAAAAAAACACACAGTTAGGGGCGCCTGGATGGCTCAGTCAGTTAAGCATCTGCCTTCAGCTTAGGTCATGATCTCAGGGTCCTGGGATCGAGTCCAGCGCTGGGCTCCCTGCTCAGCGGAGAGTCTGCTTCTCCCTCTTCCTCTGCCTGCCACTCACCCTGCTCGTGCTCTCTCTCTCTGACAAATAAATAAATAAAATCTTAAAAAAGGGGCGCCTGGCTGGCTCAGTCGTTAAGCGTCTGCCTTCAGTTCGGGTCATGATCCCCGGGTCCTGGGATCGAGCCCTGCATCGGGCTCCCTGCTCAGCAGGACGCCTGCTTCTCCCTCTCCCACTCCCCCTGCTTGTGTTCCCTCTCTCGCTGTGTCTCTCTCTGTCAAATAAATAAAACCTTTAAAAAATAAATAAATAAATAAAATCTTAAAAAAATAAAAAATAAATACATAAACTTTGGGAGAAAACCCCTTTGTGAGTTGAAGCCTTTCCTCCTCCTTCTCTTCCACACACACGCACATTTATATATACGAAGCATTAAGCAAAGGTTATACCCTTGCAAGTTTAGATAATATGAATTAAATTTTTTCATTCATTCATTAAGTTGCAGCAAATTTCTATAGACCGGGAGAATGTACAACAAAGGAAAGCTGTGTGCAGGTCCACCCCTGGGGCACCGCACTCACGTGGCACACACGTGCGCTCAGCCTGCTCTGAGCTCCGCAGCTTACCAGCTGGACAAGCGACTTCACCTCTTTAAGTCTGCCTTTCGTCCATGTTTTTTAAAGATTTGTTCATTTATTTGACAGAGAGAGAGGGAGTGTGAGCTGGGGAAGAGGCAGAGGGAGAGAAATCTTCAAGCACTCCCCACTGAGTGTGGAGCCTGAGGTGGGGCTCGATCCCAGGACCGTGAGATCATGACCTGAGCCGAAACCAAGAGTCAGATGCTTAACCGACTGAGCCACCCAGGCACCCCTAAGTCTTGCTTTCCTCATAATTTCACCTTCCTCAGATTAGTTACAGCTCAGAAAGTATCAGGTTTTGGGGCACCTGACTGGCCCAGTCAGTGGAGCATGCGACTCTTGATCTCAGGGCCATAAGTTCGAGCCCCAGGTTGGGTGTAGAGATAACTGAAAAATAAATAAACCTAAAAAAAAAAGCGTCAGGCTTTATTACCATAATGTGACGGCCGCTGAAATGGCAGCAAGCAGGCCTGTATTAACTCAGCAACCGAAAGGTTTCTTTGCCTCTATTTCAGATTAAATATGTCAAATTAGGGAAAAGAATTAGTCATAGTTAAACAATTGGAGGGAGCAGTGGTGCCAAGCTGACACCATTTGGGAAATCCTATCTGTATTTAATGTTTAATTTCTTTCTTTTTTTTTTTCTTTGCATTTTGTCTGTTAAAAGCATCCAGTTGCAGTGGCGTCTGTTACTCAAATACCTAAGTCATAAAAATGTGCAAATCATGAGCAAAAAACCCTGACCTCACACCTTCTTTCCTTCTTTTGCTTCTTTTGTAACTCACATAAAAGTCAGCACCCCGCATAATCCAGTCTACACACTGAGTGACGTTCAAAGCAGCACAGCCCAGCCTCCAAAAGTAACTAAACTTCACTGGAGTCCCTGAGAACATGACAAGTCGGGCCCAATTTGCAACCTCACAATACTTATAATCCAGTTTTCTCCTCCCTATCATTTGCGATCTCTCTCCCATCATGCAAATACCATGGATTCTTTCTTTTTTTTAAGATTTTATTTATTTATTTGAGAAAGAGCAAGAGAGAGAGAGATAGCGAGAGAGAGAGCACGAGCAGGGGGGGAGAGGGAGAAGCAGGCTTCCCGCTGAGCCGGGAGCCTGACACAGGGCTGGATCCCAGGACAGGAGATCACCACCCGAGCCGAAGGCAGACGTTTAACTGACTGAGCCACCCAGGCCCCCCCCCCCCCCCGCCATGGATTATTTCAATCCCTCATTCTCCACTTCAAAATTTTTTTTTAGGGCGCCTGGGTGGCTCAGTTGGTTAAGCGACTGCCTTCGGCTCAGGTCATGATCCTGGAGTCCCTGGATCGAGTCCCGCATCGGGCTCCCTGCTTGGCAGGGAGCCTGCTTCTCCCTCTGACCCTCTCCCCTCTCATGTGCTCTCTCTCTCTCATTCTCTCTGTCTCAAATAAATAAATAAAATCTTTAAAAAAAAAAAAAAAATTTTTTTTTAAGTAAGCTCTATGCCCGATGTGGGGCTTGAACTCATGACCCCGAGATCAAGAGTCACGTGCTCTACCGACTGAGCCAGCCAGGTGCCCAAGATCTGGCTCTCTGCCACAGCCACCTGGTCCCTGTAACTGGGCTTCAGTGTACTTCATGTCCCCTCACTCCTGCCTCTTCTCATCGCAGAAATGCTCACACCACTTCCCATGAGACCCAGTGGTCAGTGCATGTAGTTACAGCACTGTATCCCTTCAAGAGAGGTAGATCCTCCCCCACTGTACTTCCTAGCGTGGCCACAACAAAGTACCATAAACTGAGAGGCTTAAACAAGAGAAATTTATCATCTGACAGCTCTAGAGGCTAGAAGTCTGAGAATCTTCTGATCTCAGGTTGGTTCTTTCTGAGAGCTGTGAAGGAGAATCTGTTCCATACCTCTTCCCTAGCTTCTGGTGGGTTGCTGGCAATCTTTGGCTTTCCTTAGTTTGTAAATGCATCACCCCAATCTTTGCCTTCATTTTCACATGGCATTCTCCCTGTGTCCAAATTTCCCCTTTTTATAAAGACATTAGTCATATTGGATTTGGGGCCCACCATACTCCACCATGATCTCATCTTAACTAATTCTATCTGCAATGACCCTATTTCCAAATAAGGTCACATTCTGAGGTATTGTGGTAACTTCAACATATGACGGGGCTGGGGGGGAGTGGATACAGTTCACTGGAAATTTAGCCAGACTGAGGTGGAAGGTAAACTGTGGGGCCTTGGGAGGCTGGGTACAAGGGGGGCAAACAGGTTTAGAGAGTCTGGGACCTGGCCCAGGTTCCTGTTTAGAGCAACACGGGTTATGGAGAGCCAGAGGGACAAATGTAGTCAGAGTCACTGGAGACTCCACTGGAAAGATCAAATACAGACATTTGTTCCAAAGGCCAGAGACAGGATCTAGATTGTCTTGAAAGCTGAGAGTTATGAATCAGAGGGAGACTGAGCTGAGATGAAAAGCTGGTCAGGAACAAGTGAGAGGGGTCCAGGACCATCTCTGTGGTTGCTCTAAGGTAACCATCTCTATAAAGGCAGTGGAGTGGTTAAGAGAATAGACTCTGGCTTAATTTCAAATTCTGGTTCAGCCACTTCCCAGCTGACCTTGGGCAAGTTTCTTAAGTATTTCATGCCTCAGTTTACTCACCTACAAAATAGGGAATACTAATCATACTTACTCTCTGGGAGTTGTTGAGAGGATTAAGCAAATTAGCACGTGTGAAGGACTTAGAGCAATGCCTGGCATGCAGTAAGTGCCAAGTAAGTGTTAGCTGACATTATTATAAAGTCAGCCCATGATGATTGCGAGGCAGGCACTTGTGAAATCAATATTTCTGTGAACGCATCAACAAAAACCACCGTTTCCCCGCCATTCTGGCTGCATCGCAGGCCTCCAGTGATACCAGAGTTAGCGACGTCCCCAGCCCAGGTGAAGTCTGAATAGCTCAGAGGTCACACACTACCTCAAGATGTCACACTTGGAGGGGCGCCTGGGTGGCTCAGATGGTTAAGCGTCTGCCTTCGGCTCAGGTCATGATCCCAGAGTCCTGGGATCGAGGCCCACGTTGGGCTCCTGGCTCAGCGGGGAGCCTGCTTCTCCCTCTCCCTCTGCCTCTCTCCCTGCTCATGCTTTCTCTCCCTCTGTATCTCTGTGCCTCAAATGAATAAAATCTTTAAAAAAAAAAAAAGATGTCGCACTTGGAATGCTAGCTCCTTGACTCTCACCTGGTCAGCTTCTCCCTTCCACAACCTCCACCCAGTTATTTACTGTCTAATTTTCAAACTCCACCACTTTGCCCAAATCCATTAATGATCCTAACTCCCTCCCAGGCCTGATTACCCAGTTAACTGCCTTAGTGCATTCTTTGCTGATACTTAAGCCTCATGTTGACCTCTGCCAAGTTTGTTGTTCCAAAGTTCCTTGCTGAATCAGTCAATCTTTCTTTCTTTCTTTCTTTCTTTCTTTCTTTCTTTCTTTCTTTCTTCTTTCTTTCTTTCTTTCTTTTTTCTTTCTTTTTTTTTAAGATTCTATGTGGGGGGCACCTGGGTGGCTCAGTTGGTTAAGCGTCCGACTCAGCTCAGGTCTTGATCTTAGAGTCATGAGTTCAAGCCCTGCGTTAGGCTCCGGAGCCTACTTAAAAAAAAAAAGAGGGGGAGAAAAAAAAAAGATTTTATTTTTAAGTAATCTCTATACCCAACGTGGGGCTTAAACCCACAACCCCAAGACCAAGAGTTACATACTCCACCAACTGAGCTAGCCAGCACCCTTTTGCTGAATCTTTCTAACCATCTTACCTTTTTTAAAAAAAGATGTATTTATTTATTTCAGAGAGAGAGGGAGAATGCACAAGCTGGGGCAGGGCCAGAGGGAGAAGGAGAGAGAGAGAAGCAGACTTTCCACTGAGCATGGAGTCCAATGAGGGGCTCCACGTGGGGCTCGATCCCATGACCCTGAGATCATCACCTGAGTTGAAATCAATAGTTGGATGCTTAACCAACAGCCACCCAGGAGCCCCAAACCATCTCATTTTCTACTGACTTGTTCTAGAGGACGCCACAGAACAGTAATGATTTACAAGTTTAAATTGTCCAACTTCAACTGGGTGTTCAATGCTATCGTGTAGTCTTCTAATTTATCTCTTTGTCTCCAACACTAACACATCTCTTCGAGGGGCACCTGGCTGGCTCAGGTGGGAGAGCATGTGACCCTTGATCTCAGGGTCATGAATTCAAGCCCCACACTGGGTGTAGAGCTTACTTTTAAAAAAGAAAAGAAAAAGACATCTCTTCAAAAGCTTCCCTTTTGCTTCAAGTGCCCAGTTCTACTTACCTCCCTTATCCCCAACTCATGTCCTCCCCTCTACTGACATCAGGTCATCAGATAAGACCGACTTTCTCCTTTTCCACACCTACCCCTTTCTTCCTTCTTTACTGTTTCAGTAGAAGTGTCAGTCCTCTTTTTAAAGGCAAACCCCTTGGGGCACCTGGCTGGCTCAGTTGGTAGATCAGGTAACTCTTGATCTTAGGGCTGAGAGTTTAAGCTTTAAGTTGGGCCTGGATACTACTTAGAATAAGAAATAAATTAATTAAAATAAACAAAATAAAGGCAAACCCCTTGGGGAGCCTGGGTGGCTTAGCTGGTTAAGCATCCGACTCTTGGTTTCGGCTCAGGTCATGATCTCAGGGTCCTGCGATTGAGTCCTGGGTCATGCTCTGCGTTCAGTGGGGAGTCTGCTTGGGATTCTCTTCCTCTCCCTCTGCCCCTCCCTGCCCACATGCACTTTCTCTTTTTCTCTCTCTCTCTGTCTCTCAAATAAATAAATCTTTTTTTTTTTTTAAGATTTTATTTGACAGAGAGAGAGAGACAGCGAGAGAGGGAACACAAGCAGGGGGAGTGGGAGAGGGAGAAGCAGGCTTCCTGCTGAGCAGAGAGCCCGATGCGGGGCTTGATCCCAGGACCCTGGGATCATGACCTGAGTCGAAGGCAGACGCTTAACGACTGAGCCACCCAGGCATCCCTCAAATAAATCTTTAAAAATAATTTTTTAAAACAAAAGCAAACCCCTCATGAAATGAAATATAATCCATGATCCTGGTTTGGATCTTGCATGGGGGGAACTTTGCTATAAAGAACACTTTGCTATGAAGAACGCTATTAAGACAATCAGTGAAATTTAAATTTGAACTATGTATTAGATAAGGTATTGTGTCAATATTAAATTTCCTGAATTTGATGGTTGCAATATGGTTACATAAAGAAATATTCCTGTTTTTAAGACATGTATACATATGTATTTAGAGGAGAAGGTGATGATGTCTATAATTTACTCTCCAACAATTGAGCAAAAAATATATATATATTAGGGCACCTGGGTGACTCAGTTGGTTAAGCGTCTGCCTTTGGCTCAGGTCATGATCCCAGGGCCCTGGGATGGAGCCCTGCGTCGGGCTCCCTGCTCGGTGGGGAGGCTGCTTCTCCCTCTCCCTCTTCCTGCCTCTCTGTCTACTTGTGTTCTCTGTCTCTCTCTCTCTGTCAAATAAATAAATAACATCTTTAAAAAAAAAGAGTGTACTGATAAAATATTTAAAAATATTTATATTTATATAGCTACATTAATAAGTGTAATGTGTGTATTATTATGTATTTTATATATACATATATTTGAAGAAAGAAATAAAACACATAGGGCATCATGTTAACAATGGCCGGATCTGGGGGAAGGGAAGTCAGGAGTTCACTGTAATATTCATGCAACATTTCTTATAGTTTTGAAATTTTTTCAAAATAAAATTTAACTAAAGGAAAAAACAGAAGAACCAGACTGTATTCCAGGTGAGCTCAGTAAGTCATTTAGCTTCTGTGAAGTTCCTCTGGCGTAGAATTTCTCAATAGAATCACTTGAGTTGAATGCATTTGTTTTATCCTTTTGTAGGCATACATGGACAATACGAATGCATATACCTTTATCAGTTCATGCAGGAAAACTTCAAGGATTCAGTGAAGGATCAGTTTAAATAATAATATATTTAGCATGATGGCTTTCTCAGCTAATTACCATTAATTTTTATTTAAGAAGATTTTTAGTGCTTCCAAAGAAATAAAAAAATGTTATTAATAAAGGAAAGGCAAACTCCTTCCCTTGGCCCTCATGATTTAAATCCTTCCTGCCCTCTTCTTAGTTAACAGCGCTGCAAGATTCCTTCCATTTCCAGCGCTTGAACATACATCAGTTCTTTCCTCTGCTCTTCAATTACAGGCAGCTCTTCACTACTCTGGAAAAGCCTTTCCCTGTTTCCTCTAGCTACCATCCCATTTCTCTCTGTTCCTTACCGCTCTCCTTCTTGAACACGTGGTCCATACTCCCTGCTTTTCTGCTGAAAATATCCTGGTGCAGACAGAATGAAAATATGGAGACAAAGTAGGAGTGACACGTGAAGCCAGAGGTTATATAAAATCTGATTCAACTCAATAAATATTAACTACATTAGTCACTGTGTTAGGCCCCCCGGATAAAAATTGAATCAAATATGGCAGGTTTAGTAATTGGCTTAAGGTCACCGAGAGTAATTAATGGAGCCTAGATCTAAACCCAGGTGTGTAACTCTAGAATCTTCTTTAGAGGGATTTATTTGATGGCCAATGGAGGGGCAAGAATTGTGCTGTGGGGTTACAGAGGAAGGCACACTTAATTGTTAGTGTCATTTCCAGACAGGTGAGAAATGAGAGAACTGATGAGATGATAATTTCCTGAGAGAATTAAAGATTGGTCAAGATTCAAAGGTCCTGGGTGCCTGTGACTTGCCAGAGCAGATGGAAAGCAAGAGGCCACTAGAAACCCTACTGGACTCAGTTCTGTCCTGCCCAAAGGATGCTAGGTGGGCAAGCACCTGCCAAAGCCTGTGCAAACCTGATTCTCCTCTTGTGTTGGTGAGCATGGCCTCACCCTCGTCACCATCTGCTTCTCCCTTTGGTGCGGTTCTACCACTTTCTTTGTCCCTGCTTCCTCGTATCTTCCTACTCTTTATTCTCCAAGAAAAGGCCTTTGGTGCATCAAAGCGTATACAATCCCGTGGCTTCTAAGACAGTGACTAAATCTGAATCGGCAGGTTTGACTTGCCTCCAACCTCCCAGTCTCAGATCCCCTGCTGAACGAACTGGCCACTTAGATGCCACTGTAGGCTCAAAATGTATACCAGTGACCTTGGAACCTTCCCAAACCTGCCTGCCCCTCCCAGTGCCACTTATTGTCCTCTAAGAGCATCACTATTCTCCCAGCCCTTGGAGCCCTCTTCAATTTCATCTTAGTCTTCTGGACGCAACAGTTGCAAAGGGTTCAGTCAGCGATTTCCAAGTTTCTTTTTATTTTTTCCCCATTTTCATTCCTCCGGCCGTGGTCCCAGTTCAGGCCCATTGCCTCCCCATATCTTTCCACAATGACTTCGACTTCTCAACAATTTCTCTTGCAATTTGTCTCTCCGCTTCAGTCCACCCTGTGTGGATTTGCCAAGCTGATCTGCCTAAATCACAGCTTGGATCCTGTCACTGCTTAGCTAAGAAAAGCTAGGACTGCCCACGCTCCACAAAGAAAGATCCAGGCTCCTCAAGGGACTTTGGAGGCCTTTTGCAGGCTGCTTTTTGCCGGGAAGGTGGAGGCATGAGCAGAATGATCCAGATGGGGAGAAGCTTCAGGCTTAACAGAGTCCTGCTCCTAATAGCTCCCCGTCCTGGGCCAGAAGTGCAGACCCACCCAACACTCTGCTGGCCGCCCAGGATGCCCCACTGTGTGACCGCCGCACTTTGCAACACTCAGTTTTCACTGTTGGGAGTGCTAACCCGCTTCCAGCCCACTAGACAGGTCCTAGCCAACATCAAGACCCCATTCCGTTCCTCTCTTCTGCACACCTTTCCCAGGACATTCCTAGTGTCCCTTCCCTCTGGTGAATGTCTCTGAAGCAGTGTATTTCTAATACCTCTCGTGTGAGCATCCATCTTCTATTACCATCGCTACATTTCCTTTTTTTTTTTTTTAAGATTTTATTTATTTGCTTGACGCAGAGGGAGAGGGAGAAGCAGGCTTCCTGCTGAGCAGGGAGCCCGATGCGATGCGGGGCTCCATCCCAGGACCCCGGGATCATGACCTGAGCCGAAGGCAGCCGCTTCACCGACTGAGCCACCCAGGCGCCCCGAATGTGTGTCATTTTGAGATATTTGTATTTCTGTAAATAATATATCAATAATTGTGTTTTACAATTTTTAAGATTTTTATTAATTGTGTTTTAAAATTTTACGCAAATACCATGTCGTATCTATCTGTTCTGATGTAGCTTTTTTTTTTCACCTAAGGTTATGTTTTTGAGATTTAGTCACGTGGATACCTTCATTCATTGTACCTGTCATTCGCTGTAACCGTTGAATCAGTCAGGATCCCTCTGAGAAGTCATATCCAGAAGTATTAACTACAAAGAGTCCACTAAAGGGACGCTTTCTAGAGGTGTGAGCAGGGTTAAGGGAACCAGCGAGGGATAGTGAAGTCGCCGGGACTAGCAGCATCAGGAAGCTTTTGTGCAGATTAGCTTGGCTCCAAATCCTGCACGGCTAGCTCTGCGACCGTGGACCTGAGCCCTTTAAATGTCTTGCCTTGGCCAACTGGCATGCTGTCAGTAGTCGGGCCGTGACACGGCAGGAGGACTGTGCGGGCTCCTGCAGCATTCACGGCTTCTCCAGGGTCCAGCCGCCAGCAGGGGCCCCGGGCGATACACCTCCCTGTGAGCACCTTTGCCTGCTGCCCTAGAGGGACAATTCCCAGCAAGTTCCAGAGCACGGAGTTCTAGTAGCTTCCACAGGAGCAGCGCTGCGATGACTCTCTGCTGTTTCATGAGCCATGGCTGTGCCCTCTTGCAAGCTTTGGAGGGGAAGGGACTCTTGTGCGGGTGCTGGATGGCAGCTGGAGGGGTGGTGGCTGCTCTCATGTCACTTAGGCCCGTATTCTCCAGAATTCTCTTTACTTCCTCCTAGCCAACCTCTCATGACTCCAATTCCCTGTTATAGGTTGTAATTCTTTATATTAAACTTTCTCTGTTTAAACTACTGTGTAGCTCCTCTTTTCTGATTGGCCCCAAACTGATACCCAGTCATCACTCCTAAGCCTGAAGGGCCTAGGGGAGGAGACAGGGAAGGAAGCCAGGGAGAAACAGTTATGGGAGATTGGTTGCCTCCTTAGGAGAATGGGTACATAAATGGACAATTCTTCATACGATGGACTATGACACAACAGTTATGCCAGGTAGTCTCCATTTTCCTTTCTAAACACATTCACAACCCTTCTCCATCCTGCTCTGTGCCTGGGAAACTGACGGCGGGGTGCTGGTAAGTGGTTGACACAAGCACCATGGGGGGAAAAAAAATGACCCTGATTTGTAGGGTTTGCTGATTTCTGTGGTGTAAATACTCCCACCATGGCCAATTTCAACTTATCAACATGGCGTCACGGATTAAGGCGTTGGGAGGGGAGGCTCACCATTGGCCCCAGCACAGCCCTGGAAGCTGACCTCTGAAGACTGCAAACTCCGGGCTCCCTGGTCCTCTTGCTTTCAGGTGGGAGACACAACAGACTGCAGATGAGAGCCCCACTCTCCCCTGCCCCCTCCCTGATGGGCTGTGGTTTGGCTGTGACCGTTGGAAAGGAGCAGAATCTGCCACCCCAAAATAAGCCTCTTTGGCATAAGGATTATTTTGAGCTGGTTATTTTTAAGAAACAGCAGACATGGAAACGCTCTGAAAACCAAGTGGTAGAAGTTACCCTTTTGTAAGAGGCACTTACATGAATAAGGGAAATCTCCATTTGTAGGGGTGTCTCCCTCTCTGCACCAGGAGGAAGGGGATGACTCTCAATCTCTAGAAACTCTTATCTGTGGAGAAGGCAGTGCCCTAAATCTGCATCACAATCCTACCCTTGTTTACTGGGCTTGGCCAG
The DNA here is from genome assembly GCF_004348235.1 of Phoca vitulina. Taxonomy (NCBI): domain Eukaryota; kingdom Metazoa; phylum Chordata; class Mammalia; order Carnivora; family Phocidae; genus Phoca; species Phoca vitulina. The sequence continues at coordinate 4,670,434 of NW_022589758.1, read as the reverse complement.
GTAACCGCCCCTAACTGACTCCCCACATCTGTTTTTGTCTTCAGCTGGAGATAACATTTAAGGTGGTGGCTAGGGCCATTCTGGAGTTACTCGGTTTTCCTGGGTCTCTCCGATGTCTTATAGGAGGTGTACCTGTTATTAAACTTCTGTTTGATTTTCTCCTGTTAATCTGACTTTTATTACAGGAGGGTCTCAGCCAAGATCCTAGAAGGGTGGAGGGAAAATTACTTTTATCCTCCCACACTGTGTTTCTCTCCTCACAATAAGCCTAGTTAAATTGATTTTGCTGTCCTCTCTACTACGTAACAGGCCGTGGTAGGCATCTTTGTGCATCTGTTTGATCTTTGTGTGAGAATTTCGTTTTTTCTTTCTTTTTTTTAAAGATTTTATTTATTTATTAGACCGAGAGAGAGCACAAGCAGGGGAAGCTGCAAAGGGAGAGGGAGAAGCGGCCTCCCTGCTCGGCGTGGGGCTGGATCCCAGGACTCTGGGATCGTGACCTGAGCCGGCGGCAGACGCTTAACCAACTGAGCCCCCCGGGCGCCCCGGGTGTGAGAACTTCAGTGGTGGTGGTAGGGCTGCCAGATCAAATATAGGATACCCAGTTACATTTGAATTTCAGTAAAACATTAATTTTTTAGTCTAAGTTTGTCCTAAATAGTGCATGGTACCTATTTATACTAAAAACAATCATTTATTATTTATCTGAAAATAAAATTTAACTGGGAGTCCTGTTTTGCTTTTGTTGTTGCTAAATCTGGCCACTCTATCTGGGGAATGGAATTCCTGTTTGAGTTTTGTCCTTTCTAAAAGAATGTCTTCAACATGGTTTGGGTTCTGTAAATTGTATGTGATGAATTGATTTCATGTTCTTCAGATGCCCCTCAGTGTAGTTTTCAGTCATCCGTAACCCTGTGTTGGGTCTTCCTTTAACATGGGTTTGACAATGGGTGGTGCCTCACAAAGTAGACCTAGGGCTCTCAGGTGCAGTTGAGCAAGACAGACAGAGGAGGCCTGTCCCTGGAGGAGGCTCAGGAGCACGTTCCTGTCCCAAACTCTGGATGTTTAGATTCAGCTTCCCCCATTGTCCTCCACTGGCCAAAGCCTCTGCAGAGGCCAGTGGGTTCACATTTGGAGCCCAGCTCCCTTCCCTTCCAGACTCCCCTTCCCCACACCACGGGTGGGGGTGGGAGGACCCGGTCAGACTCTGAGGTCCCACCTGGACTCACACCCCTGAGCATCATACTTAATCTTCTCTTGGGTGCCTGGGTGGTTCAGTTGGTTAGGCATCTGCCTTCAGCTGGAGTCATGATCCGGGGGTTCTAGGGTCAAGTCCCACATGGGGCTCCCTGCTCAGCAGGGAGTCTGCTTCTCCCTCTGCCCCTCCCCCATGATTGTGAGCGAGCTCTCTCTCAAATAAATAAATAAATATTTAATCTTCTGTTGTCTTTGGGTAAATCTTGCCCAGGAGTGGGCGGGGTTGGGGGGGAACTTTATTACAAAGCAAGGTGAGAAATAATGCCTAGAAAGGCAATTAGTGATGGTGAAATGTATTGCCTCCTAGGGGCATTTGTTTCTTAAGCAGTAATTCAAAGGGCTGGAGTTCTAACAATAGATTTTTTTTAAAATCTTTTTTTATTATTATGTTATGTTAATCACCATACATTGCATCATTAGTTTTTGATGGAGTGTTCCATGATTCATTGTTTGCGTATAACACCCAGTGCTCCATGCAGAACGTGCCCTCTTTAATACCCATCACCAGGCTAACCCATCCTCCCATCCCCTCCCCTCTAGAACCCTCAGTTTGTTTCTCACAGTCCATAGTCTCTCATGGTTCATCTCCCCCTCCGATTTCGCCCCCTTCATTCTTCCCCTCCTGCTATCTTCTTCGTCTTTTTTTTTTTAAACACAAAATGTATTATTTTCTAACAATAGATTTTAAGAAACAATTTCAGAGAACCTGTCTGACACTGAGCACATATAAATGTAACTTCTTTCTCTTCCTGAGCAAAGTCCTTGTCTTTTTCACCACTTCCTCTATAAACTGCTTTTCTTTTCCCTCATCCAGAAGAGTTCCTGATCTCCTGGCCTGGGAGATGTAGATATTAAATAGATCCAGATCTAGTGGAAGATTGTTCTGTTCGATTCCGTTTCTGGGACTTTCTCCTAGCCACAGGAAAAAGTCGCGAAAGTTGTGCCACAGTGCCATCTGCTGCCCGAAAGCGCCAGGCTCTGCAAGTGCTTTTAGTGTGTATTTTTACAAAAGCAGTTTTTTTCTTAAAGGGAACGAGGATCATTTTGGTTTGCTTGGCTTTGTTTTGTAACGTTGACGAACATCTGCGCTTCTCCATAACTAAAAACTTCTCTAAAGCTTTTGGTCGGCTAAGAAGACATTGCCCACGTGGTGGCTTCTGTCTTGGGGGGTTTGGGTCTGAGATTCTGCGTTTCTAACACGCTCTCGGGTGATGCCGGCACCGCTGATGCCAGGAACACTTCTGAGTAGCAAGCGGATAGACCAGAGTAGCCCACGCACCTGAGCAGGGGACTTTTCTAGAAGACCCTCCTCGGAGAAGCAGATTTTAAATGGATTCGGAACCTCTGTAAGATTACTGTGGTTTTTTGTTTCCTTCTTGGGCTTGCTGTGAGGGAAGAGAAAAATGATCGTGTATAATTGTCCCACAGTGCCATCTATTGTCTGAAACTGGCAGGCACCTGAGAGTTACTTTCTGTTTTATCGCAGCAGTTCCTTCTTTAAGGTATGAACCACTTTGGAGAGTGGGGGGTGTGAGTTTTTGTTGTTGTTGTTATTTTTAGTAGACTCCACGCCCAGCATGGGGCTTGAACTCACGGACACTGAGATCAAGGGTCGCATGCTCTACCAACTGAGCCAGACAGGTGCCCGTTAACGCAGTTCCTTTTCTGGGAGGGAACCAAGATTGTGTCCACGGTGTGTTTTGTTTTGTAACACTAATAAACTCCCACAGCTCTATGTAACTAAAACTTTTAAAAGCCTAAAAGTTCTTTCGAAGCGTTTAAATAAGGATTTTAGAATTTCTTTGAGCACTTGAATGGCCTAAAGTTTTGATTTTTATTGTTTGATGATGTCAGAAATGATGTTTTCATCCAATTAGGGATGCTGGGAGAGGAAAAAAAAGTCAGATTAACAGGAGAAAAACAAACAGAAGTTTAATAACAGGTACACCTCCTATAGACATCGGAGAGACCCAGGAAAACTGACTAACTCCATGGAATGGACCAAGCCACCATTCTAAACACAAAAGGAGGTGTTGGGGACACTTATGGGAAGTTACCTGGCTAGCCCAATAAAGAAGGGTAGGATTGTGATGCAGATTTAGGGCACTGCCTTCTCTGTGGATAAGAGTTTCTAGAGGCGCCTGGGTGGCTCAGTCCTTAAGCGGCTGCCTTTGGCTCAGGTCATGATCTCGGGGTCCTGGGATCGAGCCCCGCATCAGGCTCCCTGCTCAGACGGAAGCATGCTTCTCCCTCTCCCACTCCCCCTGCTTGTGTTCCCTCTTTCGCTGTGTTTCTCTCTGTCCATAAATAAATAAAATCTTTAAAAAAAAAAAAGAGTTTCTAGAGATTGAGAGTCATCCCCTTCCTCCTGGTGCAGAGAGGGAGACACCCTTACAAATGGAGATTTTCCTTATTCATCTAAGTGCCTCTTACAAAAAGGTAACTTCTACCACTTGGTTTTCAGAGCATTTGCATGTCTGCTGTTTCTTAAAAATAACGAGCTCAAAATAATCCTTATGCCGAAGAGGCTTATTTTGAGTGGTATATTCTACTCCTCTTCAAGGTTTTCACGCCACCAATATTTTTGAACTGTCAGCTGGGGGGCAAAACTCTGTGTTTGGACCTTTGCAGAGACATACATGTAAGAAGAGCTTTCTGGAGACAGGGCTGGTGCAATACAAAATCCAGTACAAAATAAGGTGGGGCCCGAGGGAGCTACTGGAGCTGAGCTGGAAGAGAGAAAACTGTGAGGAGCTCCTCGGTGCCATGTGGATAGATGCCAGAGAGGGGCCAAGTCTCTACCTCCAGGGTCGCTCAGAAGGATCATTACAGGCTGTACCCAGCATCAAGGCACCGACCAGAAAGACCCCCTCGCCATAGCATCAGTTGTGGTTTTGAGCCAGGATTCTCCAGTCTGCAAAACCCCAATTGTGTTTTGTGCCCAGTCTGGGAAGCAACTCCCTATCCACTTGGTTTGACCCGTTGTCACGAGGGCACAAATTCGGGATTGCTTTTGCCCCAAACTCCTACAGAGTTTATAATGAAACCATTTTCCTGCTTAAACAGCAACAACAAAACCCTGAGGGGATGGGGTAACTGGGGGATGGGCATTAAGGAGGGCACATGATGTAATGAGCAATGTAATGAACACATGATGTAATGAGTTAGAAGCAACTGATTGATCACTGGCAAGTTAACCTCTCTAAGACTCAGCTTCCTTATCTGTACCCCCTTTTGGGGTGATGGCGAGGATGAAATGAACATATGTGCTTAGCCCAGTACTTCTCATGTGATGAATACCAATATATGCTGTTGTTAGTGTTATTTATATTTATGGTAGGCCAAGTAAGGCACCCCGAATACATCAGATCCATTCCCTGGAACCTGGGAATACTGCCTTCTATGGCAAAGACGTTGCCGATGTGATTAAGCTAAGGAATTTGAGGGCTGGATTATCCAGATTGACCCTGACTGCAATCACAAGGGTCCTTATGAGAGGGAGACAAAGAGAGATGATGCAGGCAGAAGGGAAGGCAATGTGATCACAGAGGCAGAGCTTAGAGGTTGGAGTGATGCTTCTATGAAGCAAGGAATGCAGAAGGGGAAGAGGCGGGAAAGAGATTCTCCACTGGAGCCTTCGGAGGATCATTGCATGTCCTGCTGACACCTTGATATGGGCCCAGTAAAACTGATTTCAAACTTCTGGCCTCAAGAACTGTGAGAAAATACATTTCTGGGGGCACCTTGGTGGCTCAGTCGGTTAAGCGTCTGACTCTTGATTTCGGCTCAGGTCATAATCTCAGGGTCGTGAGATTGAACTCCACGTGGGGCTCCGCGCTGAGCGTGGAGTCTGCTTAAGATTTTCTCTCTCCCTCTCTCTCTGCCCCTTCCCCTCAATCCAATATTGTCACCTAAAAAGCTACCTGCAGTCCATGGCAGGCAATATAAAAGAAGTTGTAGAAATGGGGGTGGTTTCGAAATTAGATTTTTTCACCATCCCTGACCTTTCTTACAAAATATATAGAAATATCCTATGTTACATAAATGCAGATATTCACTTCTGCTTGGCAAGCTAAAGAGTTAAGAACCTAGCAGAAAATTTGACCTGAAAGGTGTAAAGAGGGGGAAAAATTTTTAAATGGGACTTAGGTTTCCTTACTACCAATAGCATAAACTTCTGAGGCACCTACCGTCCTAAAAAAAAAAAAAAATCTTTAAATTAAATTTACACACCAGTTTTCGATCTCTTTTCCGACAATCCTTTTTGGAACGCTTCTTTACCAACTTGTTATCACCTTAACATTTTGGTAGACTGAGAATATTGCTAGTAAGATCTGTCAATGGAGCAAAGATTTATCTAAGCCATTTATTCAAATCCTGTTTGCAGGCTTCTATTTCAGGAATGTAATTAAAACCATCTACTGCCGCTTGAATTCTCACTGGATATCATCTCTGCTGGCCAATCTCTTTTGTGGACTCCACTTCAATGTTATATTAATTAAAGCTTCATCTAATTAAAATTCCTAGTCTGTGGTCTTTCTCCTACCCTTTATGCCCTAATATTCCTAAGGTGAACCCAGTAGTGATTGTTTCAAATGTTCACCATCTTTGTTTCCCTGAGTGCCTGCAGGCAGTTCTGTGGTTTAGAAAATTAGAATTTGTGCCTTAAAATTCATATTGTCTGAGGGTCCATTTCCAGCAAATATTGCTCCCGTTGATGGGCTGTCAGTAGCTTTACGGTTGTGGTTCTCACCAAGCCGCCTTCAAAACTACCTCATCCTGGGTGCTAGGGCAAAGTATGTTAGAACTGCAGGACACAGGTGCCTGGGTGTTGTACTGACAAAAACCCAGATGGAGGGGTGCCTGGGTGGCTCAGTTGTTAAGCATCTGCCTTCAGCTCAGGTCATGATCCCAGGGTCCTGAGATCGAGCCCCGCATCGGGCTCTGTGCTCAGCGGGAAGCCTGCTTCTCCCTCTCCCTCTGCCTGCTTATGTTCTCTCTCTCACTATGTCTCTCTCTGTCAAATAAATAAATTAAATCTTTTAAAAAAAACCAGATGGTACAGCCACAGAGACAAGAGCCCCTGCAGCTCACTGATTTAATTGTTGTGTGGGAATACCAAAAATAGAAACAGATTCTACCTCTCCATTCGTGGCTTCCCACTAATGACATAATGATGGCGCAAATGTCAAAAGTGGCAGAGCCTGAAAATCCTGGTCTCACAGTAATTGAGCTCCTTTACAATTGTCGTGACCATGTGACACAATGACAAAGGAAGTGGTTCTGAGAGGCACAAGCCTAGCAGGACAGCAGTAGGCAAAAGAGAGGACCTCAGCCCGTGTGCCCAATACAGAGGCAGCCTACGTGGTACGTGGGTAGGCCAAGGCTCCCGGAGAGGAGGGCATGTGAATGTGAGATCTTTGTAAACATCAGATTATACATGATGATTTTCAGTGTTTAGGTCGTCTGGGTCTTGATGCCCTTATCTCACGAATGCTGATGCTTTATCACAACTTCTCATCTGTGGCCAGATGCGTGCTATTTATCTTCTGTGGCTTAACTCTGCTTTGGCTTCATGCACGGTTTTTTCTAAACTGAAAATAAAATTACCTTTAAAGATAACTGCTCAAGGTCAGAGACTTGGGGGGTGGTAGGGGAAAGTGTGGTCCCTGAAGCCAACAAGATCTTTCCAGTAATCCACATTGCCTGCCTAAGAGGCAGGACACCGATTTATTTATGTAACCTATTACTCACTAGAATATTCAGAGGCAATACAAGGAGGCAGGTTGTTGGTTACCGTGATATAATAATTTTTTCTCAAATGATCGCTGTAGTTGTTACCACATGTAATAATTACAATTAAACCTCCTTAATGACTATACCAGTAACATTGACTTTGTGGTTGAGCTGAAGCATATCTTTGTATTTTCCATAATGAAAATTTTGTTAAACAAATTAATTGTGTAGACAAGACTACTGAGTGGAAAGGCTGTATTCAATCCCTTTAGAGGCAACCATTTACATACAACATGTAAACACTTGATATGCCAAATATAGGCAGTAAATCAGTGTGCTGATGGCAAACATTTTTATCTGTTTGCTAAAATTGGTTTCCCAGGTAATACATTATGAGTCCAATTACAGATGCTATATATTTTTGAAAGCATGAAAACTTGATTTAGATCACAACGGTCCTACTGTTCTCTAAACGAATATGCTGTTCTTACTTCACCGTAATTATTAAATTTGACTCTTGGTAAAATAATAGAAGTCTAGCCTAACCACGTCATTTTATGAGTCAATAAACCGAGGCTCCAAAGCCTCAGTGATGGAAATAGACATCATCTGGTGACCATCAGTTTAGTGTCATAGACTTGAGCAGTTTCTTTCATGAGTACAAGGAAGGTTCGAAGTCATTGGCACTTGGCTGCTTGCTGCTGCCACCGTAAGCTTCTACTTCTGCCATCTATTTGTCCCACCCCAGTTTGCCTGGTACGATCAATTGGCACCGGGCATTGCATTTCAGCCTCCTTCTTGGGCATATCCGTACCACAGGCCTTAAAAAGCTAAAAACTACATTCCCCAAGATGGAAGTGAGGTGAAAGCCACCTTCCCGCGGCTTCAGCCCCACCACTGGCAAGCATAATCCCGAAGAGGCGGGGTTTTATGCACCCAAGATCTGCCATCTAGATCTGTCGGGCCTGGGGAGTGCGAAGAGGCCATCGTTGCCATGGAAACGAGATTTTAGCTGCGCATCCAATCGATCGTTCTGCTAGCAGCTTCTGCTCTTCCCTTTCTCCTCCGCTGCACTCTGTTGTCTAGTCTCCCAGGCAAAAGTGGCCACTAGGACTTCCTTTCTCCGCACGTCAGTTATTCTGGGCTACTCTAGAACAGTCGGAGAACCCCAGGCTCTATGCCCACCTTGCCCCTGGCACTCCCTGCAAATGAAAACTGGTGGGGGGCCCTGGGAAACCTAAATCTTTTCTTGCAAAAAACAAAGCCAGACATCATTTCTGGAGGAAAACAAATCTATCTTAGCACAGGAAAAAAAATACTCCTTGAACACTTTTGTCTCAATCTGCAAGAAACAGAGAGAAATGAAGTGTTTCTAGCATGAGCACAGTGGTGTTTTAGAAAGATGAGTCTAGCAAGAATTAGAGGAGAAGAAGGTGGAATCAGGTAAGCTATGTGGGAGGCTGTTTTCATAGCATGTTGTTTCCTTCCTTCATTTGACATATACTTACTAAGTTGTTACTACTCCCCAGTCATTGCTCCAGATGCTGAGGATACAACGGAAGACTGACCCTGCCTTTGAGAAGCTTATGGTAATTAAGCGGGAAATGGCAATCGGGCAGTGTAAATGCCAAGTAGAGGATACTCTGAAAACACGACCTGGACAACCAGAGAAAACAACCTTTAAGTTGACAACGGAAGGATGAGTCAGGAGACAGCCTGGGAAAGGGGTGGGAAGAGCCATCCAGGCAGAGGGAAGAACAGTTCAAAGGCTCAGAGGTGAGGGAAAGAGAGCTTCTTTGAGGACCTGAAAGAAGTTCAGGATGTCTAGAGCGTCTGAGTTGAAGTTGGGGAAAAGGAGGATGAAATGGGGAGAGATGAGGTTGGAGAGAGAGAACGAAGCCTTGAAGGGCTTTCCAAGCTTGTTAAGGAGTTGAGGATTTCTCTGAAGAACAACAGGAAGCCACTTAAGCAGAGCGGTGACATAATTACATTTGCATTCTAGAAACGTATTCTGGCCGCCGTATGGAAAATGGATCACCGGGGAGGAAACTGGAGGTTGAGAGACCAGCTGGGAGGCTACCACCATAGGCCAGAGGCAAGACAATGATGGCCTAGATTTGGGCAGTGGCAGATGGCAATGAAAGGGACCCAAAACACCTTTCAAAGAGGAATCTTCAAGACATCCCTTTACACAGTTCTTCTAAAAAATTATTTTGCTCTTTCAAATCATGCGAGTGGAAATGGGGGCTTTGTGTGCACCTCTCACTTGTGCACATCGGAGTGGCCTAACCACTGGACATCTGTTACCAGACACCAAAATGAAGGACTTATGGTCACAGAGAATATAACCAACTTTTATAGGGTAGTCTTGCAAAATTAAATCAATTTTGTGATGCCAACTGTTTATCTCATTTCTCCAATTGAATTCTTTTTTTTTTTTTTTTTTTAAGATTTTATTCCTTCATTTGAGACAGTGAGCACAAGCAGCGGGGAGAGTCAGAGGGAGAGGGAGAAGCAGGCTCCCCACTGAGCAGGGAGCCCGATATGGGGCTCGATCCCAGGACCCCGGGATCATGACCTGAGCTGAAGGCAGACGCTTAACTGACTGAGCCACCCAGGCGCCCCTAAAGAAATGTTTAAATAAAAAAATCTCAACATACTCAAAAGTATAGAGATATATAAGTACATATACCCATTGCCCCAACTTAACAGCTATTTACCACACATGATTCATCTATCTCTTTTTCTTCTTCTTTCTCTCTTAAAAACTGAAATATTTTCCCTTCCTTCCTAAAATGGAAATATTTTTTATTTTATTTTATTTCTTTGGTTTTTGCCAGTTTGTTTTTATTGGTGCCGGTACTCCGGCCTTGACCGTGTACTTCCTCAGTGGGTACAGCTGGTCCTTCGGCCGCTGCTTCTGGGTCTTCAGGTTTTTCTCGTGCTTGTTCAGCTGGTGGCGCATGGCACGTATCTTATTGAGCTGCAGACCCAGGGACTTGTACTTCTCACAAGTATGCTCCATCAACTTACCCTTGTAGCATTTCCTGGGGTTCTCTTTCTCAGTCTGGTTGATGACGGGGAGAACGTGGATGATGGATTTGCAAACAACTCGGATCTTGGAGAGCTTGGAAGCCGTCTGCCTGTCACTTTACCTGACATCTCTTGGGTGACTCAAAGGTTCTTCAAACTCATCAGGCCCCAAATAGAATTTGTGATCTTCTCACACATCTCCACTTCTCCTCAACATTGTTTTTTCTCTGTGAAAAAAAATCAGTCTACCATTTTTTATTTTTTAAATTGGAATTGACAGAATCAATTGACTCTGTCAATGCTCTGTGAATCAGTTCTGTCAATTGATTCACAGAAGTCAATCACCAGATTGATAGATCAATCTACCAGAAAGCTATGCATCAACCTGGAGATCTCCCTCTCTGTTATTCCTCATTTCCAATCTTTCACGAAGCCCTGTCAATTGAACTTTTTTTTTCTAAAGATTTTATTTATTTATTTGAGAGAGAGAGCACGAGAGCGGGGTGACGGGCAGAGGGAGAAGCAGACTCCCCACTGAGCAGGAAGCCCAATATGGGGTTTGATCCCAGGACCCTGAGATCACCACCCAAGTGGAAGGCAGACGCTTAACCGAGCCACCCAGGTACCCCTCAATTGAACTGTCTTAATAGCTCTTAAGTCCATCCACTTCACCCCACCTCCATCACCATTGCCCTTATCCAAGCTACCTGGCCTGGGCTACTGCTATAGGTTCCTAACTGGTCCACCTGTGTCCACTCTGTCCTCCCGTTTACAGATGGCTGGCACTCACAGGAGAGGCCTAGAATGAGGATAAAAGTTTGTGTAGCCATCTATGTATAAGTGGCTATTTCTCTTTATTCGTTTTTTTTTTTAAAGATTTTATTTATTGGGGCACCTGGTTGGCTCAGTCGTTAAGCGTCTGCCTTCGGCTCAGGTCATGATCCCGGGGTCCTGGGATCGAGCCCCGCATCAGGCTCCCTGCTCGGCGGGAAGCCTGCTTCTCCCTCTCCCACCCCCCCTGCTTGTGCACCTGCTCTCGCTGTGTCTCTCTCTGTCAAATAAATAAATAAAATCTTCTATGAGTGGAGGGAGGGGCAAAGGGAGGGGGTGAGAGACAAGCAGACTCCCTCCTGAGTGGGGAGCCCCTCGTGGAGCTTGATCCCAGGACCCTGAGATCATGATCTGAGCCAAAGTCGGATGCTTAACCAATTGAGCCACCCAGGCGCCCCTCTCTTTGTCTTTAAACTCAGGTTCTTTATAAATTATGGATATTAATTCCTTGACTGGAAAATATGTCACACAGATTTTCTACTGCTCTACTGCTTGTCTTTAAACTTGTAGTGTCTTGTAAAATGGGACAGCAGTTTTAATTTTTACTTAGTTAAAATTATCAATATTTCCCTTGACGGTTTGTGAACTTTTTTCTTGTTCAGGATGATTGACTCTGCAGTAGGGTTGTTGTTTATTTTTAAAGATTTTATTTATTTTTATTAGAGAGAGAAAGAAAGAGAATGCGTGTGCAGAGGGAGAGGAAAAGGGAGAGAAGCAGACTCCCCACTGAGCTGGGAGCCCTCTGCAGGGCTCAGTCTCACGACCCCAAGATCATGACCTGAGCAGAAATCAAGAGTCGGACACTTAACTGACTGAGCCACCCAGGCGCCCCACTGCAGCAGGTTTATAAACACAATCCCATATAGATCTTATTTTAATATTTTAAGAGATCTTTTTTACAGTTACATCCTTAATCCATCTGGAATTCCTTGTTTATCATGAAATATGGGTCTTTCTTCCCTAATGGAGAGCCAATTTTTCCAACCCTTCTAATTGACCAAGCTATCCTTTTCCACTGATTTGAAATACTAGCTTTATCATACATTAACTTCTCATATACATGAGTCCATTTTCAAATTCCCCATTCAGTTTCATCGATTTAGTTTCTTCATCAGTACCATATTATTTTATTTATATAGTTTTTTTTAAGATTTTATTTATTTGAGAGAGAGAGAGAAAGAACACAAGCAGGGCGAGTGGCAGAGGGAGAGGGAGAAGCAGACTCCCCGCTGAGCAGGGAGCCTGACGTGGGGCTCGATCCCAGGACCCTGAGATCATGACCTGAGCCAAAGGCAGACGCTTAACCGACTAAGCCACCCAAGCTCCCCTTATTTATATCATTTTAAAGAACATTTTGATATGTGGTGAATCTGGTGAAGTGTTATCTCTAACTGGTATTATTAAGATCTTTTTTTTGGGGGGGGGCGCCTGGGTGGCTCAGTTGGTTAAGCAACTGCCTTTGGCTCAGGTCATGATCCTGGAGTCCCGGGATCCAGTCCCACATCGGACTCCCTGCTCAATAGGGAGTCTGCTTCTCCCTCTGACCCTCCCCCCTCATTCTCTCTCTCTCTCTCTATCTCATTCTCTCTCTCAAATAAATAAATAAAAATCTTTAAAAAAAAATTTTTTTTTTTTTATGAAATGCTACATCCCTTAAGTAAGTGTTCAGTAACACCTCCTCCGCATTACCCTGAAGACCGAATTGGCTTCTTTTTTTTTTTTTTAAGATTTTATTTATTTATTTGAGAGAGAGAGAACATGAGCAGGGAGGAGGGGTAGAGGGAGAGGGAGAAGCAGGCTCCCCACTGAGCAGGGAGCCCGACGTGGGACTCGATCCCAGGACCCTGGGATCATGACCTGAGATGAAGGCAGCCGCTTAACAGACTGAACCACCCAGGTGCCTCCAAATTGGCTTCTTACTTGAACACCCATTGTTAGGGAAGAGTACCAATGGAGTCCCCCACTGCTGCAACTTGTGGAGCCAATCCCATACATGTGGGGAAGTAGCAAGGACCCACGTGTCTCATGTGTAACTGGTAAACCCCAAGCTGAAAAATGTGCCCTAGTATAAATCTCTAACTGGTATTATTAAGTTCTAGTTTTGAGATTCAACCCTCCTCTTTTGTTAAAGGGTCCCTAAGGTCCACTCTCTGCTTGCATTTGTCATTACAATATCTCAATGTACACCTTATAGTTCCCAGGTTTAGTAGAAATTTTTCTATACATTTTAGGTTGAGAAAAGATTGTAATCTTTAAAATCAGTCTGTCTCGGGTGCCTGGTTGGCTCAATCTGTTCAAGTCCCACATTGGGTGTAGAGATTATCTTAAAAAAAAAAATCAGTCTGTGTCAAATCACACCACGCGCCTGGGTGGCTCAGTCGGTTAAGCGTCTGCCTTCAGCTCAGGTCGTGATCCCAGGGTCCAGGGATCGAGCCCCGCATCGGGCTCCCTGCTCAGTGGGGAGTCTGCTTCTCACTCTGCCCCTCCCCTCTGCTCAAGTGCACTCTTTCTCTCCCTCTCTCTCTCTCAAAAATAAATAAAATCTTAGAAAAAAAAAAATCACACCATGCTGGTGGATCCTGGGACATATACTGTCAGCTAATCCTTTCCATGGGGTCTAGATTCTGGTGAATTTCTAATAGTACTTCTTTCTTTTTTTCCTGAGTTTGGATTTGGAGTCTTTTCATGTTAATTTTGTTTTGTTTGTTTTTGTTTTTTAAGATTTTATTTTTAACTAATCTCTACACCCAACCTGGGACTACAACCTACAACCCCAAGATCAAGAGTCACGTGCTCCACCAACTGAACCAGCCAGGTGCCCCTCTTTTTTTTTTAAGTTTATTTAATTTTTAATTAATCTCTACCCCTAATATGGGGTTCAAACTCACAACCCTGAGATCAAGAGTCATATGCTCTTCCAACTGAGCCAGCCAGGCACCCCTTCCCATGTTAATTTTGACTAATCTCTAGCCACCCAGTAAGTACCTTCATTAGATTGGGGAATTGAGTTATCTCAGACTTTTTGTATTTAATTGAATGTAATCAAATGTTAGCTTTGCTTTTATTCTGGGCAAACTCTTCCCCACTGTTAGAATTTAAGGAGCAAAAGAGCACAGAGGACAATGTCTGACTTTTAAGCAACTTTTGGGTTGCTTTTAGAAAAATGTTTTTCAGTGCCTTCGGATCATTAGGAAGGCTATCTGTGTGAGTGAAAGATTTATGTGAAGCTAACTTTGTAGCTAGAAAAGGAGGGGTGGCTTACTTGCTATGACTTGCCTAATGAATTTTTTTTTTTACTGGGAAAATGAAATGTAACATCTTTTAACTTGAAAAAAAATAGCACAGTATTAATCTGATCAAGGTGTGACTATTAAAATTTTCACCATTCATCTAAAATCCTTATCATTGTAACTATTGTAAGGATTTTTTAAAATGTGAAAAACCACAACAGAAATTAGTTATAAAAATAGCCTTTGTCAGTAATCCTTCATGCCTGGCGTCTGCCACATGTACAGAATTTTGAAACTAATTAGACTTCATTTTACAAAAGGAGCTTTTTTTAAAGAAAGCACTCATTTACATGCTAATGAGACAAGTCATTTGCATGTTCATTGAATGCCTCACAAGTTCCCAAACTCATCTTGCCCTCCCTTGCGGAACTCTGTGATGTATTTGTACATTTTTCCCCCTCAGAGTCCTTTATTGGGGCTATAGCGACGACTTCTTTGTCTCTTGCCTGAAATTTTCTCGCCTGCAAACTCCAATTCATCTATCAAGATCCAGTTCAAATGTCACCTCCTCTGAGAAGCCAACTTTTACTATCCAGGGCAGAATTAGTCACTTTTCTCATAGTAGACCATCCTTCCTTCTCTATGTATCAGTTTACTTGCTTACCTTCCTTTCAAAACTCTGAATTCCTCAACACCAAACAATATTCCACCATAGTTGTGCTCAATAAATGGAATGAATGAAGAAATCTTAAAGGCTGAGATTTTCTTATCTTTCTTTTCTTGATATTCCAGTCCTTTTTGTTTCCCTTAATATGCTCTCAGAATTTTTTCAATAATAATAATGTTTTTCCCAGTGTTTTTCATTTTTAAAGTAGTTTCATTGATCTGTTTCTTTTCCGCCCTTCAACTCTTTTGGGGGCAGGTCTTCCATCCCCCCCCCATTTTGACCAATGAGGAAAGAGACACCCAGAAATGCCAGTGCCATAAGATTGCCCAGTGAATAAGAGAATCAGAAATGGATCCTGGGTTTTCTGATGACTAATGTTTTTTTCCATGATGTGACACTTTTTCTATAATATCTTTTATTCTCTAGAGATTTAGTCTAGTTAAACTACAAAAACAAATTGAAAGCAAATAGCATCTTTTTTTTTTTAAGATTTAAAAAAATCTTATTTATTAATTTGAGAGAGATAGAGAGAGCAAGAGCAAGGAGGAGAGGCAGAGGGAGAGGGAGAAGCAGACTCCCCACTGAGCAGGGAGCCCAACGTGGGGTTCGATCCCAGGACCCTGGGATCATGACCTGAGCAGAAGGCAGCTGCTTAACTAACTGAGCCAGGCACCCCAAATAGCATCTTTTTAAAAAAGATTTTATTTTTAAGTACTCTTTATACTCAATGTGGGGCTTGAACTCACAACTCCAAGATCAAGAGTTGCACACTCCAATGACTGAGCCAGCCAGGTGCCCCGAAAGCGAATAGCGTCTTAATGTGAAACTTTGAAAACTTTCCTTTGAATAGGGGGAAAAGAGAAAAATGACCATTCTTATCACTTCTAAATCATCATTCTTGAATGTCTTAAATATTGTACAATTTAAAATTTATTAAAAGAGGGGCGGCTGGGTGGTTCAGTTGGTTAAGACTGCCTTCGGCTCAGGTCATGATCCTGAAGTCCCAGGATAGAGTCTCGCATTGGGCTCCCTGCTCAGCAGGGAGTCTGCTTCTCCCTCTGACCCTCCCCCCTCTGGTGCTCTCTCTCTCATTCTCTCTCTTTCAAATAGGCGCGATTATTGTTAATTGAAAACTTTTCTCAAATAAATAAATTTTTAAAAAAATAAAATTTATTAAAAGAATAGTTTAAAAAGCAAAGTCTACTCTTAAATCTCCAACTTTGGATTTTTTTAAAATTCCTGTACTGAACAATAGTGTTTGTTTTAATTTGAAAAAAGAAAACTTGATTTTTTTTTTTTACTGGTACTCTGAAAATACATATAAAAATTACACTGGCGGGTGCCTGGGTGGCTCAGATGGTTAAGCGTCTGCCTTCGGCTCAGGTCATGATCCCAGGGTCCTGGGATCGAGTCCCGCATCGGGATCCCTGCTCAGCGGGGAGCCTGCCTCTCTCTCTCTCTCTGTCTCTTATGAATAAATAAATAAAATCTTAAAAAAAAAATTACACTGGCATGTTTCATACATTTTTGGATAAACCATGTCCCTTTATAAAGAGAGAAAGCAGTACCAAAATAGGTCCTTGATTATTAGGCATTTTTTGAACTGGTGCAGGCAAACGCAGAACGTTCCAAAATTATTCATCTATTAATTTGGAATTTGGCATATATTATTCAACATAATTGGTGTTCCCAGAATTTCTTCCCTTATTCCTCCTTTCTTCTTCAACTATGTGTTCTCCTTGGATAAGCTCAGCCTCTCCTATGGCTTCACCTTCCAGGTGCCCGTTTAGAACTGCCAACATTTTGACTCCAGCTGTGACCAAAGCTCTTCACTAAAAATTCTCTCGGGATACTTGATATCTTTCCCTTGATGTCTCAATAAAGTGAACATGGATTCATTATTTCCTCCAGCACTGACATTCTATCTCCTCCCTCCCACCGTCCCCACAAATCCTGTAGGACCTTCTTCTCTATTCCCAGGGCTACTATCTTGTCCAGGTCTTTATCTCTGGCCTAGTTTGTCTCAGAGCATCTTATCTATTGATCTTTTGGTCCTTCTGTAGCTCATTCTTCACACCGATGTCAGAGTTTCCCTCCCAAAACCAAATCTAGCATTCTCATTTCCTTGATTAAAAACCTTCCCTAGAGAAGAGACAAATCTCCCAGGCAGAGGAATTCCAAATAATTTATGTAGATACTCCAGCCTTAAGGAGGTGAAGCTTAACACACACACACACACACACCCCTCTTGAGGGTGGGCTGCACTGACTTCTTTCCAAAGAGAAGAGTATGGAAACTGTGGATATCAGGAGTGAGGGGAATAACTTGACAGTGGAGAAACCTGGCAAACACTGTCTCAGCCAGGTGATCAAGGTCAACATCACCAGTGATAAGTCATATTGATAGCATGTTCCCTTAATATGATGTGCTAATAATGGTATTTTACCTCTGCGGTCTTCTTCACAGAAATGCATAACATCTGTTTATTCATGAGAAAAACACAAGACAAATTTCAATAGAGGGGCATTCTACAAAATACCTGACGAGTCCTCCTCAAAACTGCCAAACTTATCAAAAACACAGAAGTCTGAGAAACTGTTACAGACAATTGGACCCTAAGAAGACATGATGACTAAATCTAATATGGTATCTCGGATGGAGTTATGAAACTGGAAAAAGACATCGGGTAAAAACTAAGGAAATCCGAAGAAACGAATGTATCAATATTGGTTCCTTAGTTGTGACAAATGTACTAAACCAATGTAACATGCTAGCAATAGGGAAAACTAAGTATGGGGTATATGGGAACTCTCTCTACTGTCTTCACAACTTTTTCTAAAGTAGGCTCCATGCCTAACATGGGGCTTGAACCCACAACCTTGAGATCAAGCCCCTATCTTCACAACTTTTATGTAGATCTGAAAGTATTCTAAAATAAAAGTTTTCTTTAAAATTTTTTAATCTTTTTTTTTTAAGATTTTATTTTTAAGTAATCTCTACACTCAACATGGGGCTTGAACTCACAACCCTGAGATCAAGAGTCACGTGCTCCACCGACAGTCAGACAGGCACCCCTTAAATTTAAAAAAAAAACAACAAACACCTCTCCTGGCTACCTCTTAGCTTTAGGAGAAATCCAAATCCAATATTACTGGCATTGGAAGACCCTTCACAATCTGGCCCCATCTACAACTGCATACTAATTTTCTGCCAAGTCCTACATGTCCAATACTCCACTCTCAATTAATTTTTCGGTGTTATACAAATGTACCAGGTTTCACCATATTTATTTGGGTCAATGATTAGATCTGCCCACAAAGTCCTACTTAACCCAAATACACATTATGTGTTAGTCCTACTTATTCTAAAAGATATTTGGTATTCTAAGCTTCTTGAAAAAGCAAAGTAAAATGCCTTCTCCAGTACCTTGCTAATTGCCCAGACAACTTCCCATACAATGTCTTCTGGCTTTACCACTACGGGACATTGGCCTTTCAAGGATTCCAATAAGATCAGGGTAACATATTAAAGAGAGGGGTGCCTGGCTGGCTCAGTCGGAAGATCATGTAATGCTTGATCTTGAGGTTGTGGGTTCGAACCCCATGTTGGGTGTAGAGATTACTTAAATAAAACTTTAAAATAAATAAATCAATTTGGTTTAAAAATTTAATAAAGAGAAAAAAATAACTTTGTTCTCGATTTTATAAATTTTATAGTATAATCTCAATTTTGTAAAAACACACAAAACAGAAAGGGTATTTATGTCCAGGAAAAGAGAAAAAGAGCAGGAAGGAAATCTATTAAAATGCCAACTATATGTATTCCCAAGTGGTGGGTTATACACAATATTTCCCTCTTTTTTGTACTTTCTCATATTTACTTTATTAAAATAATGAAATATAACCTACATACAAAAATGTATCTCATACATATGTACTTTCTAGTTTATTATTTATATCATTAATTTATATTATTTATTTATTTATTTTTAAAATTATAAGTAGGCTCCATGCCCAGCATGGAGCCCAATGTGGGGCTCGAACTCACGACCCTGTGATCAAGACCTGAGCTGAGATCAGGAGTCGGACGCCTAACTGCCTGAGCCACCCAGGCGCCCCTGTACTTTCTATTTTAAAGCCAAAAAAAAAAAAAAAAAGACAAATACAGTGTGGCTGATCCAGGTCAATAAAACAGAACCTTATGGAAGTTTTCCGCATGCAACATCCATGACCATGACCCTCAGTCTTCTCCCCAGAAGTAGCTCCTAACTCCTGATAATCAAGTCCTTGTTTTTCACATTTCTTTGGTTTTGTTTTACCTGTAGGTGTGCATCCTGGATTTGAGTATTGGCCGAATGGAATCATGCAGTTTGGGTTCTCTCTCTCTCTCATACTTTTGCTCTTTCTCTTCTACTGCTTAATGTTTTGTTTTTGAGATTTGATCTATATCACAGTGTGTAGCTGTGTATTTTCATGGCTAAAGCATATTCATTCTATTGAATAAATATGCCACAATATGTATTTCCATTTTAGTATAGATGCACTTGGGATTTTCATTTGGGGGCTGTTACAAAGCATGTTGCCATGAACATTCTTAAACATTTATCTTGCTTACAAAGTGCATGTACCAGTTTTTCCAGAGTGTACACATAAAAGAACTATTGGCCTCAGGCTCTGTTTGTCTTCAACTTTATTAGGTAACGCCAAACTGTTTTCTAAAACATTTCTACCAATTTATAGTCTCACCAGCAGTGTATGAGACTTCTGTGGTCCACATTATTATCACAGTCTGATATTGTCATATTTTTGGATGTATAATTGGCATTCTTTGAAAAGACTTCAGGGGCACCTGAGTGGCTCAGTCGTTAAGCGTCTGCCTTCGGCTCAGGTCATGATCCCGGGGTCCTGGGATCGAGCCCCACATCGGGCTCCCTGCTCTGCGGGAAGCCTGCTTCTCCCTCTCCCACTCCCCCTGCTTGTGTTCCCTCTTTTGCTGTGTCTCTCTCTGTCAAATAAATAAATAAAATCTTTAAAAAAAAAAGAAAAGACTGCAAATTAAATTTTTTGCCAGTTTGGAGGGTTTGTAGTGGTATCTCACTGTGACTTTAACTTGTATTTCCCTGATTGCTAATGAGGTTGACGACTGTTTAGTATGTTTATATTTAAAAACAAAAACAGAAAGTGAAATTTAAGTAAATATACCATTCACAACACCAACAAAAATCTATCATATTTTTTCCTTTTTCCTGGAAGTTCATAGACCTTAGGACACTTTATTTTATTTATTTATTTTTAAAGATTCTATTTATTTGACAGAGAGAGAGACAGCGAGAGAGGGAACACAAGCAGGGGGAGTGGGAGAGGGAGAAGCAGGCTTCCCGCTGAGCGGGGAGCCCGATGTGAGACTCGATCCCAGGACCCCAGGATCATGACCTGAGCCGAAGGCAGACGCTTAACGACTGAGCCACCCAGGCGCCTGACCTTAGGACACTTTAATTCTACTTACCTACCTCTTGTATTCAGGATGATTATATACTCCAGTTTGCCCAGCCAAGCCCTGGTTTACATCAGCTGTCCCTGTGTCATAAGTAGTATCTCCCCCTTTCACTCTCAAACTGTCCTGGGTTGTATATAAAATAATATGGTCATCCCACTTATATGTCTTTGTTTCGTATATTTTTATTCTCTTTATTTCTGTCTCTCTGTCCCTCTCTCTCTCTCTGTGTGTATGTATGGATACACATATACTGAATATTTTGTGTTCTCCCAAAATTCATAAGCGGAAGCCTGAATGCCCCAGGATGATGGTATTAGGAGATAGCACCTTTGGGAAGTAATTAGGTTTAGATGAGGTCATAAGGGTGGAGTTCCCATGATGTGATTATTACCCTTTTAAGAAGAGGAAGAGACACCTAGAGCTTCTCCTCTGCCATGCGAGCACATAGCAAGAGGGAGACCGTCTGCAAACCAGGAAGAGGGCCCTCACCAGAACCCAACTGCGGCAGCATCCGGATCTCAGACTTCCAGCCTCCAGACTGGGAGAAAGAAATTTTTGTAGTTTAAGCCACCCAGTCTGTGGTATTTTATTATGACAGCCCAAGCTAAGTAGTACAGATATATATGTCCCGTAAGACATTATTATATTGTTTCATGCAGTCAATATTCATTTAGATTTACCCATATATCTACTATTTCATTAGCCTTCAATCCTTTTTGTATCTCTGGTTTTCCCTGTGGGGTCATTTTTTTTTTTTTTTAAAGTAATCTCTCTGCCCACCGCAGGGCTCAAACTCACAACACTGAGATTAAGAGCGGCATGCTCTACCCACTGTGCCAACCAGCTGCCCCGGGATCATTTTTCTTCTGTCCAGAGAATTTAGTTTAGTATTTACTTTAGTTTAGGTCTTCTAGAAGCTCATTTTCTCAGTTTTTGTTTGTCTTCAATCTTGAAGAATATTTTCAGCGGGCATAGAATTTTAGGTTGGCCATTATTTTATTTCAGCACTTTGAAAAGATCTGCCTTCCAGGTTTTTGTTTATTTGTTGAAAATTCACCTGTCCGTCTAGCCATTACTCCTTTGAAATGGTCTATCTCTTTTTCTTTGCTGCTTTTCAGATTTTCTCTTTGTCTTTTTGGTTTTCTGGAGTTTTGCTGCGATGTGACTGCTTTGAATTTCTTTTCATTTATCTTGCTTAGGATTCACCAAGCTTTTAGAATCTGTGGGTTGTTATCTTTCAACAGGTCTGAAAGATTTTCAGCCAATATCTCTTTATTTTTTTTTAGAAAAAAAAATTTTTTATTAACATATAATGTATTATTTGTTTCAGGGGTACAGGTCTGTGATTCATCAGTCTTACACAATTCAAGTGCTCACCACAACACATACCCTCCCCAATGTCCATCACCCAGCCACCCCAACCCCTCACCCCCTCCCCTCCAGCAACCCTCAGTTTGTTTCCTGAGATTAAGAGTCTCCTATGGTTTGTCTTCCTCTCTGGTTTCATCTTGTTTCATTTTTTCCTCTCTTCCCCTATGATCCTCTGCCTTGTTTCTTAAATTCTGCATATCAGTGAGATCGTATGATAATTGTCTTTCTCTAGTTGACTTACTTCACTTAGCATAATACCCTCTAGTTCCATCCACGTGGTTGCAAATGGCAATATTTCATTTTTTTGATGGCTGCATAATATTACATTGGATATACCAATCTCTCTTTAAATAATTCCTTTACCCCATTCTTTTTTCTTTCCCTCAGAGCTATAATTGAATGTATGTTGGATCTTCTTACTCTGTCCTCCACCTCTCTTAAACTTTCTTCTATATTTTCCATCTTTTTGTCTCTCTGTGCTAAATTCTGGATAAATTCTTCTGATGTTTCTTCTAGTTCAGGAGTTGGCAAACTTTTTCTGTAAAGGTTCGAAGAGTAAATATTTTAGCCTTAATAGACCATGCAGGGTCTGTCACAACTTCTCCACTCCGCCCATCTTAGCACAAAAGCAGCCATAGACTATAAGTAAAAGAATAGGTATGACTGTGTTACAATAAAACATCATTTATAAAAACAGGCAGGCCAGATTTTTCCCACAGACCATAGTTTGCCAACCCCTATTCTATCCAATAAGACTTTTTTTTTTAAACTATGTCCAATCACTGTCCAATTTGAGCTTTTAATTTCAGTTATTATATTTTCCATTTCTAGAGGCTTTTTTATTATCTGCTATTCATTTTTTAATGATATCTTTTTTTCTGGAGATAATTTTAAATTTATCTGTTATTTTTTTAAAGAAAGTAAGCACAGGTTTGTTTATTTGTTTGTTTAATATGCACTAGACGACCACAACATCTGAAGTTGGTTTCTGCTGTTTCTTGTTCATGATGCCTTATTTCCTTGTGTGCTTGATTATCTTTGACTGGACATTTGTTGGTGCCCCTGAGCATTTATATGTCAGGATTCCCTGACAGTCTAAGATGACAGAAACTCCCTCCACTGAGAATTTGCTTTTCTTTTGTCTGGGGCTTAAGGGCATTAGGAGTCTAGTATCTGATGGCCATAAACTATATTTATGACTTGAGGTTTTTGTGGACAGCCCAGTGATGTGAATTTGGGCTACAATTCCCTGCATGGATCAACCTGTGGGTGAAACTTCCTTATCAAGTTTTCTACTCTTTTTTTCCTCCTGTTCTTTCTGAGTCAAGGCAAGCATTACTACAGGCTCCTGGAGGTAAAAGCAGTGGTAGGTTTACTGCTGGTTCACTTTTGTCCCAGTGTAATGTGGCCAGGGTCTCCTATTGGACTCCTCACCTTTGGCTTTCAAAATGAAAGTCTGCTTCTGCAACTTAATGTTTTGTAGAATGCTTTTTTGCTTAGGGCAAAAGCAGCAAAAAGTGCCATGTTTACCTCCCTGGCTACTTGGTTCCTGATTTTCACCTGATTCTCACCTGATTCTGGTACACCTGGGTGGCTCAGTTGGTTGGCCATCGACTCTTGATTTCTGCTCAGGTCATGAACTCAGGGTCATGAGATCCAGCCTCGCGTTGGGCTCTGTGCTCAGCAGGGGTCTGTTGGGGATTCTCTCTCCCTCTCTCTATGCCCCGTCCCCACCATGCTCTTTGTCTCTCAAATAAATAAATAAATCTTTTTTTTCTTTTTTTTTTTTTTAAAGAATGTATTTATTTTTTTGAGAGAGGTAGATTAGAGTGAGAGAGAGAGAGAGTAGGGGGCAGGGGAAGAGGGAGAGGGAGAAGCAGAAGCCCCACCGAGCA
The DNA here is from genome assembly GCF_004348235.1 of Phoca vitulina. Lineage (NCBI taxonomy): Eukaryota > Metazoa > Chordata > Mammalia > Carnivora > Phocidae > Phoca > Phoca vitulina. The sequence goes on along the minus strand of NW_022589758.1, from coordinate 4,646,918 downwards.
GGGAGCCCAACATGGGCCCGGATCCCAGGACCCTGAGATCATGACCCTAGCGAAAGGCAGACACCCAACTGACTGAGCCACCCAGGCGCCCCAGTAAATAAATCTTTAAAAAATTTTTTTTCACCTGATTCTTATAATCCTATCAGCTTTTTGATTTTTTAAAAAGTTTTATTTATTTAAGTAATCTCTACACCCAATGTGGGGCTCAAACTCATGACCACGAGATCAAGAGTCAAAAGCTCTTCCAACTGAGCCAGCCAGGCACCCCAACATTTTGATGTTTTTATGAAGTTTTTTGTTTGCTTGTTTTTATGAATTTTTAAAAAGATTTTATTTATTTATCTGAGAGAGAGAGAGCATGGGGGGGGGGGGGGAGCTGGGGAAGGGTCAGAGGGAGAGGAAGAAGCAGATTCCCTGCTCAGCAGGGAGCCCCATATGGGGCTGGATCCCAGGACCCTAGGATCATGACCCGAGCTGAAGCCTTAACCAACTGAGCCACCCAGGTGCCCCTGTCTTTATGAAGTTTTAAAAACAATATTTTACTTAGAATTTGTAGTTGTTTTCATAAGGAGAATTGTTCCAAATAATATGGACTACCACGGCAGAAACTAGACGTCCTTTTTCCTTATTTTCCAAATTTACTCAGGGAAGGTAAAAAATTATCTTCAAACTTAGAAGCAAATGTTATTGTTTTATTTTATCCCCTCCCTTCGCCACGCGGCCGCTGGCTTACACTTGGGGTGGGGCGGGCAGTCGAGAGTGGTGCGCGACTCTCCCACTCCCCCGGGGACTTCTGCTCTGGGGTGGGGGAGGGTTGCCCCTGCCCCCCAGCTCCCCCGGTCGAGCCCGCCGTGAGCCGCGCTGCCCGCAGGTGCTGTCTCTAGCTCCCGCCGCTGCGGCGCCCGGGTGGCTGTCGCTCAAGCCTCTGCCTTTGCCTGGGATCCAGTCCCGCTTGGGCTCCTTGCTCAGCTCAGTGAGGAGCCTGCTTCTCCCTCTGTCTGCTGCTCCCCCTACTTGTGCACTCTCTCTCTCTCACAAATAAAGAAATAAAATCTTTTAAAAATTAAAAAAAAAAGAAAACAAAGCTGTTGTTCCTTTAAAGAATAAAAATAAAAAATAAAGCCTTTCTACTGAATCAGGAAGAATGTTAATCAGAAGACAGTAGTTTCTATTTTTTTTTAAAGGTCTTATTTATTTATTTGTCAGAGAGAGAGAGAACAAGCAGGGGGAGCAGCAGGCTCCCTGCTGGGCAAGGAACCCAATGTGGGACTTGATCCCAGGATGCTGGGATCATGACCTGAGCTAAAGGCAGACGCTTAACGACTGAGCCACCCAGGCATCTCTGGTTATTTTGATTCCAGTATAGTTAACATACAGTGTTGAAACAAATGTTATTAAAATTTTTTAATTGAGATATAAGATACATAAAGTGCACAAATCTGTAGTGTACAGCTTGACTAATTTTTACTTATGTCTACAACTGTGTTACCACGACCCAGATCAATACACAAGGTATTTCCAGCACCTCTGAAGTCCCTTTCAGGTCCCCACTCAGTATCCCATCTCCCAAGGGTAACTACTGTTCTGACTGCTGGAACTATAGATTAGTTTAGACTAAAAAAATTAAGAAGAAAAAAGCCAGATATCGCTGATAACCTCCCAGTTACCTAAATATAGTGGAGTTTTCTCAGGCTTTGATTGGTGGACAACGCTCCCACTTGCAATTCCGAGTTTACCTTTTTTGTTTTTTAAAGATTTTATTTATTTAGGGGCGCCTGGGTGGCTCAGTCGTTAAGCGTCTGGCTTCGGCTCAGGTCATGATCCCGGGGTCCTGGAATCGAGCCCCGCATCGGGCTCCCTGCTCGTAGGGAAGCCTGCTTCTCCCTCTCCCACTCCCCCTGCTTGTGTTCCCTCTCTCTCTCTGTGTCTCTGTCAAATAAATAAATAAAATCTTTAAAAAAAATTTTATTTATTTATTGGGGGGGAGGGAGATCACGAGCAGGGAGAAGAGCAAAGGGAGAAGCCGACTCCCCACTGAGCAGGGAGCCTGATGCGGGGCTCGGTCTCTGGACTCCAGACTCCGGGATCACAACCTGAGCCGAAGGCAGACGCTTAATCAACTGAGCCACCCAGGCGCCCCAATTTTCTTTCTTTTTAAAAGACCGAGTTTATCTTGTTTCTTGTCTCGCTTCTCTTTCTCCCATCCTCTAAGTTTAGATGAATACCAATATCCCGGTTATTAATTTATTCACTCAGGGCTCCAAGCCCACTCTTTTTTCCCCCCACTTTGTAAAACTGGAGTGGGTCCCTGCAAACCACATTTTCTCCTTCGGCAGCCGGCTCTAGGTTGGGCTCTGTCAATAGGGGGCGCTGGAGGACTTTTCTGCTTCCTGTTTGCTTATTTGTTTCGTCTTCGCGTTGCTGTGATTGGCTTGCTTGGCTCCGTGTGCCGCAGGCCCCAGCAGGGCTGTCCGGGCGGTGGGCTGCTCGTAACAGTTCTGGGAGCTGCCTCCAGTGGGTTTCTGCCTCACTCTTGCGGTGGCTCACGTGTTCCTGCAGCAGTGACACCAGCTCTCCAGAGGTCTGAGTCTCAGCTCTGCGGGGCTGGGGGTTAGGGGACTCCTCGGATTTTCTGAGGTACTTCTTTGTTCACTTTTCCCTCAGCCCTGGAAGTGGCAAGCCTCTTTTCACAGTAGTTATTTCTGTTACACCTTTGAGGTCTCTGCATTTCAGTAGTTAACCACCCTTTGCCTAGTTAACAATTCCTTATATTCAGTTTTCACTGTTGGGATCACTGGTGTGGTTCCTGTTTCCTGCCCGGACCCAGATTCTGCTTTTGATCTAACCTCCTCTTTCTCTATACTTCTCTCTTATAAATCTCCCCCAAATCCATGACTTTGAAATTTTTATCTGCATTTGTACCTTTCTCTAAGAGTCCAGCTTAACATGATCAGTTGTAAGCTGGCTCTGATTTTCCTCCACCACCTCCTCCTCCTGTGATTTGGGATTTATAATAAGAAATATATATTTGGTCTTCCACAGGAATGGCAGAGCTCCTAAAGCCCTTGGAATTTCCTGTGATAAGAGCCACAAAGGTGTCTTTAGTTATGTTAATGAGTTGCTTTTGGACAGCCCTTAGTTAACTGGAATGGGGGCTGGTTGCCAGGGGAACCAACCTGTGATTAGAGGGTTGGAACTTGTAATACCCACCCCTCCAACAAACTTCCGGGGAGGGGAGGGGAGGGGAGGGGGGGAGGTTGAATCAATTGCTGATGGCCAATGAGTTAATCAATCATGCCTAGGTAATGAATCCTCCATAAAAACCCAAAGTGGGGGCGCCTGGGTGGCTCGGTTGGTTAAGCGTCTGCCTTCGGCTCAGGTCCGGCTCCCTGCTCAGCGGGGAGCCTGCTGCTCCCCTGCCTGCCGCTCCCCCTGCCCGTGCTCCTTCTCTGTCTCTCAAATAAATAAATAAAATCTTAGAAAAAACAAAAACAAAAACCCAAAGGGACAGGGTTCAAAGAGCTTCCGGTTTCGTGAACACGTGGGGGTACGGGAATAGTGGTGCCCTGGAGAGGGCAGGGGAGCTCCGTGCCCTTTCCCTGCGCCTTGCCTTGTGCATCCCTTCCATTGGGCTGTTCCCAACTGATATCCTTTTATAATACACCGGCAATCTAGTGAATAAAATGTTTCCTGAGTTCTGTGAGCCGCTCTAGCAAATTAATTGTACCAAGGAGGGGGTACTGGGAACCTCTGATTTATAGGCAGTTGGTCAGAAGTACTGGTAACAACCTGAATTTGCAGTTGGCAGCCTGAATGGCAGGTGGTTGTTGGAACCTCCAATTTGTGGCTGGTCAGGTCAAAAGCACAGGTGATAATCTGGATTTGCAAGGGGCATCTGAAGTGTGGGGAATGGGCAGTCCTGTAGGACTGAACCCGCAACCTGTGGAATCAATGCTACATCCAGGTAGATGGTGTCAGGATCGAGTTAAATTATAGGATACCCAGCTGTTGTCTGCACTGTTTGTTGGTGTTGGGGGGATCTACCCACACACGTTGGAATTGGTGACAAGAACCCTAATCACCTGAATTTCTTATTTCTCTTAAATATACAGTGCCATCGTTCTGGTTTGCAAGTTACAAACCTAAGTCATCTATGAATATTGAAACCACTCAAAGAAGAGGGAAGTATCATTTATGACATCTTCTTTTAATTCTGTCTCCTCTACAGCTCTTGTAATTGTCCCTCCCTTTCCCTTCCCGTTGTGACTGTTTAAAGTTGACTACCCATTACAGGTCTCCAGTATATAAACTCTACACATACTCCAGATACTGGAAAAGAGCAACTCTAATCATATCATTCTCAAAAGTCTATAGTGGCTCCCCATTTTCTAGTGAATAACATCCAAACTCCACTGCCTGTCGTTCAAGGTCCTCCACAAAATAGAATCAGCCTGCTTTTACCAAATCACTCCGCTCTATGCTCTTTGCTCCAGCCAAATGGAATGATTTGCTGTTTCCTGTGCATCTCACCAATTTCTTCACTTTCGTGCTTTTGCCTGAAAAAGCCCTTTGGAGCTTCCCCATGAAGTGCATCCTTTTGTCTAGAACAAAATCCCTCTCTTCCTTTGCTTAACTCTCTGTGAACTCTTCACCTATACCTGTTCCAGCATCTCAAGTCATACCCCACTATTCAGTGGGGACAGGGTCAGTCATATGGCTGGCTGGGAGGCAGGGCCTGAAGCTGACCCCTCCCTAGCTGCAGGACGACATTTTGGGGGAGCTGGAATGACTGGAGGGTGGACATATGAAGGGGCTTGAGGTCTAAGAACAATTACGGTTGAGTCGGACAGAAACAGGGCAGAGGGGACGCAGGATGAAGTAGTAGCCATCCTCAGTAAGTCACAATAATCCCAGGAAGGTGCAATTTGAAAGCGGACATAATGTGGCATCAGAGAGTATCATCAGGAAGAACTAACAAGCCTCCATCTATTAGCTGCAGTTCTGGAACAGTTCTCCGGTTCAAGCACCCCCAAGCCAAAGAAAAGACATTATACTGTGAAAGTTATTAGAATCAGAAACGAGGGGCAGAGGCCAAGATAGAGTCCATTGATAAGGCCTGGAGCTTCCAGTAGGGGACTGAGATGTTAAGCAAGTTTCCAGAACAGGAACTTGGGTGCAGTGAAGAAGTCAGAATCCTGTATATAAGAATTAAGGCCCCACGACAGAACTGATTGATGAGGAAGGGCACCTGGGTGCTTATGTCCAGCCTTCCAGGGGCCGGAGTCTGTTAATTGCTTCCGGCCTTAAGTCAGATTCATCCTGGGATCTGAATCAATGTTGGTTTTATAGGTGTGGGCAAGACCTGACACATTCTTTTCTCTCATAATTACTTCTGCAATATATATTTACCTCCTCCACTGGTCTGCATGTTTCTGAGGCCAGGGTTTCCTCTGGTTCACCCATATCTCCCATTGTACCTAATTCAGTGCATTGCTCATAGTGAAAGTGGCTGGTAAATATTTGTTGAGCGAGGAAAGGAATAAGCCTGCGTCTCTGGAGTGGAGAGATGGGGAATGGGGGTGTGGTTGTTGGGGATGTAGAAGGAGCTGCGGATTCAAAGAGCATAGTCCTGGGGCACCTGGCTGGCTCAGTTGGTAGAGCATGTGACTCTTGATCTCGGGGTCGTGAGTTCAAGCTCCCCTTTTGAGGGTAGAGTTTTCTTAAAATAAAATAAACCAAAGAGCATAGTCCTGGTCCCAAAGACCTGCACAGTCAATGAGATGAGATGAGAAACCAGGGCCAGGGAAGTGAGAGAGATGCCAGGCTAGAGGAGGGTAAGCAGGGTAAGCTGTGTTGAGGGGATGGAAACCCTACTCTGGCAAAATTGAGAGAGAAGGGGACTTGTGTGGGGTCCCCCTGGGTAGCTATTTGTATGAAGGAGATTATATATGTAGAGGTTTTATATATATGTGTGTGTATACACACACACACATACACACAAACACGGAGAGAGATGTGAGAAAGTGGCTGGAGGTGAAAACTTACTAAATATGTAAATTAGAGGATAATTACATGCACAGCACAGTGATTATTTACCTTAGGAAAAGATCTGTTATAAGGTTGCTATTAAAAACAAAAACAGGGGTGCCTGGGTGGCTCAGTCAGATAAGCATCTGCCTTCGGCCCAGGTGATGATCCCAGGGTCCTGGGATCGAGTTCCGTATGAGGCTCCCTGCTCAGTGGGGAGGCTGCTTCTCCCTCTGCCTGCTGCTCCCCCTGCTTGTGCTCTCTCTCTCTCAAGTAAATAAAATATTTTAAAAAACCAAAAATAACAAAAGGCAAGGTCTAGTAAGACATATGAAATTTGATTTCAATACCAGTGGCAAAAAAAAAAAAAAAAAATTGTGTACGGTTTTTCAGAACTACATCCACAATTTCAATGAGCGTTCTTATTTTTCCATTTTCCTTAATTATTAAATATTTGACATGTAATATGTTTTTAATGGACTTTTGGTACACAGATTTGGATTAATTACAATCCTTGGTTGAAGACAACTCTCATCATTGGTCCATTCATAACCCTTTCCAACTATGTCTTTCTATCTATGTATGTATTTATCCCTCCATCTATCTAATTAAAATTACAGATAAATAGGGGCACCTAGTTGGCTCTGTCTGTGGAGCATGAGACTCTTGATCTTGGGGTCGTGAGTTCAACCCCTACTTTGGGCATAGAGCTTTATACTTAAAGAAAAAATTGTAAGCAGATAAGCACCAGTGAACCTACCACCCACTGTGAAAGCTAGGACTTAGTCAACAATGTTCATCCAACTACTTGGTCTTCAGCCATTTCATCACTCCGCTCCTGAGCTGAGATAACCATCTGAATCCTATGTTAGTCATTCTCTTGCTTTCCTTGACCCATCTATATTCAGACCTGAAAGTCCATCTTTAATTTTAGTTGTTTTTAACTTTTTTTAAAGTTTTTTTTAAGTAATCTCTATACCCAACGTGGGGCTTGAACTCATGACCCCGAAATCAAGAGTCACATGCTCTTCTGATTAAGCCAACCAGGAGCCCCAGTTGTTTTTAACTTTTAAAAAGAATATCGAATTGTATGGAGTATTTGCAGACTTGATCTACTTAGTATTATGTTGCTAAGACTCGTCCTTGTTGGTGTGTGTTGCTGTAGTTTATTTTGATGGTGTATAATACTCCATTGTGGGGCGCCTGGGTGGCTCAGATGGTTAAGCGTCTGCCTTCAGCTCAGGTCATGGTCCCAGGGTCCTGGGATCGAGCCCCACATCGAGCCCCACATCGGGCTCCTGGCTCAGCGGGGAGCCTGCTTCTCCCTCTGCCTCTCTCCCTGCTCATGCTCTCTCTCTCTCTCTATCTCTGTGTCACAAATGAATAAATAAAATCTTAAAAAAAAAATACTCCATTGTATGAATATACTATGGTTGATCAATCCACTCTTCTGTCAATGAATATTTAGGTTGTTTTCAGATTTTTACTATTGTGAACAATGCCACTATGACCATATGTGTACATGGGTCTCCTAAGATACTTCTGTAAGAGCTTCTCTGTGATATATTTAGGAGTAGAATTCCTGGATCATAGAGCATGTGACTGTTCAACTTCATGATATAAGGTCAAACTTATTATTTCCTAAGATGGTTATATTAATATGCTCTCCTGTCAGCAATATATAAAGGATTCTCTTGATCTATATCCTTTTCGACACTTGGTATTGCCAGACTTTTCTTTTTTTTTTTTTTTAAAGATCACTTCTTTTTTTTTTTTTTTAATTTTATTTATTTGACAGCGAGATATAGCGAGAGAGGAAACACAAGCAGGGGGAGTGGGAGAGGGAGAAGCAGGCTTCCCGCGGAGCAGGGAGCCCGATGCGGGGCTCGATCCCAGGACCCTGGGATCATGACCCGAGCCGAAGGCAGATGCTTAACGACTGAGCCACCCAGGTGCCCCTTGGTATTGCCAGACTTTTAAATTTTTGCCAACTAATGGGTGTAAAATAGCATCACATTGTGGTTTGATTTGAAGTTCCCTGGTCATTAATGGTGTTTAACATCTATTAACATGTCCATTGGTCATATGTGTTTTCTCTTCTGTGAAGTGTCTGTTTATGCCTGTCTTAGTCCCTTCAGGCTGCTATAACAGAATACCATAGACTGGGTGGCTTATAAACAACAGAAATGTATTTCTCATGGTTCTGGAGGCTGAGAAGTCCAAGATCAAGGTGCTGGCAGATTTGGTGTCTCGTGAGAGCCCGCTTCCTGTTTTGTATGTGACCATCTTCTCATTGTGGATGGAAAGGGGATTCTCTGGGGTCTTTTTTTTTTTAGATTTTATTTATTTATTTGAAAGAGAGAGAGCACAAGTAGGGGGAGGGGCAAAGGGAGAGGGAGAAGCAGACTCTGCACTAAGCAGGGAGCCTGATGTGGGACTTGATCCCAGGACTCAGAATATGACCTGAGCCAAAGGCAAATGCTTAACCAGCTGAGCCACCCAGGCGCCCTATCTGGGGTCTTTTTTTTTATGAAGGCACCAATCTCATTCGTGAGGGCCCCACCCTCATGACCTAATCACCTCCCAGAGGCTCCACATCCTTATACCATCACGTTGAGTGTTAACGATTTCAACATATGAATTTTGGGGGACACAAACATTTAGTCCATAACAATGAATTTTGTCCATTTTCCTATTTGGTTGCTTGTGTTGTTCTTATTCATTTGTAGGGGTTCTTTATATATTCTAGTTGTCTTAATTGCAAATATCTTCTCCTGGTTTGTAATTCAGGAGGAGGACTATATCTGGGCTCACTGGTCTATTCTAGTACCATATCATTGTCCTAATTACTATAACTTCATAATTAGTCCTGAGATCTGGGAGACCAATCTGTTCTACTTCAGAAGTATTCTGGCTATTTTTGGTTCCTACCTTTTAGAGCTACAAAGCTGTTGCTCTCATGTGGGAGTGATATTATCACCCGCCCCCGCCCCGGGACATCGGCAGTGTCTGCAATCATTTTTGATTGTCACAACTTGGGGTTGGGGGATAGTTTTCTGCTGGCATACAGCAGGTAGAGGCCAGGGATGCTGTAAGACATCCTACAGTGCAATAGTACAACTCCCCAGGACAAAAAATTATTTGGCCCCAAATGTCAACACTGTCAAGGGTGAGAAACCCTGATGCAAAGTTTAGAATCAGCTTATCAGGAAACGAACTCCCTGGAATTGTTTTTAAAGATTTATTTATTTATTAGAGTGGGGGAGCAAGTGGGGTGGGGGGGGAAGGCAGAGGGAGAGGGAAAGAGAGTCTTCAGCAGACTCCCCGCTGAGTGGGGTGCCACCCCAGAACCCTGAGATCGTGACCCGGACTGAAACCAAGAGTTGGGCGCCCAACCAACTGCACCACCCCGGTCACCTCCCCCTCACCCCCACTGGAATTTTGTTTGGAATTGCACTGAATCTACAGAGATTGGCTATGTGAATCATTTCTAAGTGTGTTTCCTTTTTTTCAAGAACCAACTTTCTGCTTTGTTAGTCTGTTCTATCTTTGTTTCTTATTTCACTGATATGCTCACTTGCTTTTATTTTTTTCCTTCTGCTTTCCTTGGATTTATTTTTTCTTTTTTAACTTCTTAAGTTGGATAATTAATTGATTTTAAGTCTTTCCTCTTTTCTACCCTAAGCATCTAGGGCTATAAAAGTTAAGTTATAACACATAACCATAAAATTAGTATCTGGGAACCAACTACCTATCTTTTGTTTTCTGATTCTGAATACTTCCTTTTCATCTTTTCCTTATTAATAGCATATTTTACCACTTCTCTTTCTGTTACCCATTCCTTATCTTTATAGGACTGTTATTTCTTCATAGGTGGGTGGTCTTTTGTCTGGGGGTTTCTTTCTTTCTTTTTTTTTTTTTAAGATTTTAGCACACGTGTGCATGCCTGAGTGGGGGGAGGGGAAGAGGGAGAGAGAGAGAATCTCAAGCAGACCCCACACTGAGAGCGGAGCCCAATGCAGGGCTCGACCCCATGGCCCCAAGACCACGACCTAAGCTGAAATCAAAAGTCGGATGCCCAACTGACTGAGCCACCCAGGCGCCCCTTGTCTGGGGGTTTCTTATCTGCTTGCTATTGCTATTAAAATACTGTGACTTTGTTTTATCTGGGTCTCATTATTGGTTAGAGTCAACAAGTATGTACTTTATGGTAGGAGTTATAGGGTTCAAAAAAAATAGAAAACCTCATTTTTATCCTCAAGGAAGTCATCATTTTATTCAGAAAGCCGAGACTTAAAAAAATAGATAACAAAACCAGAAAAATACCATATAGAATTCTGTCTGATTATGTAAGCTAGAAATTGGCAAAATTCCCAGCCAAAACCTTACATCAGTACTTCTTGTTTTAGCTCATGGAATATAGAATAAGGAGATTTTTAGCTGAGTTTCTAAGATGCACAGACTGATAGATTTACTTTTAATGTCATTCATTTTACCTCTGTTTAAAAATCTAATATTCAATTTTAAGACCAGAAGCAGGGTTTTTTTTAAGATTTTATTTATTTAAGAGAGAGAGCGCACATGAGAGGGGGGAGGGTCAGAGGGAGAAGCAGACTCCCCGCTGAGCAGGGAGCCCGATGCGGGACTCGATCCCAGGACTCCAGGATCAGGACCTGAGCCAAAGGCAGTCGCCCAACCAACTGAGCCACCCAGGCGCCCCAAGACCAGAAGCAGTTTTGAGATGAAATCATTTATAGCAGTGGTGCTTAACTTTCGCTGCCCATGAGAATCCTGGGGAGTTTTAAAAACATATCAATGTCCAATTCCAGGGTAATAAGAATCACCTAGAGTGCTTGTTTAACATACAGATTTCCATATACCTGCTCTGAAGAGTCATATTTAGTAGGTCGAGGGCAGGACCCTGGGCTCTGAATGATTAATGAGTGCTCTAGGTGATTCTTAAGATCAAG
>NW_022589758.1:4528201-4635821 GCF_004348235.1 Phoca vitulina | reverse complement strand
AGGGAGAAGCAGGCTTCCTGCCGAGCCGGGAGCCTGATGTGGGACTCGATCCCGGGACTCCAGGATCATGACCTGAGCCGAAGGCAGTCGCTTAACCAACTGAGCCACCCAGGCGCCCCAGATTCTGTGTTTTTAACAAGCACTTGGATGCTGCTGAAGCTGCTAGCCCACGCTTTGAGTAGTAAGAATTTAGAACAATTTTGTTCAGTATGACTTCCTTTGAGATAGAAATGTTCTACACTGTCCCGTACCACAGCCGCTAGTCACATATGGTTGTACAGCACTGAAGTGAGGCTAATATGACTAAGGGACTGAATTTTACATTTTATTTCATTTTAATTAATTGAAATTGAAATTGAAATAGCTACATGTGGCTAGTGGCTACCATTTTGGCCAAATTTAGAGCAAACATTCTTCAGGATAACTTGCTAAAAGAAGTCTAGAATCATTTCAGGTTAGTGAAGTTATGCTCGTTACTCAAAACTTTGATTTAGAAATCAGTGTTCTCATAGAGTAAAAACTGTGGGTGTATATTATTCCTGGAAGCCTCAATAGCCATGTTGTCTTTCTAGGAAATTTCTATTTATCTCAGCCTTTGCAATTTGGCTACTAAAATTTGTTTCTCATTTACAAAGTCTCCCAGAGTCATCAACATTTAAGAAAGGGAATTAGGATAACTCATTTATTGAAATATTTGTTGTTGAAAAAAACTCCCCCTAAAATCATCCTGAATGTCCAATTCAGAACTAGTAAAACATATTTGGGACTGTTGGCAACTCTATTTACCAAGGATTTAAAATACTTAAGGCTGTTCACACCAAAAAACATTTGCAGTCATTTCCTTAGAGAGACCGCCAGAAAGCTGGCCCATCGTGCACTGCCAAAATGTTTTATGAAAATTTAGAGCTTGCCTGTTATTTGTGGAAACTGTGCTAGCAAAAGGGTAGACGACAAGGACCTGATTGTTCCTGACACTAAACCTTTAATGTGTTGTGTCGTGCTTTGGAAGCTTGCAGACTTAGGCTTGGTATATTTTTTTTTCCCCTTTCCTAGTTGACACTATATAATAAAAAAGGGTTTGCACACTGGGTTTACACAGAGCATCCTAACAAAACCACAACTTTCCATCTTCTTTTCTCAGGCACCTGGGTTGAGGTTCCTGGCACTAGACGGGAGAAGAGAGGCCATTGAGAGCACCATGCTATTCAAGACCTGCTGGACCCCAGGCTTTAGACCATGTGGTTGACTGACTTCCTCCCTCTAGATGCCTAGAGGCAAGGTTTGGAAAGACAACTTGCTGAGAATGTATGAAGAAGAGTTGGGTGGAAATTTCCAGAAGCCAGGAGCTAAAGAACTTCTTTAAGAAAAGGAGGAAAATGTTCTCTAAGTGAATTTCATGTTAGCTCGTCTGATTTGACTGTGTCCTATATTCAAAGTTTGCAGGATTTTGTGTGAAGGGTTATTTTTATTCATTTACATACACATGTAAGGGTCCGTTTGCTCAACAAATGAATACCCATTGGTGCCTATAATCAGTGTGTTACCCTCACTGATAGCCCTTACCCTTGAGATCGCTTGTTTATTTGTCTGCAGACTCTATGCTTCTAGCCCAGGACCTGGCATGTAGTAGGCTCAGTAAATACTTCTGGCCTGAATGAGAAATTAACGTGCAAGGTGTCGCGTAGATGCATCACGATGCCAGATGCTGGCTTTAGGCAGGTGGTCTGGACCAGCCTGAAAGGGGCTATGGCTGGCTGGGGGGTTGTTTTCCACTCACTGTACAGTCCAGGGCACTTTAAATTAGTCACAGTCCCAGAAAGGGGCAGAGCCGAATTTAATCCAGATCCCCTGACTCCCCACGCTTTCTCTATTATTCTCTATTCAGAAACCGTGTATGTTGGAAATAGAGGAACTGCTATAAAACCTGTGCGGAATAATTTGAATTGTGGTTGTATCTTTCTGAATTCAAGCCTGTGAATGCCACAGTGCCCAAAGTATTGCCTTTTAGTCTTTCCATCCACTTGTTCATTAACTCAACATTATTGTTGTTCTCCGTTTTAAAAAATCTTGACGAGAGACTGTGTAGATTCTAAAGCATTCTTAATTTACCCTCTTATTTCAAAGAAGTAATTTAAAATATTTTAAAAGAGTAAGCCTTTCTTTTTGAGTTTCTCTATTGTGTTTGTTTTGTTTTTTCAGGGGTTTAGACCAGTGTTTCTCAGTCTTTTGTTTTCTTTTTCTTTTTATTGAGGTATAATTGACATACGATGTTATATTAGTCTCAGGTGTACAACATAAAGATTCGGTATTTGTATATATTGCAAAATGATCGCCACAATAAGTGTAGTTAACCTCCATCACCCCATATAGCTATAAAAATTTTTTTCTTGTGTTGCGAACTTTTAAGATCTGCTCTCTTAGCAACTTTCAAATATACAATATAGTATTAGTAACCATAGTCAGTACACTGTACATTACATCTCCAAGACTCGTTTATCTTATAACTGGAAGTGTGCGCCTTTTGACCACCTTCATCCATTTCAGCCTCCCCTGCTCCCTGCTCCACAACCACCAATGTGTTCTATTTGTGAGTTTGGTTCTTCTAATGTGTGTTTTTCAATGAAGCAGTGTTGGTTCCACATTTACGCCTTTTGAATTACTTAAAAATATGTTTGCTCTTCTAGCTGCCTCTTTTGAGCATGGTCTTACTTTCTTCTGGAGGTTGTTCTTTATTTTGCCTAAACCCTTTTGCGTTAATGTCAGTCTTAAATACCTGCTTTGGCCCTTGATGAACTAACAGTGAGGCTTCCCAAACTTTAACCTGCATCAAAACCCCCTAGAGGACTTGTTAAAACTCCGATTGCTAGCCTTCACTTCAACATTTCTGGTTCAGTCAGTCTGTTTTTTTGTTTTGTTTTGTTTTTTAAGATTTTATTTATTTATTTGAGAGAGAGAGGGAGAGAGAGACAGAGAGCATGAGCGGAGAGAGGGGCAGAGGCAGAGGAAGAAGCAGACTCCCCACTGAGCAGGGAGCCCGATGCGGGGCTCAATCCCAGGACCCCGAGATCATGACCCGAGCCAGAGGCAGATGCCCAACTGACTGAGCCACCCATGCGCCCCAGAGACTTGGCATTTCTGACACGTTTCCACGTGAAGTAGATACTGCTGGTCTGAGGACCACACTTTGAGAACTGCTGACCTAAAAGATTGAGGCACTGCACATCAACATCTGCTGATATCATAAAATGAGAGACAACCAGGCATTATGTGCCTCCTGATGGAAGGGCACAGTATGTACTACCCAGGAAGCAGTCTTGCAGGGGAAAAAAAAAAAAAATAGAACTTGAATCTTACCAAGCTCTAAATTACCAATCTATAGGAAATATAAGGGACAGAGTAACACATTAAACTATGGGGATGCAATTAGCAAAGTCTAGACCATGGGAAACCAAGATTCTTCAACTAATAAATTGCAAGGAAAAAAGAGAGATGGAGGAGGAATCTATCAATTAAAAAAGACCTCAAAGGCCTATCATTCAGTTGCAGTGTGTGGACCTTATTTGCATCCTTTTTTTTGTCTTACCTAAGGTGTAAAAAGATACATGATATTTTATGGGACAATTGGAAATTTGAATAGTGCATGGATATTTAATGATGTTGAGAAATTGTTTCTAATTATGTATTGAAATCTAATTATTTTTAATTATGGTATTGTGGTAGACAGGATAATGCCTTTGCCCTACATCCTAATCCTTGGAACCTGTGAATATGTGGCAAAAGGGACTTTGCCGATGTGATTAAGGATCTTGAATGGGGAAATTATTTGGATTACCCAGGTGTGTCCAGTATAATCACAGGGTCCTTATAAAAGAAAGAGGGGTTAGGAGAGTCAGAGTCAGAGGAGATGTGACAAGTGAAGCAAAGGTTAGCGTGAGAGAGTGGGGGATTGGAAGATGCTATACTGCTGGCTTTGAAGATGGAGGAAGCAACCACAAGCCAAAGAATGCAGGTGGTGTCTAAAGCTAGAAAAGGCAAGGAAACGGATTCTCCTCTAGAGCCTCCAAAAAGAACACAGCCCTGCCTACCCATTTTGGACTTCTGACCTTTGGAACTATAATATAATAAACTACTGGGGGTTTTCTTTGTTTTGTTTTGTTTAAAGATTTTACTTTGGGGGCACCTGGGTGGCTCAGTTGGTTGAGCAGTTGACTCCTGTTTTCGGCTTCGGTCATGATCTCCGTCCTGGGATCCAGCCCCTCGTCAGTCTCCGCACTCAGTGGGGAGTCTGCTTGAGGATTTCTCTCTCTCTCCTTCTGCCCCTCCCACCGCTCACTCAAGCTCTCTCCAATAAATGAATCTTAAAAGGTTTTAGGGGCGCCTGGGTGGCTCTGTCGGATAAGCATCTGCCTTCGGCTCAGGTCATGATCCCAGAATCCTCTCCCGCTGCCCCTCCCCCCTGCTTATGTGCTCGCGCACTCTCTCTCCCTCTCTCTCTCAAATAAATAAGATCTTTAAAAAAAATCTGGTTTTAAAAGATTTTATTTTTTTAAAGATATTATTTATTTATTTGAGAGAGACAGAGCACAAGCAAGGGGGAGCGGGAGAGGGAGAAGCAGGCTCCCCACCAAGCAGGAAGCCCAACACGGGGCTCGATTCCAGGACCCTTAACTGACTGAGCCACCCAGGTGCTCCAAAAAGATTTTATTTTTAAATAATCTCTACACCTAATGGGGGGCTCGAACTCACAACCCCGAGATCAAGAGTCACATACTCCACTGACTGAGCCAGCCCGGCACCCCTAAACTTCTGTTGTTTTAATCCGATAAGTTTGTGGTAATTTGTCATAGCAGCAATAGAACAGTAATACAGTTATGTTATAAAGAGAGTCAACTTTTATTATTTTTAAAAGTTTTTTTTTGAAAGAGAGCCTGTGCACATGCACATGAGCAGGGGGGCGGGGAGGAGAGGGAGAGAGAATCCCAAGCAGACTCCACACTCAGCTCGGAGCACCGTGTGGGGCCCAATCTCATGACCCTGAGACAACATGACCTGAGCTGAAACCCAGAGTCAGATGCTTAACTGACTGAGCCACCCAGGTGCCCCTAAAGAGTCATCTTTTAGTGATAGACAACTAAATATTTACAAAATAAATGATACGATGTCTAGAATTTGTTTCAAAATAATAGGGGTCAGTGTAGATTACAGAGGGGTTTGGATGAGGCAGTACTGGCCATAATTGTGGGTGCTGAGTGATGGGTGCATAGGGTCCATTATACTACTCTACTTTTGTGTATTTAATTATTTAATTTATTTTTATTTTTTATTTTTTAAAGATTTTATTTATTTGACAGAGAGAGACACAGCGAGAGAGGGAACCCAAGCAGGGGGAGTGGGAGAGGGAGAAGCAGGCTTCCCGCTGAGCAGGGAGCCCGATGTGGAGCTCAATCCCAGGACCCTGGGATCACGACCTGAGCTGAAGGCAGACGCTTAATGACTGAGCCACCCAGGCACCCCTAATTTATTTTTAAAAGATTTTATTTATTTATTTTAGAGGGAGAAAGAGCGTGAGTGGGGGGGGAGGGGCAGAGGGAGAGGAAGAGAGAAAATCTCAAGCAGGCTCCATGCCCAGTGAGGACAGGGCTCGATCTCATGACCCTGAGATTGTGACCTGAGCTGAAATCAAGAGTTGGACACTTAACTGACTGAGCCACCCAGGTGCCCCTTTATTTTTGAAGATTTTTTTGAAAGATTATTTATTTATTATTTATTTATTTGACAGAGAGATACAGAGAGAAAACGAGAACAAGCAGGGGGAGTGGCAAGCAGAGGGAGAAGCAGACTCCCCACTGAGCAGGGAGCCCAATGTGGGACTCCATCCCAGGCGCCTGGGATCATGACCTGAGCCAAAGGCAGACGCTTAACCGACTGAGCCACCCAGGCGCCCCTATTTTTGAAGATTTTATATTTAAGTAATCTCTACACCCAACAGGGGGCTCAAACTCACAACCCCGAGATCAAGAGTTGCATGCTCTACTGATTGAGCCAGCCAGGCACCCCTACTTCTGTGTATTTAAAAAATTAAACACACATATACACATAAGAAAAAAAAATAGTTAAGTCTAAGTATTATGACTTAAAAGACTTCCGAAGACCTAGGTTGGTGAAATCCAAGCTGTACTAGGAGTGGTAACACAGCCAGAGTGAAAGTATTATTAGGACCAGTAGTGAGAGGGGCCATTTATCAAGGTGGCCCTGGGACTCAAGAAGACCTAAGGTGGCCAGCCCAGGAAAGATCAGGGATAGAAGGGGAATGAATGGTGTGAGGCCCCAGGGAAGTAGAAGAGGTAAACCAGCAAAGATAGCAGTATGCACAAAAGAACAGAACGAGTGAATTGAACTGGTCAAGGAGCAAAGGACATTGCATGCTTCACAGGGCAAAAAAATGCTGTGTGCTATCTCTTAGGCTCCCAGTCACCCTGGCCTTCAAGGGTGGGTAGGTGACCACTTCTAGCCACCATTTTTCCAGTTCTCTTGAACTCACACTCCCCTAATTCTACCCTTCCTTTTGTCAGATTGTGCCTGCTATATCCATTATTACCTATGTTAGTTTGCCTTTCAACTTTTCCAATCAATTTCTCTTGGTTGTTTGCTTTAGTTTTTACTTGTGTGTTTTGGGCAAGGCAGGGGCAAACAACAAACAAAACCCAACTGCCCAAATCTATGGAATACATGCAATGCAAAGGGTCTCTAAATATTTGTCTTCCCAACTACCGTGTTGGTTTACAAATCTGTATTTAGAGAGCGGACCCAAAAGAGAAGGGTCAATAGTTTACCTATACAGTGCCTGGCACATGCATGAGGTGAAACCCACCCTTGACTTCGAAGAAAGCAAAGCTTTCACTATCAAAATAATAAGTTTTAATATAATTGGAGGCCCAACTACTGCCTTAAAGAGAACTCATCGTAAGGAAGAGGAGACAATAATTGTAAGAGAAATTACAGTGGCTTTAATCAAGAACAGCCTGTGGAAAAGAGGGGACAGCGAAATTGTCTGCAAGACTTGGTAAGTATGAGGGTGATGCTTCAACAGGGGTGAATCTTGGAGACATGCCATGAAGTGAAAGAAGCTAAACGCAAAAGAGGATGTACTGTTTAAGTCCATTGATAAGATATCCAAGAACAGGCAAAACTAATCTATAATGATAGAAGCCAGAATAATAGTTACTTGGTGGTGGAGGGTGTTCTTGACTGGGAGGATTTGTAAGATTTTCTGGGGTGCTGAAAATTATACCTTGATGTCTCTGAGTACATAGGTGCATACCTGTGTAAAACTTAATTGAGTTGTACATTTATGATTTGTGCACTTTATTGCATGTAGGTTAAAGTTCAGTTGGAAAAAAAAAAAAAGCCCAGGACAATACCATACTTGTTTTTTTTTATTTAAAAAATTTTTTTTTAAAGATTTTATTTATTAGAGAGAACACATGCGCGCGCAAGAGAGCATGAGCCGGGGGAGGGGCAGAGGGAGAGGGAGAAGCAGACTCCCCGTTGAGCAGGGAGCCCAACACAGGACTGGATCCCAGGACCCTGGGATCATGACCTGAGCGGAAGGCAGAGGCTTAACTGACTGAGCCACCCAGGCGCCCTACACAGTGCCCTGAATATAAATTCTCAAAGGGCTTACAGAAATGTTTGAAGACCCTACCCTATCCTCTTAATTGGTCGGCTTGATATATGAAAAGAGAAGCATTTCAATAATGGTCCCAGCAGGAACCGAAAGTACAGTCACATGTGATTTTGAAGAGAATTGAACGAATTATTTACAGAGGTGTGGGGAGGTTTAAGGGAACTAACAAGGGATGCTGAAGTTGCCCAGGGATTAGGGAAAACTGGAAGCTGGAAGCTGTACCTGTTCCTCCCACTTACTGAAGACCCAGTGAGGACAACCCTGGAAAGGGAAACCTTTGCCCAGAGCTGTCATGGAGCCGCTGCTACCAGCAGACGGAGATCCTAGGCAGGAAGTGCTTGGGAAAGAACTGCACCCTCCCCTAACCCCCTGCCATAGACGTGACTTCCATTACTCCTGATGGTACCTGCCATTGGCCAAACCAGCTGTAGAGAGTGATACACTACTGAAGGTTAAGTCCCCTGGGGCACAGAATAAGGCAAAGAAGGGTAAAAATTCATGGGGTGGAGGATGGCTCAAATGCAGAATAACCAGCACAGAACGTGTAAAATCAAAATTAGTAAATGTTTTATTTATTTTTTATTTTTTATTTTTTTAAAGATTTTATTTATTTATTCATGAGAGACAGAGAGAGAGAGGCAGAGGGAGAAGCAGGCTCCCAAGGAGCAGGGAGCCCGATGCGGGACTCGATCCCGGGTCTCTGGGATCATGACCTGAGCCGAAGGCAGACGCTTAACCATCTGAGCCACCCAGGCGCCCAAAATTAGTAAATGTTTTAATTAAATGTGCAAAGGACTTTCTGTCAGCTGACCAGCTACAGTTTCATTCATCTAGTTATACAATATTATATGGGGACATCTAAAAAAATGTTTACGATGAGGGGCACCCGGGCGGCTCAGTCGGTTAAGTGTCCAGCTCTTGGTTTCAGCTCAGGTCATGATCTCAGGGTGGTGGGATCCGGCTCAGCGGGGAGTCTGCTTCTCTCCTTCTATGCCCCTCTGCCGCACCCCCCCCCCCTCTCTCTCTCTCAAATAAATAAATCTTTAAAAAAATAAAAATGTTTGATATGATGAAAGGTGTGATAAGAGACCCTACTTTTGAACATCTTAAAATCTCTGTGAGCACTCTCTCTCCCTCCTCTTTGGACTGGGTGTAAGATCCTGGAGTGTTGAATTTGTCTTAGACATTTTGGTATCCTCACCTCTAGCAGAGCCACATACAACAAGCATTCAAAAAATGTTTGGTGTTTGAATGAAGGACTGAGTGAATGTAATAATGGCCAAGTGTAGTTTATAGTGTTCATGGAGTTTATGCCAGTTTTCACAGCATATAAAATACTTGACTTGGCCAAAGTCGGCTTAAATTTCATACATTTTGTTGGTAAAAGACTAATTTATGGGGGCGCCTGGGTGGCTCAGTCGTTGAGCATCTGCCTTTGGCTCAGGTCATGATCCCAGGGTCCTGGGATCGAGCCCCACATCGGGCTCCCTGCTCGGCGGGAAGCCTGCTTCTCCCTCTCCCACTCCCTCTGCTTGTGTTCCTGCTCTCGCTCTCTCTTTCTCTGTCAAATAAATAAATAAAATCTTTGAAAAAAAAACAAAAAAGACTAATTTATGTTTTGTTTTTTTTTTAATGTGGGATCAGGATGCCTGGTTGGCTCAGTCGGTTGGGCGTCTGCGTTCAGCTCAGGTCATGATCCCAGGGCCCTGGGATTGAGTCCTGCATTGGGCTCCTTGCTCAGCAGGGAGCCTGCTTCTCCCTCTGCCTGCAGCTCCCCCTGCTTGTGCTTGCTCTCTCTCTGTCTGACAAATAAATAAATAAAATCTTTTTTAAAAATGTGGAATCCATTAAGGAAAGGCCATGGTTTTGTTTTCTGATAGATTTGAATAGGACTTTCTCATCTGTGAAGTAAGTGTGACAGATTCTATTTACCTTAGTTTTAAAATGAAAAAAAGCTGAGGCATGGAAAGATTCTAAAGAAATCTAAGTAGTGGATGATAGAGTTGGGATTCAAGACAAGCGTTCAGACTTCCTGATCGAGCTTTGTTCTTTGACAAGACGGTCTTCTTGTTAGACTAGAGTCTCTCTTGATATTTTTCCAAGGAAGTTACTACTTTGCAGTTAGGAAAAGAGGTTTAATATAACCATCAACAGCAATACTAGGAACAGTTTATATCTTACTGATATGTGTTCTTGGTTTAATAGGGGAAAAAGGGCAATTTGTTAGAAACAAGGATCTGAAGATGTTTGTCAACTTAGTTACTATATTAATTTGTTATTTAGTACCTGCTATATGGATTTTTTCCACTAAAGTGAAAATATGACTGGTGAGTTTACCAGGAATACCTCGGATCTCTAGCCTCTGCCTGGTTTAGTTAGGCTTCTGTGTTTTAGGGAGAAAGGAGTGCATGAAGTGGGAAAACTAGAGGGAGTCTTCACTAATCATCCTGAAACATTAACTTTACCTATGCAAGTAATATCATTTCAATACAGACATGTGTGCTGATGGAAATCTAGATTAAATTTTGCTTATCTAGGAAAGAAGACCATCTTTTTATTCTGATGGACTAATATTAAATTCTAAAGAAAGGTACAAAAGGAAGTTATCAAACATACTTGCGACACAAGTATTTTGCATTGGATTTGGGCAGGGTGAGGATGACATAACTTTTTTAAGGTTGTCACAGTTTTTGGGCTGAGTCAGAACTATAGGAGCAAATGGACAGAAACAAATCTGAGACTTGAAAAATAATCATGAAAATTTGGATTTTACCAGCCTTAGTTCTTATTCTTTCAGTTGAGGTAGTCTCCTTTTCATGTTTTCCAGGCAAAAATTTTTTTTTAAAGATTTTATTTATTTATTTGACAGAGAGAGACACAGCGAGAGAGGGAACACAAGCAGGGGGAGCGGGAGAGGGAGAAGCAGGCTTCCCGCTGAGCAGGGAGCCCGATGTGGGACTCCATCTCAGGACACTGGGATCATGACCTGAGCCGAAGGTAGACGCTTAAAGACTGAGCCACCCAGGCGCCCCCAGGCAAAATTAATTGAATGTCATAATAGTAAGTATTCGTTCATCCATTTAGTCATTTAACAAATATTTACCAAATTCCTACTATGTTCAAGGTGCTTCCATATGATGTAAAAGAAACAGTGATATTCTGACCTATGCTAACAGCATTAAAAAGCAGTCTCAAGTTTATTTTGGCAAAGCGGGAAAAGGAAAAGCGGAGTATAAGTACATTAAAAAATTATTATTAAATGCTTATACACAAAGTCTACGATGAAAATATATGATTCAGGACAGGGTAAAAGGGATAGGAAAGGTTTGGGTATATGTATGTTCAGAAGCTGATTCTGCCACTTATTTGCTATTTAATACTCTATTTCCTCATCTATAAATTGGGAATAAGGGCACCTACCTCATAACTACTTTGTGAAAGAATATGATGAAAATTGACAATTATGTATCTAAAGAGACTAGCAGGATTCTCAGCACATGGTAGCTGTCATCATTATCAATAACTCATATTTAATGTAACAGAGTCACACTTCTATAAATGCTTTGATGAACGTAGTTACTGATAAGATGTTCTAATATAGATAATGCGATGTATGTTTTTAGAGAAAGGGCTTCACTAATTTCATATTAAAAACAGGAATATGGGAAGTAGATGAGATGCCTGTCAGGCAATTTAACAATCAGAGTAGTATTTCTACAACTTGATAAAGAGTCCATAGATGTAAAAGATGCGTAAGTGACAACCCAAGTCTTTCTAATACAGAATGTAGAGATGAATTTCAAATATTTCCATTGCATCAAGATTAGAAAGACAATGGCCAGTAATTAAAAATTTCAGTCCCCGCATCCCTCCAAGCCCTGCTGTAGCCCCGTACTAAGGGTCTGCTTAGATTTAACCTGTTTAATTTTTTTTCTCTTAAGGATACCTTTCTGGCTTTTAAAAACATTTTTGAACCTTCATCTTGGACCATTTCAACATTCTCTTCTACATGGTATATATTATACAATCGATATGGGCAAATCTCTCTTTAATATTTGCATAACAGTGGCCTAGGTTTTCTGTTTCGCTGTAAAGTTTTTATGAAATTTGCACTAACGTTTATTTCGGCAGTTTGATTTTGTGCCATTTCTCAATACCTAGATACAATAAAAACTTTAATTTGGCCTTCGTTTAATATTGCAAAGGTCCTGTATGAAAATAATTTCTGTATTATGAAAAATGGATATATTCCGCGTTTTTTTGTTTGTTTTGTTTTTTAGTTTTAGGCTTCAATTTCCTAATTATGATTTTAAAAATACAGTATGCCCTATATACTAAGTTAAGGCGATCACAAATGAAAAACCTACATCCAGCTATTCAGAGTTGGAGAGAGAAGGCCTGCCAATGGGTTACTTTTCGCTAACACAGCACATTGTATTATTTTTCAAACAAAAGTTTTAAATCTGCTTATACCCAACCTCACAACGAGGGATGGGATGTTTTTCTCGGGTTTTCTGTTTGCTACATTTTGTGCGGGGAGACTCGTGGGCTGTTTCAGGGTTATTTTTACGACCGCCCCCTTCCCCTCGGTGCGACCTCCACCTGCACAACAGCTTGCCCCCGGGCGAGGAAGATACAGCAGAGGAGACCCCAAAATGCATTCTCGAGGACGCTCCCAAGCACTGTCAAACCAGTGAGCAAATTATTTTCCCCTCCGGGTTAACCTAGTCCCGTTAGCTCAAGCCTGGGTTTAGAGGAACAACTAAATTCAGAATGTGGAGCTGGAGGGGAATGCGTGGCAAAAACCCATGGAAAAAAAAAAAAAAAAAAACAACGTTTCAAGGAATATGCTGCAACCCGCGAAGGAGTGGCTTTGCTCGAGCTGCTCTAAAGAGTTGCATTTTCCTTGCTCATCGAACTTGCTTCAGTTCCTAGGCAAGCGCCTGCCTTTTCGGTGGCGTGACCAGAGTCAAAGGCGATGGCCAAGGGGAGCGAGTTCCCGCAATGGAACTTGACGCGGACCCCGGGGTCTCAGTTGGGGGCCCATCACAGTTTTGGGTGCTTGGGCTGCGACTGGCTTCTTTTTGGCGGGAGGGTAGATGGTGAGGGGGAGGATGGAGGAAAACTACCAAGGGCTTTCCTGGGCTTGCAGCGTCTCGTCGCCCGCCGCCGCTCACACTGCCTTCCGGCGGCGCCCCCAGCTCGGGCCCCGCACGCGGCAGCGGTCATAGGGCGTGCTTGCGGCGACCGCAGGGCACGCGGGCCAGCCGGGGCGGGGGCGGGGCGGCGGTGGCGGCGGTTGCGGGGCATGCGCGGCTCCGCGCGCGGCTTCTCAAACATGGCGGCGGCGGTGTGAAGACCGGTACCGGCTCGCGGGACCAGTGTGACAATTTCGCTCCTTTCGCCGACGAGACCCGAGGTGCGTGGCGACTCTGGGCCCCGTGAGGAGCAGGGAGGCGGAGCCGTGGCATCCGATCTCTGGTCGTTGTCCGAGGGCGGGCGGGTGGCCGGGAGCCCTCCGCGGCGCGTCCCGCGCGAGTAACGCCCCCTTACCGCTCCGCGGGGTCCGGCCTTAGCTCGGCCCCGCACCCCCGTGGCCCACCTTTGGCAGCCTCACCCCAGAGGCCAGGGCTCCCCTGCCCCACCTAGCGCCCTCCACGACGCCCCACAGCTGCTTTTGCGCAGCCCCTCGCATTCCCCCGGGGCCCCGTCGCTGGTCACGGGCCCATCCCTTGCGCGGCGTTTGGTTGCCGTGTCGCTCTCTAGCCGCCCCCTGGCCCAAAGCACGGACAGTACCCTCCTGAGCATCCTCTTGCTGTGGGTGGAGCTGGGCTGGGGGGCCGAGCTGGGGCCCCGGGGCAGCGCCGGTGGGCGGTGGGGCTGCGGAGCAGTGATGACTTTGAGTGGTCTGGGCTGAAGCCCGCCCGGTTGCCTTCCGGGGAGTTGTGAGATAACTTTTGGAGTTTGGGAGGGAAACGTTAGCCCGGAAGGATGCGCCTGTGGCGGAGCGCGGGTTCGGTCCCGGTGCCAGGTGCCCATCGGATGCGCGCCCCGGGGCTCTGGACGGTTGGGGAGGGGGGCACCGGTGGCTCGCCCGCCGGGGAGAAGTGGGGCGGGAGGGCGCGGCCCTCCTTGCGTGTGTGTGTGGGGGGGGCGGAGAGGGGAGCTCCAACTCTCCCGAGGAGCTGCAGGGCGGCTGCTGTGCTCTCGCGGCGTGACCTGGTCTAGGGACCATTGGTGCCTTTAAGGAACAGCGGTCTTGCTTTTTCCACCTGACTAGTGGTTGTGCTGCATCCTGGTGTAAATCGCCAAATCGCCAGAGAGCGAGCAGGCGAATTTAATAGATTTTGCACCTTGAGGTTATACATAGCTTTGAGGTCTGTAATTTGCCCCCTTCTCCGGCCCCCAAACGTTTGGCCAGCACCGGTAGTTACAAATCCCCGTTTAAGACTATTGATGTTTTTAAGGGTTGTAAAACATTTGTCATTCATTACAAAGTGTGATTATAATTTGAAATTAGCTTTTATCTTGAAGATTTAGATTAGCTTTTATGAATTATGTGTTAAGGTGACTTTAGGATATCTCTGGAAAGTGAGTGGATCTGTTAGTAGGGGGAAGGTAAGGCAGGGAAAGTGGATACTTTGATCATATGATTTACAAAATTATCAGGGATAGTTTTCTTTACCAAAACAACTGCGGATGCTGCTGCATTTTTAAGGCTCCCAGAGCTATTCATGTTTCTGTTTTGGGGAAACAGCATTATAAGATGTATATCATTTATGGAGTACAACTTCCTATGACAAGCAATTGTATTATAACAATAGTTCATAGATTCATTTGATTCTTTTCAAAAGCAGTGCTTGGGAATGTTCTTCAGTAATCACTATTTTGCCTTTCTTGCCATTCTTTTTCTTAGGTACTCATTAAATAATGTATTTCCAGGGATGAATTTTTTTTTTCAGTCTTTGGTTTTGTATATTTAATGGGAGGAAGGTGAAAATAAGCTTTTGGAAAAAAGTCCAGTTGGGACTTTGAGAAAGGAGTGAATTTATGAGCACTCACCTGATGCTTTGTATTTGTTTGGCTATAGTTTTATCCATAGTCTTCAAAAACAATCTGAAAGATCTTTTCAAAAACTTAAACACATTTAAAACAGCTTTGAAACTTTTGAATGGATAGCATATATATCACACAACCTTATAAGCTTAAGGGTGTGTACCTGTTTCCTTTAGAGAACCTGATTTGTTTTGAAATTGTTTGGAAAAAAAAGATTAATGTAACTGAACTACATTATGTGTGAGGTTGCTTTAAAGCTAATGATGTCATGATATTTACAAAAATCATTGGAGTCAGTCTTAAAGAGGTGGTATCAGTTTTTCTCATGAGGCAACTGGTCAGTCTTTTTGTTTCAGTCAATACATCTTTTTGAAGTGCCTGTGCTGTCTGTAGTATGGAGTTTAGTTCAAGGTGCATTTACTCAGAGGCTGTGAATGTTGGCTTCTGGATGTTTAAGGCTGCCCATCAGTAATTTATTCCTGAAAATTTCCAAGTTATAGCTAAGAAAATCAATATGAATGTAAAACAAGTAGTTATTTTATTTCAAGGGCAAATTCAGGGAATCGGTGTTTTGTTTATAATTCTCTAAACAAAATTCTGGGTGTAACTGTGAATTATTTCTTACTTGGGTTGAAAGCTATACATTTTTATGAGATTATTTTCTAGGTCAGACAGATAAACATATGGATTAGGCTTGGGAAGAAAAATGAATTATTGGTATAAATTGAAATCTCTATGTGCTCTGGAGATTGAGGTTTTTTTTTTTTTAATGCTAAACAACTTTGCTTCTATGACCAAGTAGTTTAGTTTGTAACTAAATATTAACTGACTCATAATTTAGAGCACTTTCTTTTTTCAAAATGTTTAAAAAATCTCTGAGCTAAAAAATTATAAGGGTTATGGTGGCCAGCTATAAGCCAGATGTGACTCTCATTTTCTTTTGGGTTTGTTCCTTTTTAGCTGCCTGCCTGTTCCCCCCAGATGCTTCCTATCTCCCCTCTTCCTGCCCCCGTTCCCTTTGCTGTTGGTGTCTGTTTCCGCATCAGTGAAATGGTCAGGGTAATCTTGCGCTGCCTCACCGAGAAATAATTGATGATAGTGAAGTGCCTTGAAAAGGCTGAGTAAATACCAAGTCTTTTGAATGAAAATGACGTAGCCCCTTGTTCCATTTAAGGAAAATCCAAATCCCAATTTTAGTTTGTGCTCTTGGTGGGATGGGGGCAGAGGGAGGAGGAGGAAAATTTCAATTGAATATTTTATTGTCCCTCTCTTTGGGTTAATAGAAATGATTGTTGTAACTTTAGTAACTGGAACACTGGAGGATGCAAGGGATCCTCTGCTATTTGAGTTATTAGTTGCCTCTAAGTCTTTTTTTTTTTTGCCAGGTTACCCTGTCCGCTCCCCTTTTCCCCTTTATGCCAGCTCTATTCTGGTTCCAGCTGTGAATGGAAATCTGAGGTCATTTTCTCTTTTAGTTCACCTCTCTGGGAGTTTCATTGTCTCCTCATAGTCATATTCCTGGTTTTTAGGATACACAAGATATGAACAAAGTGAGCTCTGCCAGCCATCAGTGTTAGAGCTGTGAGGCTGTGGTTGTGAATATAGGTCTGGCATTGCCAGGAGATGTTTTGTAGCTTGGAGTGAGCAAATCAAGCACCCCTAAGAATTTTAAGAACATTATTGATGTCTGAAAATTACTATATAATATCTTAGGATTTGAAGTGGTAGTTAATTTCAGGAACCAAAAACCTGGAAATTTTGAAAATGGCTGATGTTGATGATTTTGAAAGAAAAAGTTCACCCTTCCCTGGGTTGGGGTCTTAATATTTGTGATCCTTTTGTCTTAGGGAAATAGTTGAAAGAAACCACTGCTGTTTATCTTATGTTAGAATGGGTTGGTATAATTTAGTGGTAAGTGTTCCAAGGCTCTAACTAGTTTGGGCTTTGGTTACTCGAAGTATAGAGATGCCTTTACTATAGTGATAACATCTCATTTTAAAAAAGATACAGAGGTGATGGTTCTTAAAGCCGGATAACTTAAAAAAAAATTTTAGAAGCCATCCAAGATTTGGAATGTGCATATATATATTCTTTGCTTTTTATGAGTAAGGCATTTTTGCTTATTTTGTCTTTATGTTGTCTAAGTAAACCTTGGCCACCTTGGAAATAATAATAGGAGTGATTTTTATGCTAAATGGTTTCTACTAAACATATATCCCTAAACCTTCCCCTACTTTCATTTTTTGGGCATGTGGTGGAAAGGTTTTGACGTAAAAAATGAGGATATCTTGTTGCGTGAAAAGTGAAATATTTGAGAATCCTTTAAGCAGTTTATATGATGGTGCTGTTCCATTTAATTTCATACTCATCTCCCTAAGCTAGATGAATTTCTTATTTAACCAAGGAGAAAAAAAAAAAAAAGAATAAGCTTTTTTTATGAGTAAAGAGCTGGGAAGCATTTGAAGATAGCATTTGACTACCTACTACTTGTGACCTGTGTTTATGGCTGTGGCTCTGCCCCTTCCTAAGTTTATAGGAGCAAATTGTTGTAAGAGCGGAAAGAGAGTGCCCACCTTTTGTGGTAATGTGCCATTGTAAACTTCAGAAGGGGCAGATATATTGCAATTCTAGGGCATACCTTTAGGATACTTTCTTTTCTCAGGGAAAAGTTGGTGGGACTCTCTTTGCTTTTTGTCTTTAGAATACATATTTGATTTTTCTCAACCTCCGTTTCTCATAAGGATTAACTGGTGCAGAATTCCAGTCATAAACAGCTTCATTTGCTTGGTATGTACGTTGTAACCTTGACATGATCTTTTAAATTTAGTATGTGTATTGAGAGAGTTCTTATTTTCTTTATCATTTGGTCACTTTTCTCACCTTTCATCATTCTTAGTTTAAGATTTTGCTTATATATTTAGTTTTAAGTTGTGATTGAATCACGTGTTTTTTCTGTTATCTTGCTTCTCTGTACAGTTGTAAACATGTGCTTTTTGCTGTGAAAACTGTTGTCTGTTTTCTTCCATTTGAAAGATTTAAAGTATTATTTGGAGTATTTCTCAATATACTTTAATGTTATTTGAAAAATATGATCAGTATTATCTTTATTTTTTATTGATTTGGTAGAGCTTCATAAATCTGTTCAAATGAAACACATTATCTTTGGTAGTTATTAAAAGAATTAAAATGCAGTACTCTATACTGGTAAGTACCTTTAAATATTGCTTTGTTTTAGATTAGAAACTCTGATTTGAGATTTTTTGGGGTTGAGATTTTGAGAGGTTCTAGAAATACTTAAATGAATAATTTACTGACACCTGCCTCACGTTTTAAGTGTTGTCAGGGATGTTTAGTTTTCTGGTCACTTCAGACTGTGGTTTATTGCATGCTTTTCTGTAGTCTGTTGTCTAGCAGGGATTGTTGTTGTCATCATTTCCATTATTTCTTGTAGGGCTGGTGTTAGAAACCATAAATCTAGACTGCTGTGATAATAGGAACAGGCTGTAACCTGACCCAGTTCTTTTGTCAAAATGTCGCACCGAGAGCTGCCTGTAGTAAATTGACATGCCCTGCTATTAACTTCAGTCCTCCGCAAATGTCGGTGGGCAGCAGGTCTTTGGGCAATTAGCCTGTGGCTATGCTTTAAAACCTTAGGAATTTACAACTATAAACTGGGATCTTGGCAACCCTTGACTTGTCTATCATTTATCTGTTTTCTGACATAACATACTTAAGTAAATGCATAGCTTTCAGATAAATTATTTTAAAATTGCAAGTAATTATTTCAACTTGTAAGCTATAATTTTTGAGATAAATTAAAAATTCTTAAAAATAGTTATTTTCTTCTTGGGTTTGTTTTGATACAGAAAAAGATGAATTTCTAACTTTTTGGGGTAGATTTTACTAAAGCATAATTAAAATTGCTCCTCTAGAAACCTTAATTTCCTCCAGGAGGCTAGATTTGATAAATCCTCACTATCAAAAATGTTCATTCTTAATATTGATTATTCACAATTCAGAGATGGAATTTTAGTTTTAAAGGTAATTGCAACATTAGAATTCAGAGGTTTTTTTTTCTGATTACTTTTATAGATATATCAGAAAATGGGAAATTTGATTATTTACTTGAGTGAATTGAGTAGGTGTTTGTGCGATCCTTAAGTAATGAATCACGTCCAATTCCAACAAGTTATATATGGCTATATGATGGATATGTACATTTTTCCTATCCTCTATTAGGATGATCACTATTACCAGAAGCAAAAAAAAGTTAAAAAAGTTAAAAAAGAGCCAGCTGCTCTTTGTCAAAGGAAAATATATAGCTATAATGTATTTCACTTAAATCGGTATTAGTTTTTGCATTTAGGTAGAAATGTGAAGTACTTTTTGCAACCAAAGTAATAAACTATTTTCAAGTCAAAATGAAAAACTTAAAGGTGCTATCTTAATGCAGTTAACTCAGGCTTCCCTATCATCCTCTTACATATTGACTGGGCAGCAAAGAAGAGCTTTTTTGTTTGTTATTCAATTTTAAAAACAGTGTCTTTATAACAAGATAGGCTAAAAAAGAAAAAAAAGTTCTACTTATGCTATTTCATTAATATTTTCTGGTGAATTATGTATGTGTATAACTTTATCACTTATTCCAACATTTTCTTTAAAACTACCAGCAAGCATATCTGTGAACCTCTCCTGGCCTTGAAACTTCTTATACTATTGATATACTCAAGGGAATATAATAAAATATTTATGCAACCAAGTTATTTTGTGTGTAGTAACAGTGTCTTTTCCTTTTTGTGTATGTGAATATTGGTTTAAAGCATGTGTTTTAGTTCCAATTGTAATGTGATTTGAATTTATAAACTGAATTCTGGTACAGCATATATTCCTAGCTGTTCTCCTCCCCCCCCAAAAAAAACACTTACAGTAGTGACCAATTTACACTGGGGGGCCTGTCTTTTTGAGACCTCAAACATCCTAGAAATCAAATTCAGAGTAAAAAATTAAAGGTTTTTCAGATGTTGGGAAGGAGGATGATGTGAGGAGTAGGGGACTGTCTCAGATCTCACAGAATTTTTCTCCTTGGCCTGTTGACCTAGACTTGTGTAAATTAAACCGTAGCAGATTGAATATTGCAGGAAGGAACAGAGAAGAACAACAATGACAGCCAGCCCCCCCCCCAATTTTTTTAAAACCACAATGTCCTGGGACTATATGGTTTAGGTATAAGTAGCCAGTAGCATAGCAGATTATATTTACTCATTTAGCAAACATTTTAGGGGCCCTACATTATGAAAGACACTGTGGATAGATAATGGAGAATACAAAGATGAACCAGGCATAATACTGCCCCTAAAAGCTTATTTCCACCAGGGGAGATAAAGCATGTACACAAACACAACAGAAGAAATTCTAGTAAAATGGTTAAGCATTCAAGGACCTATGTCCAATCTAACTGGGTGATCTTGTGCAGATCTTTGAGCCTCAATATTCTTAACTTTCAAATGGACATTAATAACAGTAACAACCCTCCAGGCTTGTAATAGGCTTTAGATAGGAAAAATGTATATAAAGGCCCTAGTAGGGTACCAGACATTTAGCAAGAGTTCAGTCAGTGACAACTCATAGTATTTATTATTACCATTTTCATCACTATCATCATTAGACCCTAGGGACCATAATTTTTACTTTCTTATGCCTCATGGATCCACTCTATCCAAAGTGCATGGTGTGTCTCCTTTTCCCTTTCAAAGCATGGACAGTGTATTGAAACTCTGTCTTTTTGGAGTCTTAACAGACTTAGGTTTGAATCATTTTTCTTTCACTACCAGCTTTCTGCTCTTCAAGGATCAGCAGAACTTGGTAATTGATAAGATACTGGACAAAGGAAGAAGAGAATCAAAGATGACTTCTATTTCAGAAAGATTGGGTATTAGTAATGCTTATTAAAAAAGGAAGCAGAGGAAGAGTCACTTATTTTGGAAGGCAAAAGATTTTATTTATTTGACAGAGAGAGACACAGTGACAGAGGGATCACAAGCAGGGGGAGTGGGAGAGGGAGAAGCAGGCTCCTGGCTGAGCAGGGAGCCCGATGCGGGAATCGATCCCAGGACTCTGGGATCATAACCCGAGCCGAAGGCAGACGCTTAACGACTGAGCCACCCAGGTGCCCCAAGAGTTTGATTTCTTAAATATGTAATGTTTGAAGTAGTTGTGAGGCATTTAGACAGATGTTCAATTGGCTAGACTAGAAATTTTGGAGAGAGATTGAGACTAGAGATGCTGATGTAGGAGTCATACACATAGGGATGTTGCATCACCATGGAATAGAATGAGATTCTAGACTCTAAAATTACTAGAATCTAGAGAAAGAGACTGACTAGAGAATAGAGAAGATAAATGGCTAGGACAGGAGGAGGAAGTAGACACAGAGGGATAATAGAGGTAGGACAATCAGAGAACCCGAGGCTTAGACGAGAAGTGTCTGGAATGAGGGGTGACCTATCACTCCTGAAGTGTCAAGAGAATAAGGGCTGAAACACTGAAATGGGGTCTGATCCCTGGGAAGTAATTAGGGTTTTGGAAAGCAGTTGTGGGAAAAGAAGGAAGGTAGTGGTCAGATTGCAAAAAGTAAAGTATCCGAGCATCTCTTTTTGTTTTGAGTGTTGTTTTATTTATTACCAAAATCTTAGTTACCAGGAAAAGTTAGTCTGGTAAATGTATAATATAGTAGAGAATCTTTTCTACACCGATAAAACTTTGATGTTGTCTCAATTTAAGGTCACTTTACTCTTTAAAAAAATGTGGATTTTAATATCTGCCAAATGGGGGAGGTTCAGCGAACAAGTCTAATAATAAATGCTTAAGTTTGGACATTATGTATTCCCACCTATGGGACTTCTGTCTGGGAAATAACGCAGCAAGTTTTGCTCTTGGTGCAGGAACAACCTTATCTTCTTCAGCTGTATTTTGTTTATTTTTATACCTTCTCAGGTTGAGATTCTATATAATTCCATCCATTTTATAACATCTGACCAATGGCTTAAAGTTGAAAAGGGCCCTGGGAGATTTCTTCCTTGTCAGACTTAAGTTCCTGTCCTTGTCAAAATGTTTACCCTTATTGACTTTTCACATAGTGGTCTCTAATAAGAGACTCAAGGTGTATTACCTTACCTTCAAAACAAAACCAAAAAAAAAGAAAAATGGAAAAGCAAAACCAACAACCTGAAACAAACAAGTAATGGAAAGGCCCTGTAATCTTAGAATTATAGACCCATTAACTTGCCAAATAGTTCTTTAAAACTTTGTCTTTCTCAAAGAAGAAAAAAAACCCCTAGAATTTTCTCCAGAATCATGTAAGATCAATGGGAATTTTAGGTTTAATAATTCTACTATTGGGGTGCCTGGATGGCTCAGTTGGTTAAGCATCTATCTGCCTTTAGCTCAGGTCATGATTCCAGGGTCCTGGGATCGAGCCCCACGTCGGGCTCCCTGCTCAGCAGGGAGCCTGCTTCTCCCTCTCTCTCTGCCTGCTTGTGTTCTCTCTCTCTCTCTGTCAAATAAATAAATAAAATCTTTTAAAAATAAAAAAATAATTAATTAAAAAAATAATTCCACTATTAATCATTGTTTAATCATACTGAGAAATGGCTGAAGACAATGCAGGGATTTTCAAAGCATTTGTTGATCTCTTCTCAGCTCTTAATTCTATAACAAATTACAGTCTTCAAAACAAATGGTTTTGTAAAAGGTCCCAGAATATCAATGCTTGTTCAAAGTTTGCTAGATACAGCAACTAGATTTAGTGTAGCTGTGGTATGTTGGTAAAGGAAATGTCAGTGTCAGACACTTATAAAATAGTGCTAACCAGGGGTGCCTGGGTGGCTCAGTTGGTTAAGCGTCTGCCTTCTGCTCAGGCCATGATCCCAGGACCCTGGGATGGAGCCCTGCATCCGGCTTCCTGCTCAGCAGGGTGTCTGTTTCTCCCTCTGCCCCTCCCCCCACTCATACTTGTGTGCTCTCTCTCTCTCTCTCTCTGAAATGAATAAATGAAATCTTTGAAAAAAAATAGTGCTATCCTAATACTTTTCTTTTGGCTGATTTATACTTGAAAAAAAATTTTTTTTTAGCACAGTGAAGTTGCTCCTTATATGCATTTAGTGAAGCAACTTCTCTGTATGCTGGCAAAAACAAAACAAAGCTTTTAATTTTTTTTTTCCTTGCCCAAATTTTCTCTCTCATGTAACATGGAGAACTACTTTGGGAGTCTTATTTGAGTCTTTCTTAAAAGTGCTGAAGCAGTTCAAAGTATATTGAGAGCAAAATTAAGCTTTTCTGTTGTTTCCTGTGCAGACGACAACTGTGTGAGATGCGTTTTTATTTCTAAAAGAATGTTAGGCTCTTAATTTTTTCCAGAAAGACAGCAGCTGTGCTATCTTCATATCTGGTATGTAAGTCATATAGATATGTTCTTAGCTCCACGGCATATCTTTATTTGAGGCACTGGGAATTCAACTATGAGTTAATGCTAGCAGTATTTACCAGTAGATCATGGTCTGTTCCTTTGGCTTCTATAATCTCTACCTTCGTATTGTGACGAAAGATGTAGGTGAATTACAGTGTAATGCTGGGGCATTTTAAGACAGACAATAGAACTTTTATGTTTTCTCAAATTATACCTAAAGATAGTTTGTATTAAATTAACCAGCATTTCTTTACATCAAGATCTGTACATATTCCTCCTAGTACTCAGCCCTAGGAAAATGTTTATTTTTTCCATTGAATTTGTATTTTTATCTTGTAGTGAAACTTACATAGACCAGAGAGAAATTAATCATTCAGGTTGAGTACTAATTTTTTTCCAACTAGTACATTTTTATTTGCTCTTTTTTTTTTTTTAGGGGTGGGGAGGGGCAGAGGGAGGGAGAATCCCAAGCAGGTCCCACGCCCAGCGCAGAGCCCAATACAGGGCTGGATCTCACGACCCCGAGATCATGACCTGAGCCAAAATCAAGAGTTGGTTGCTTAACCAACTGAGCCACTCAGGCACCCCTAATTGCTCTTTTTAATAATAAAAGCCCCATCCTTCTATAAGTATGTTTTTATACTGGAACTACTAATCCTTCTTAAAAATAGCATGGTATAGGACAAAACAATTATATAGAAATGGTGAAAAGTTTTGGTGATCAAACAATATTAAAAATGTTTGATAAATATGTCGTAAACTTAAAAATTAACCCAATGCCCTAGTAAATGTATTTTCATCTAACTTGGTGTTTATCACTTTTTTTTTTTAAGGGGCGGGGCAGAAGGAGAAGGAAAGAGAGAATCTTAGGCAGGCTCTACCCACAGTGTAGAACCTGATGGGGGGCTTGATCTCATGACCCAGAGATCCTGATCTGAGCTGAAATTCAGAGTTGGAAGCTTAACCTGCTGAGCCACCCAGGTGCCCTGGTGTTTATCACTTTTTAGATTACAAAATAAGCACTAATTTTTCTCCTATTTTGAGTGTTAATCTTGAGAATAGTGGAGTTTTTCCTTAAGACATGAACTTTTTTTTTTTTAAGATTTTATTTATTTATTTGAGAGAGACAGAGAGTGCATGAGTGGAGAGAGGGAGAAGCAGACTCCCTGCTGAGCAGGGAGCCGGACGCGGGGCTCAATCCCAGGGCCCTGAGATCATGACCTGAGCTGAAGGCAGACGCTTCACCGACTGAGCCACCCAGGCGCCCCAAGGCATGAACTTTTAAAAGGCATTTATTATTGTCTAGTTTTTATTTTAGCTAAAAATATTGCTTTTATGAATTATCATATGGGGAGAATTTTATTAGAAGATTATTGATATATGGAATTTGGAAAGTGTATATTTAAAAGTGGTTCAAATGTATATTATATATGGATTTACGTATGTGATTTTTAACAATTGAAAGGATATACACCAGATGGTTAACAGCAGGTATTGTTTGATGGTAGGGTTATAGGTGATTTTTTTCCCCCTTTTCTTATCTGTCTCATAATTAAAAAAATATATTTTTTAAAAAAAAGTAAGTTTAAGCATTCACTTGATTTTACATCTAGTGCCTAGATTGAGAATTTACACATTTGTGTGGTGCCTGGATGGCTCAGTCAGTTGAGCATCCTACTCTTGATTTCAGAGGTTCCTCAGATTGAGTCCTGCATTGGGGTCTGCACTGGGGGTGGACCCTGCTTAAGATTCTCTCCCTCCTTCTCCCTCTGTCCCTCCCTAACCACCCCCCCCCCCCCCGCGGTGCACTCTCCTTTTTTTTCTTTTTTAAAAGATTCTATTTATTTGAGGGAGAGTGCGCTCAAGCGAGAGACAGAGAGAGAGAGAGAGAAAGAGAGAAAGAAAGAGCTCAAGTGGTGGAAAGGGGCCGAGGGAGAGGAGAAGCAGACTCTCCGCTGAGCAGGGACCCCCCCCCCCCCGCCACGGGGCTCGGTCCCAGGACTCTGGGATCATGACCTGAGCCGAAGGCAGTTGCTTAATCGACTGAGCCACCCAGGCACCCCCCAAAAAAGAAAAAGAAAAAAGAATTTACACATTTGCATATGCCAAATATAAACCTTCGATAGTAGAAATATTGGGGAGAGTCAGGAGAGAAAAACAAATCAAGGAAATATATGAATTTCAGAATATTTGAAAACAAATATTTTATAGTGATTCAACAGTTCCATACATCACTCAGTGCTCATCATGACAAGTGCATTCCTTAATCCCCATCACCTATTTCACCCATCGCCCCTACCCACCTCCCCTCTGGTAACCTTCAGTTTATTCTCTATGGTTGAGTCTGAATGGTGTCTTCAAACAACTCACTGCACTTTAACACCATGAGGGCTGAAAGGGAAAGCTTATTGAGTCACTGACTCATGCACTCATAAACAGTTTGAGTTCTTTTTGTGTATTGAAGGCTTTATTTGGCATGACTTTGGAATTCACAAGGGATACATCTGCGCACTGGTGCTGAGTGACTATGATAATTGAAAAGGAAAAGTTTCCAAACTCTGAAAGAGTTGATCTTATCTAATATGGCTAACCTCAGACTAAAGGGATCTGGAATTCTTCCTGTCTTTATCTGGGGGTAAATAGTATTTATTTTATTCCTTGGTCTGTGGGTCTACCTTTAAAATAAGTGGTTTGGATTCCAAAGCATTGGTTTTGAAGTTAAGAATATTTGCATTGCATTTAACTCTAAGAAAGTTCTTTTTTTATAGAAATACTTATTTTAGGGGCACCTGAGTGGCTCAGGTCATGATCCTGGAGTCCTGGGATTGAGCCCCACGTTGGGCTCAGCACTCAGCCGGGAGCTTGTTTCTCCCTCTCCCTCGGCCCCTCTCCACTCATGCTTGCTTGCTCTCTCTTTTACTCTCTCTCAAATAAATAAAATCTTTTAAAAAATTATTTTATACCCACCAGTAGCATATGAGAGTTCTAATTGTTCCATATCTTCATCAACATTTGGTATTGTCATTCTTTTTAATTTTAGCCATTTTATGTAGTCGTATCTCATTGTGGTTTTAATTTGTGCTTCCCCAAATACTAATGATGTTGAACATCTTTTCACATGCTTAACAGGCCATTTGTGTATCTTCTTTAGCAAAGTGATCGTCCAAATCTTTTGCCAATTATGTTTTTATTGGGCTGTTTGCCTTTTAAAAATTGAGTTGTAAGAGTTCTTTATATATTCTGGATGCAGATCTTTTATCAGATACATATTTTGCAAGTATTTTCTCCTATTCCGTGGCTTGTCCTTTTCTTAACAGTATCATTTGAAGAGCAGTTGTTAGTTTTGATAAAGTCCAGTGTATCAGTTTTTTCTCTGATGTGTTGTGCTTCTTTGTGTCATATTTAAGAAGTCATAGCTTAATTTAGAGTCACAAGGTCTCTGTGTTTTCTTCTAGAAATTTTACAGTTGCAGGCTTTACATTAAATTTATGATCTTTTTTTGAGGTAATTTTTGTGTATTAACTTCTGAGATAAGTGTTGTTTTTCTTTTTTTTTTGGTACATGGAGATGTTCTAGTACTATTTGTTGGAAAAAGAAAAAAACCCAAAACTATCCTTTCTCCATTAAATTACCTTGGCCCTTGTGTTGAAAATCTATTCACGGGGTGCCTGGGTGGCTCAGTTGTTGGGCGGCTGCCTTCGGCTCAGGTCATGATCCCAGGGTCCTGGGATCAAGCCCATGTCTGGCTCCTTGCTCAGCGGAGAGCCTGCTTCTCCCTCTCCCTCTGCCTGCTGCTCTGCCTACTTGTGCTCTCTCTCTGTCTCTCTGTCAAATAAATTAAAAAAAAAAAAAGAAAATCTATTCATCATATATATATATATGTGTATCTTTTGGGACTCTATTCTGTTCCATTGGTCAGTATGTCAATCCTTATGCCAATACCACTCTATCTTCATTAAATATTGCCTTTGGATAAATTATTAAATCCAGTTTATTAATATTTTCTTTTATGGCTTGTGCAATTTTATGCCTATTTAAGAAATCTTCCAACTTGTGTGCATGGTACATGGATTTACTTATTTAGGTCTTCAAAGATTTACTTTTAATCATCTCTATACATATATCTTCACCTCCTAGGATTATAAGATTACTTACTCAACTAATGGGAGCAAATGATAACAGTTGAGATCAAGAGTTCAGTTATAGTTCAGAGATTTGAAAGAAGGGCATAGGAACCTGGGTATACCCTTTATGTGTGACCCATCCCTCAGTTTTTCAACTGAGCCCCTTTTGTAGAGTAGAGGAACTTATTTTAATGTAATTCACAACTTTTTGCTCTCTGATTAGAGTTGGTAAGTGCCTTCACTCCCTACCTGGATTACAGCTCATCTCCCTTTACTTTCTGCTTGGATTCAGCACCCTTTATATATTTCAAATACTGTCTTTTTCTTTTCTTTTTAAATTTATTTTTTTAAGATTTTATTTATTTGAGATAGAGAGAGAGAGCATGAGTGGGGTGGGGGGCAAACGGAGAGGGAGAAGCAGGCTTCCCACTGAGCAGGGAGCCCAATGCAGGGCTCAATCCCAGGACCCTGGGACCATGACCTGAGCTGAAGGCAGAGGCTTAACTGACTGAGCCACCCAGGCACCCTCACTTTGTCTTTTTCTTTAGCCACTCGGCTATGGTCTTTAATTGAAAACATCCTCACTCACAGTGGTATTGAATATTTAATTCATTTGATTATTCCAATCTGACTTTCAGGGCTGATGTCTCAGAAGGGGAGGTAGTGCTTTGTGAATCATCTCTGTATGGGTGGCTTCTGAAGGCATGGGCCCTGAGAGACTGTAGAGGGAAATAAGAGCCCAGAAGGAACCTGAGCAAGTCTAGCATTTCATAATCAAGTAGAGGAGGCAGGAGCCTCTTCAGTGTCCACTCATTTTGTATCTTCAGTCTGAAATTCCTCTCTTTGTCTTCTCTGCTCATTGAAATACTCATCTTTAAAGGACCAGTTCAAGTGCCACTTCTTTTGAAAAGGCTTCTTTTATATTCCCAGTTAATTGTGTTTTTGTCTTTGCACAGAGCACCACTTTTACCTCTCTTAATAGAGCTTGTATTTTATTCTTTGTTCGATAATTAGTTGTTAATAAGTCTCTTTCACTAGATTTCTAAGGTCTTTTGTAGTAGATTGTGTATCTTCTGTCTACACAGCACCAAGCATATAGGAATTCTGTAAATATTTGTTAAATACATGACTATATCACACCTGGAAACAGATGGTGGTGATATAGAAAGGAACAAGAAAAGCTTTAAGAAGGAGGTGGGATTTATGTTTGGTCTTAAAGGATGCCTAGGATTTCAAGAAGCAGCAGAAGAAAGGGTATCCCATGCAGATGGAACAACATGATGAGTTTTGAACTAGGCCACAGTATAGCTGTAGGCGGTAGATGTCAGGTGGCTTTGAAATTGTGAGGGACCTTAACTAGGCCCAGCAGAAGATTTTTTGTTCAATTCAGTAGTCAGTGAAATCACTGAAGCAGGTAGCTGATTTGGCAAGAAAGCAGCTTAGTCCGTATCTGACAGGTATTGGGTAGGTTGTGGTGGGGAAAGACTCTTGTGGCAAAATGAGTTAGGCGACTATGGTATTAGACCAGGCAGGAGCTAATGAGTGTATAAACCAGTTAGTGCCAGGGGAAAGAGAAATGAGAGAGTGCATGTTGGCTACTGATTGAATGTGTGAGTGAAAGAAGAGAACTTCACACATTCAGTCATACCTGGAGTTTTAAATCCCAAGTACCTGGAAGAGTAGTGTGTCGGTAGGAGAAACAAAAATGTCAGTGTCAGAAGGAGCAGATTTTGAGGAGATGATGCTTGAGTTTAAGTCTGTTGAGTCAGAGATGCAGAAGGCGTTCTGGGTGGCTTAATGAATGTGTTCTCCATGGGCTTCTTTAAATAACAAATTATCTTCTGTTATACACATTATCATGTTCTGACCACAGGCACACAGAGTAATGAGAGATGGATATCCAATTGCCATATTAAATATTTCTGTGTACATACCTCTTCTATAGCACTCATATTGTGTTTTTTATTCATAGCTCCTGGATGGAGCTGTTGGAGGGCAAGGGCAGTGTATTATTTATCTTTGTTGTAGATTGCCTGGCATATTGAGGACATGCAGGAAAAGTTTGAATTAATGAATGAATTAATGGCTCACAATACACAGATCTTTGAACAAGTAATTGTCTTGTTAGAAGACTTGACTCTTGCAGTTCTTACAAGTTTTACTAACACAGTCATGATTCTTCCATCTCTCCATAATATGGGCTCAAGTGGGTTTTGGGATAGGCCTCAGATTGAATCCCAACTCTACCAATTTACCATCTGCTCCTTTTAATTCATTTAACCATAAAATTCACCCTTTTAAAGTGTTATAATTCAGTTGTTTTTAGTGTATTCACAAGGTTGTATAACTATCACCACTATTTAATTCCAGAATATTTTCATCACCCCAAAAAAGAGACCCCTTACCCATACCCATTAGTAGTCGCTCCCCTAGTCCCTCTTTCCCCAGCCCCTGCCAACTACTAATCTACTGAACTTATTTTTAGTAAAGGGAAATAAATTAAAATGATCTAAATCTATAACTGATTTCTAATAATAATGCCCTTCAGAAATATGCTAAAAGGAGGCATTAATTGATCTTTCTCCTTGTAGGAAAGAGTACCAGAAAAGAATACCATGGGGCAAACAGTGAACGAAGGTAAGATTTAATTCCTAAATGTGATGATATTTTTAGTTATTCATTTGGGATGAGTACCTTCTAGTAGACTGAACTTTTGAAAAAAAGTCCTTTTAGAAATAAAGTCATAGGAGATGTTAGGTGCTTAGAATTGGAATTTCAGAACTGAATAGCTATTAAAGATAATTATGTTTTTCCTCACTAGTTTTTTTTTTAAAGATTTTATTTATTCATTTGACAGAGAGAGACAGAGAGAAAGAGAGAGAACAGCAGGAGGAACAGCAGAGGGAGAGGGAGAAGCAGGCCCCCCACTGAGCAGGGAGCCCGATGATGTGGGTCTCCATCCCAGGACCCTGGGATCATGACCTGAGCCAAAGGCAGATGCTTAACCGACTGAGCCACCCAGGCGCCCCTTCTTCCAAGTTTTATAAGTGAGAAAACTGACAGGGAGTTTAAGTGAACAGGTCATACAACAGTCTGTGACAAAGTTAAAATCAGAATCCAAATCTTCTAACTCTAATATGATTGGTTAAAAAATGCTTCATCCTGGCGTGCCTGGGTGGCTTAGTCGGCTAAGCGACTGACTCTTGATTTTGGCTCAGGTCATGATCTCAGGGTCATGAGATCAAGCTCCATGTTGGGTTCCGTGCTGGGCATGGAACCTGCTTAAGATTCTCTCTCTTCCTTTGCGCACCCCCATAAACAAACAAACAAACAAACAAATAAATAAGCTTCATCTTGTCTTGCTTTAGTGAGAAGTCTGCTCACCTTGCCTTGAATATGCCACACTCATTTGCACTCTCTCTTTTGAGTTGTATAGTTGACCTTTGAACAACATGGGTTTGAATTGCATGGGTCCACTTATATGTGGATTTTTTTCTTATAAATATATTGGGAAATTTTTTGGAGATTTGTGACAATTTGAAAAAACTCTCAAGTGAACCATTTCTGGATTATTAGTACTTAAGATTTTGGGGAGTCAAAAGTTATTTGTGGATTTTTGACTGAAGGTGATGGGTACCCCTAACTTCCATGTTACTCAAGGATCAACTGTATTTTCTTTTCTATAATACATCCTGCACACCTTTGCCATCCTAAATCATGTTCTTCCTTCAAGATCCAGTTCAAGTCCTATGTCTCTTAGGAGCTTTTCTGTGGCTGACTGCTGAATGTTGTCCTCTGCTATTCCCACTTTTGTCAGGTGTTTAGTGTAGTCTCTGTAACTAGATTCTCCGCTTCTCTAGAGCAGGAGCCATGCCTTTACAGTTTTACTTTCTTTCCTATTAGAAAATCTTACTGTAGAACTATTTAGTAAATAGGTGTGTACTTTCTTTGTACTAGTCAAATCATTTAAATAGAAAGCAATTTATATATCCATCTCAAATGTTCACACATCTTGAAGAGGCACTGAGTCATAACCAGAAAGTAGATCTGTTACCTTAAATTGTTACCTTAAAATGATACCTGGTATCATTCATAGATCCTTCTTCGAGAAGCTTGTCGTTTGACAATT
The DNA here is from genome assembly GCF_004348235.1 of Phoca vitulina. Taxonomy (NCBI): domain Eukaryota; kingdom Metazoa; phylum Chordata; class Mammalia; order Carnivora; family Phocidae; genus Phoca; species Phoca vitulina. The sequence continues at coordinate 4,604,361 of NW_022589758.1, read as the reverse complement.
TGGGTATCAATAAGAGTAAAACAGTGCTAGATTGGCAACACATTAAGTATGGTTAAATTCATGAGTTCATAATGACACAGCAGAACAAAACTTACTGGTTATCTGGAGAATGCTTGGGATCCAGCTCATTATTTTGAAAATTAGAAAGTAAAGGAAAAGAATGAAGTGTTGCTTGTGACTTTCCTATGTGATTTGTACCTCAGGTAATTGAATGATTGAAGAGGGGAGGTTTCTTTCTATACAAGTTTTCTGGCTAATAAAGACAGGATGATAAAATTAGAATACCTCCATTTTGTAACCACTAATGGACTAATGGATCTAAGCAATAGCCATCTGTGGCTGTTCGTATCACAAAAAGAGAAAGAACTAGATATTAGGAGCCTCTTGTGAGAAGTACACAACACCACCTGTGAAGTCACCTTCTTCTCTCCTCCCCTCAAAAAAGCCAAACCTGAATCTGATTAAGCTCAACACACTAATATCTTTTATTTATTTATTTATTTAAGATTTTATTTATTTGTCAGAGAGAGAGAGAGCACAAGCAGGGGGAGTGGCAGGCAGAGGGAGAGGGAGAAGCAGGCTCCCTGCTGAGCAAGAAGCTTGATGTGGGCTTGATCCCAGGAGCCTGGGATCATGACTTGAGCCGAAGGCAGATGCTTAACTGACTGAGTCACCCAGGTGCCCCACTAATAGCTTATATTTAGAGAAAAGATAAGGACCAGGACCCAGCAGCATAGGAGCTAGTCAGCACAATCCAGACTGTAAAACTAAACTGGTATCATGAGCAAAAAAAAAATCCAGAGGAAGGGGGGAAAAAAAAGAGGAGGAGGAGGAGCCTATAAGTATCAAAAGAGACTTAAGACACTTATTATCCATTGCTATATATGGACTTTATTTGGGTCCTGATTCACACAGTTAAAATAAGACGTTTGGGGAAATATGAACACTGACTGCTTATTTGATGTTATTAAGGAATTATGGTTAATTTTTTTCAGCATAATAACAGTATTATGATTAATTTTAAAAAATGAGTCCTTTAAGATGTGTGTGTATATATATGTGTGTGTATATATATATATATATATATATATATATATGGACAAAATAATGTCTTAGATTTGTAAAGTCACAAGGTCTAGTGCTATTGGAGCTCCTCAGCTTGGCACAGAGAAAAATCTCTGCCTATTACATTGTCTATTGAATTACATGTATTCCAATTTCCCTCTTACGTTTTAAACTCTTAAAAGCATGCGGTTTATTTCTAGGGTACGTTAATTCTTTTTTTTTTTTAATTTTATAGAGGGGGAGAGAAGGGGATAAGCTCCCTTTTGGAGCTTACATTTGAGTGGAATGAGACATACAATAGACAAAATAAATGGGCAAATTGTAAGATACGCAGTATGTTAGAAAGTGAAATCCTATGCAGAAAATAAGGATATTAATTATAAAATTAAAACTGGGTCCTATTAGAAAATAGTTTTAGTTTGTAGGTTTTCTTTTTTTTTTTAAGATTAATTTATTTATTTTAGAGAGAAAAAGAGAGCGAGCGTGAGTGGGGTGAGGGACAGAGGGAGAGAATCTCAAGCAGACTCCTGCTGAGCACGGAGCCTGATGCAGGGCTCTACTCCATGACCCATGAGATCATGACCTGAGCCAAACCGAGAGTCAGACAGTCACCCGACTGAGTCACCCAGGCACCCTAGTTTATAGGTTTTCTAAGAGCTCTTTTAGACTTTTGCTATGGCCTTCCAGTGTTGCTCACTATTTTCTTTCATTTTTTAGATTCAATGGATGCCAAGAAGGAGAATCAAGAGAAAGCTCCTCACTCAGGTACATCTTCTGTGCAAAATGGTAGGTTTTAAAGTAGTTCAGTACAATATATTTTTCTCTTCACTCAGTGTTGGTATGAACTCTTACTGCTTTTGGTATAGTCTATGTATAGTAAACTCCTGTAAATGTAAAACCTTAGCAATAGGAAAGGTAAAAGATTTTATTTTGAAAATTTTACTTTGGTTTTATTTTAGAGATAAATTGGTATGGGATTAAAGTAGAAAAAATCATGCATTTCAATGCAGTTTTTGCCAAATTGAAGATACTTAGTTCATAATTACCATTTATTACCAATTAAAAACGATAATTTGATTAATAAAAACTCTTCTAATATTAGAGTCAATGTGGAAATCCATTTTTTGATGGTCAAAAGATAGTTCATTGGATGAAAGCTTAGGCATTGGGAGGTCTGACAGACCTGTTCTAGAATCCTGACCTCATTCTTTACCGGCTTTTTGACCTTGGGCAAATTACTCAATGTTCTTAGTCTCTTTTTTCTTCTCGGTAGCACAAGGATGATACTACTTACTTCATGGGACTATTGGAATTAAATAAAGCAAATGAATGTAAAGCATCTAATATAATGCCTAGGCATACAGTAAATGTTCAGTAAATGTTTATTAACCATGAGTTATTAATTCATGTTTTAAGTTCCTTATTGTGGACAGCAAGTGTATAGCACTGCATCAGGGACTCAGGAGATAGGATCTGTACCTGCTTTTAAGGAAAACAAAAAAGTTAGTCATATGCACACAAAAAGCTGAATAAAAAAATAACTATAACAAACTTACTGTGTTTATCAGAGTTTTCCAGGCAAACCTTTTGCCCCTTGTTTTTCTGTTGTACCTGTCCTGCCAGCCCCACTCTTGGGGTAGTTCACCTATGACTTTCTGTTCCTACAGGAAGATTGCCTATAGCGGTAATCCGCATGGAATCATTCTTCTTCCTCACTGTGGCTCAGCCTCCAGTGCTTCCTTAGCTCCCTTTTCCATTGGCCTTATTTTGTTCTTCAGCAATTCCCTCCAACCCCCAAAACCCTCCAAGGAAAGGGAGGCCATTAGGTTAAAATGTTCTTCCTCATCCCTACAAATTCGTCTCTGTTTTATTTTTTTAATATAACCATTTTATTGAGATATAATTCACATACCATAGAATTCACCCATTTAAAGTATACAATTCATTGGTTCTTGGTATATTCACAGACTTGTGCAGCTATCACCACAATCAGTTTTAGAACATTTTCATCATCCTAAAAAGAAATCCTGTATCCAGTTAGTAGTCACTCCCTGTTTTTCCCCAATGCCTCTTCCTTCCCTCAGCTCTAGGCAACCACTTATCTACTTTCTGTCTTTATAGATTTGCTATTCTGGACATTTCATAAAAAGAAATTAAAAAAATATATTCTTAAAGATTGAAACTAGTAACTTTTCAAAATTCTCAAACTTGATGGAAAAAATGAGATTACTTAATCAAATTTACAGACATCTGCAGATATTTCTCAGGGCCCTGACCCTAACATCTCATCTTAGAAATCAGTGACCATTAGAAGGTGAGCTCCAAGAGAGCCAGGACTTTTGTCTGTTCTATTAACTGCTGTGTCCACAGTACCTAGGACAGTGCCTGGCACATACTGGCAACCTTTTATGGAAAACCAGTGATGAATAAGACAAACATGATGCCTGCCCTCTTTGAGCTTAGGGGGCAAGATTGACATTAAACAAATCCCCAGTTATAGTTGTGATAATTGCTGTGAAGTAGTAGGTGCTGATCATTCAGCTGAGAAGCTTCCAACTCTAGATATTTTGCCCATCTTCTTTACAGAGCCTCTGAACCCAAGCCTAGCACTGCTGGGAGACATTAGGATTCTGATTTACTCTGGAGAAAACCAAGGTGGCTCATATAGATTATGTTCAGTTTGTCAAAAGGTGTTTGGGCTAATGTATGGATTAGAATAGAGTACAAGGCAAACAGGAAGGACCACGGACATGTGCAAATCACAATCAGATCACATGGTTATATGTGTACAACTGTCTCATGAACAAACCTGTCAGTTGCCAGGCCTCTTTTCTGAGGGAGAATAACATTCCCCTGCTCCAGTTTGTCCATGAGGATAAGATGCATAGGCAGACTGGGTCCTCAGGTTTGGATAAGACTTTCTGACTATTTTGGCTCCTGCTCAGGAATTCCAGCTGTGGTATTATTGAAGATACGTCAAATCTAAATTTAAGCAAATCTAAATCTAAGTAAAGCCTGTTGCTATGTGTGTTTCCCTATGTTATTGGTAGGGTCTCAGCACGTGGGCAGCCAAACTGAACAGCTTTGGGGGCTGAAAGTATTGCCTTAAGAATAAAGAAAAAAAGTTAAGGCTCCAAGGGTTAAATGCTACATGGGGTCATTAGCTAGCAATGTGATAGAAAATGATCATATTGCAGAATACTGGTATAAAGGATTTGCTAGCTCAAATTATAGCCCATTCAGACACAAATGGTGATAAAATATTTAAAAAATAGTGTTAAATGAATTTTTTTCTAGTGTTATTGAAAAATTTTACAAATGTAGCTGGTTTATTTGAGGTATTATTATGAAATGATTTTAGTTTCCCTGTCATTATCTTCAACTTACGCTTCTTTCTTCCTGGGATGTTGGCTCCTTAATGATGCCATAGTCAGATTTTCCCCTCCACTCGTGTTTCGTTCTTCTTTTTATTTTTTTTAAGATTTGTTTATTTGAGAGAGAGAGAAAGAGACATGACCGGGGGGGGGGGTAGAGGGAGAGGGAGAGAGAGAGAATCCTTCAGCAGACTCCCCACTAAGTGTGGAGCCCGATGTGGGGCTTGATCCCACAACTCCGATCATGACCTGAACTGAAATCCAGAGTCAGATGCTTAACTGACTGAGCCATCCACGCACCCCTGGTTTAAAAAAATATTTATACATTTTATTTGAGAGACAGAGCAAGCTGGGGTAGGGGCAGAGGGAGAGGGAGAGAATCCCAAACAGACTCCATGCTGAGCATGGAGTCCAACACAGGGCTTGATCCCATGACCCTGAGCGAAAACCAGGAGTCAGATGCTTAACCAACTGAGCCGCCCAGGTGCCCCTGTTTTCTTCTTTTTTTAATGCTCTCCAAGGTCATATGATGGTAGAGCTTCAGTTAGAACCTTGGGTTTCCTGATTGTCAGGTTAGTCTTAGGAGGTCACTGAAATATCCTGGTCAGTTAATTTTGGAACCATGGATCTCCATTTTCACTTTTATTTATTTATTTTTAAAGATTTTATTTATTTATTTGAGAGATAGTGAGAGCTAGAGAGAGAGAGAGAGAGAGAGAGAGCACATACAGAGGGAGAGGGAGAGAGAGAGAAGCAGACTCCCTGCTGAGCAGGGAGGTTGATGTGGGGCTCTATCCCAGGACCCTGAGATCATGTCCTGAGCTGAAGGCAGATGCTTAACCAAATGAGCCACCCAGGCGCGGCCCCCCAAAATATATATCTAAAAATTTTTAAAGTAAGCTCCATGCCCACTGTGGGGCTTGAACTCACGACCCTGAGATCAAGAGTCCCACACTCTATGGACTGAGCCAGCCAGGCGCCCCTCGGTTTTCACTTTTTTTTTTTTTTTTAAGATTTTATTTATTTATTTGACAGAGATAGAGAGGGAGAGAGCATGAGCCAGGGGGAGAGGCAGAGGGAGAGGGAGAAGCAGATTCCTCACTGATCAGGGAGCCTAATGTGGGGCTTGATCCAAGAACCCTGAGATCATGACCTGAGCTGAAGGCAGACGTTTAACCGACTAAGCCACCCAGGCACCCCAGTTTTAACTTTTTTTTTTTTAAAGATTTTACTTATTTATTTGACAGAGAGAGACACAGTGAGAGAGGGAACACAAGCAGGGGGAGTGGGAGAGGGAGAGGCAGGCTTCCCACAGATCAGGGAGCCCGATGCGGGGCTCGATCACAGGACCCTGGGATCATGACCTGAGCCCAAGGCAGACACTTAACGACTGAGCCACCCAGGTGCCCCCCAGTTTTCACTTTTGACAAAGCTATCCAGTATTAATAAATTGAGGCACAAGTATGACTTTTAGTTTTAGAATAATAATGCATGCTTTTTATTGAGTGACATATGTATGCTTCAACACTTAATTCTCAAAATACCTTGTACCGTATGTATTACTTTTCCTCATTTTGTAGGAACTGAGGCTGAGAAACTGAAATGACTTGCTTAGGTCACATAGCTTGTAAGAAGCAGAGCCAGACTGGAAGAAGGCAGGTTCGACCTCAGATCACATATTCTTGACATTCTGCTGCATGCCATTAAGCACTGTGGTAGTGCTAGCTTCATATCTACAAACAGAATTAAACCCAGTATTTTTTTTAAATGGAATAATCTCTTAGATTTATCGTTAAAAAAAGCAGGGTGCACAGTGTTATGTATGACATGCTTAATGCCATATGTAATATGTGTACATACACATATAAATGCATAAACACATAACAGTGGTATGCTGAAGCTGGCTCACACCAGCTTGGGAGAGCCACTTGTGCACATCTCTTCCCAGCTTTGTAGTTGGCGACTTCACCCTGTCACCTTGTGATCAGCCATGGTGGTAGTATTTATACCATAGAAATCTGCAAACACTACCAGTCAGGCTTTTTATTTGTATATTCTGGAAAGCTGATTGTTAATCATTTAACAGCACTCCATTTGTGTGTATGTGTATGTGTGTATAAGTATTCTATCCTTGGAAGGATGTATAAGAGGCTGGTAATTCGGATTCCCCCAGGAAGGGAATCTGTCAAACCCAGTAAGTGTGAGGAAATTAAACAAGAGCATAGGTGGTTGATGAGAATTAAACTTTGTATGAATTATGGGGCGCCTGGGTGGCTCAGTTGGTTAAGCGTCTGACTCTTGATTTCGGCTCAGGTCATGATCTTGGGGTCTTGGGATCGAGCCCCACATGGGCTCCCCACTCAGCCGGGAGTCTGCTTCTCTCTCTCCTCTGCCTCTCCTTGCACACACGCCCGCACATGCTCATGCTCTCTCTCTCTCTCTCTGTCTAAAATAAATAAATAAATCTTTAAAAAAAACAAAAAAGCTTTGTATGAATTAATAGTACCTTTGATACTGCTATCAAGTCATTTTCTCAGTGTCTTGGCAGTCTGACTGGAACACTGAATTGAAGGGTGCAAGCCAGGCAAAGTACCTTCAATACCTTTATGACCTTCAATACCATTGTAATATATCATGAAGACTGAGTGAGAGAAGGGACAGTAAGCATTTGTAGAAAATATAGATCATTAAAATAATTCATATCATGACTGTACTGATGACTGGTTTACTGCTTTGTTCTGCCACCATATTCTTGATACCATGTATGGAGATCTAATAGTCAATTGAGAAACAACTCTGGTTCTCAGATTTTTTTCTTTCCATAAAGCATTGCAGAGGTAAGATTCTGTTAGACCACATACCTAAACACCTTTAGTTCTCCATGAAAAAAAGAAGTGGCTTCACATTAATGGGATGAAAGGGTCTTGAGTATACACATGTCTTTTTTTTTTTTTTTAAGATTTTATTTATTTATTTGACAGAGAGAGACACAACGAGAGAGGGAACACAAGCAGGGGAAGCGGGAGAGGGAGAAGAAGGCCTCCCACTGAGCAGGGAGCCCGATGCGGGGCTCAATCCCAGGACCCTGGGATCATGACCTGAGCTGAAGGCAGACGCTTAATGACTGAGCCACCCAGGCACCCCGAGTATACACATGTCTTGAATAAATTTATATTAGAGACAGATGAGTAGAATTTGCTATTACTCTATAAAAAAAATCCTTTAGTTGTTCTTAGAGTCTACGTTTTTAGAATCATTGTGCTAATTCCTCATTACATGGAGAAGATCTGGAGTGTAATTATATCAGAGCCATTATTATCAGAAAGTTGTCTTTTTATTTCTATGCTGGTAATCAAATGCAGATCAGGAAATTTGAATCTGCTCTTTAGGAAGTCCTTTTTAAACGAGATATGGGGGCGCCTGGGTGGCTCAGTTGGTTAAGCGACTGCCTTCAGCTCAGGTCATGATCCTGGAGTCCCAGGATCGAGTCCCACATCGGGCTCCCTGCTCAGCGGGGGGGTCTGCTTCTCCCTCTGACCCTCTTCCCTCTCGTGCTCTCTGTCTCTCATTCTCTCTCTCTCAAATAAATAAATAAAAAATCTTAAAAAAAAAAATAAATAAACGAGATATGGAACTAAAGTCCCATTTTACTCCTGAAAGTTAGTATACATATATATACTGAAAAACCCCCTATTTTGTGTATATATATATTTTTTTCAGATGATTTCCACTGGGAAAATTACTTGAAAGAGACTGGATCTTTGAGTGCCCCTTCAGAATGTTTCAGACAGGTATGCCAAAATTGTATAGATATTGTATATATTAATGTGAACTGTTAATTTGTTGAGGGATGTCTGTGTGATTGTTAGGTTCTAGCAGTGTGAGGAGATAATGGGATTGTGGTAATGCCACTTAAGGGCCAGATGGTTTATTTGCATTCATTCATTAAGAATTTACTCTGTGTCAGGTATACTAAGCCCTTATGATTGTCCATCTGGAGGGAAAGACAGACATGTAAATAATTAATTATGAGAAGTATGATAACCCTATACTGGGAGTGCTCACAGGAGAGGTGATATCTGAGATGGTTGGAATGAGGGGAAGGATATTCCAGGCAGAGAGAACATCCAAAGCAAAGGCACATGGATGTACAAAGAACCTGAGTATTGAGGGATAGCATGGAGTGGCTGGAGGACAAAGTGGGTAGAGGTGATAGTGTGGGAATAAGGTTAAAGGTGTGGGGGCTCTTAAACTGTATTGAGGACTTGGACTTAGGCAGTGGTGAGCTGCCAGTTGGTTTATTTCAAGGGGAATGGCCTAATCAGATTCTTATTTTAGAAGGCCACTAAGGGTACATTTTATAGGCTGTATTTGGGTTGCCTGGAAGTGGACAAAGGAATAAGACCAGCAATAGGCAGTGTTTTTATGCTGCATGTCAAGCCAAGGAAAGGGTTTGGAGAAGATCTTTTCCTTGACCCTTAGAGTTCTTTTGCTCACCATCTGCTATGACTGTTACTTAAAACATTTCACAGGTATTCTGGTAACATAATTGACCGTTTGTTTTTCTTACAGTTGATGCATTTTAACAAAACTTTATTTGTGTGTGTGTGTGTGTGTGTGTGTGTATGTGTGTGTGCACATACACACACATATGTAACATATACAGTCCAAGGTTCCACCAGCTAATGACTTCAAAGTTGGTATGAAATTGGAAGCCCATGACCCTCGCAATATGACTTCAATCTGTATAGCCACGGTTGTTGGAATTACTGGTGCCAGGCTACGTTTAAGACTGGATGGTAGTGACAACAGAAATGATTTTTGGAGACTTGTCGATTCTCCAGACATACAGCCTATTGGGACATGTGAAAAGGAAGGGGACTTACTTCAGCCTCCACTGGGTAAGGATAAACAAATTTTAAAGTAACATATTCTTATTAATGTAATATTTAGTAGAAAAAGTTTCAAGTGGCCTTTTATTTATTTAAAGATTTTATTTTACTTTTTTAAAGGTTTTATTTTTTATTTGAGAGAGAGAGCGTGTGTGAGCAGGGGGAGGGGCAGAGGGGGAGGGAGCTCTGCACGGAGCATCAAGCCCCATGTGGGCCTTGATCTCGTGACCCAAGATCAGGACTGAGCCGAAATCAAGAGTCAGCTGCCTAACCAACTGAGCCACCCAGGCGCCCCAGATTTGATTTTTAAGTAATCTTTACACCCAATGTGGGGCTCGAACTCACAACCCCAGGATCAAGTCGCTTGCTCTACTGACCAAGCCAGCCGTATGCCCCTGAAGTAGCCTTTTAGAAATCTCTCACAGGCATTTTTGCAAATAGATGGTTATTGTGGAGAATGTATGAGAGATCAACTCAGTACCATATGTTACAGAGTTTCATGTCAGTACACATGTGGCATATGTGTGCTGAAGGTTCTCCACTCCAGGGCAAGACATATGCTGTCTTCAAACTTGAAATGTCAGAAGCAGCTCTACTAGGTCACACATGCAGATTCAGAAACCCTTCTGGGGGAGAAGTTTGTAGCATTTCTTACTGAGTCACTTCCTCCCTCATTATTGTCTGTTGAGCCATTCAGCATTTTTGGCATGGTGGGGAGCCCAGGTGAAGGGTATGATTCCACATCCAGACCCCAGTTTCAAACTTGGAAGTTTCATTATAACTATAATGAGAAGAAATCATAGTGAGGGGGTAGGGGTCAGTACCTTTAGATCTTTGAAAAGGAGATTGATGGAACTTTATGAGCAAAGGTTTTTAAGTACAAAACTCTGAATTTTGACCAAGTTTTTGAAAGCTAAAAAGTATGTGACTCCAGTTTTGGGCAAAATTGTTCTCTCTTAATATTTATTTATTTTTAAAAGATTTATTTATTTATTTTAAAGAGAGAAAGAGCGTGTGTGCACAAGGCAGGGAGGGGGAGAGGGAGAGGGAGAGAGAAACTTTATAGACTCAGCATTCAGTGCAGAGCCCGACACAGGACGCAATCCCACGACCCCAAGACCACAACCCGGGAGGAAACCAAAAATCCAACTGTGCCACCCAGGCATCCCTGTTCTCTCTCTCTCTCTCTTTTTAAAAGATTTTATTTATTTATTTGCCAGAGGGAGAGAGAGAGGGAGAGTACAAGCAGGGGGAGTGGCAGGCAGAGGGAGAAGCAGACTCCCCGCTGAGCAGAGAGCCCGATGGTGGGACTCGATCCCAGGACCCTGGGATCATGACCTGAGCCGAAGGCAGACGCTTAACCATCTGAGCCACCCAGGCGCCCCATCCCTGTTCTCTCTTAATATTCAGATGTACTCCAGGGGTGCCTGGGTGGCACAGTTGGTTAAGCATACAACTGCTGGTTTCAGCTCAGGTCGTGATCTGAGGGTCACGAGATCGAGCCCTACGTTGGGCTCTGTTCTCAGCGCAGAGTCTGCTTGAGACTTTTTCTCCCTTTTCCTTTGCTCCTCCCTCCTGTGCTCATGTGCACTCCCCCCCCCCAAAATAAATAAATCTTTAAAAAAAACAAAACCCCTGGGGGCACCTGGGTGGCTCAGTCAGTTAAGCATCTGCCTTTGACTCAGGTCATGATGTGGGCGGGGGTGGGGTGGGTGGGTGGGGTGGGTGTGGTCCTGGGATTGAGCCCTGCATTAGGCTCCCTGCCCTTCTCCCTCTGCCTGTTCCTCCCTCTCCCTGCTTTTCCCTCTCCCTCAGCTTACTGCTCCCCCTGCTTGTGCTCTCTCTCTCTCTTCTTCAAATAAATAAATAAAATCTTAAAAAAAAAAAGCCTGGCCCCCCAAAATATTTTTAGATGTACTCTGTTATTCTGTAGAAAATAAGTGATTTCCTTTATTACTTCTACAGTCTTTTTTTTTTTTAAGATTTTATTTATTTGAGAGAGAGCATGAGGGCGGGGTAAGGGGCAGAGGGAGAAGCAGACTCTCCACTGAGCAGGGAGCCCAATGCGATGCGGGGCTTGATCCTGGGACTCCGGGATCAGGATCATGACCTGAGCTGAAGGCAGATGCTTAGCCAACTGAGCCACCCAGGCGTCCCTATTACTTCTATAGTCTTGAGTGAATGGTAGATATTAGTTTTTGTTTCTTCTTTACAATGCTGAAAATGAAAATTCTCTAGTGTAAAGCACAATGAGAGAATGGATTTCTTTTTGTTTCCTACTATAGTTAAAAATTTCCTCAGAACCCAAAATTTAAGATATTAATAATTACCACTCTTTTAGCAATATATTTTTATACTTTTCTTGCTCTAATTGTTAATTATTCCTAATTTGGTTTAAAATATTAAAAAATAACTAATTAGAGATGTGTTATTCCAAGAAGGTGGTTTAGGGTGTGTGTCTTTTCTGCCTTTTGCCTTCTTTTCTTTCTTCATATCATTTATGTTTTAAATATCTCTTATATCCTACAGAATTCTATAAGAGACAGAAGTGTAAACCTGAGGCATAGTGCTTCCCTGTTTGGATTTGATTTGTTTACAAATGATAATATGTTTTTGGAATTTTGTTTAAAGGAAGCATAACTGTCGTGATTGCCAACATTTCAAACACATAGCCAGATTTATGATCATTCTTTTTTCAAATGACTTTTAGAATTTTTTAATTAAAAATATGAAATACATAGCAGTACATGCTGATGAATATATATTTTGATAGTACATATTAAAAATAGACAATTTTTGCCAATTTGCTCATTAGGTGCTTTGAATAGTTTAGTTTCCATTTTATAACACAACTTACTTGGTTTTCTTTTTTAAAAGGTTATTTAAACCTTAAAGGTTATTATTTAAAAGTTTTTTTAAAGTTTTAGCATGCAAACAGAAAAGTATAGTTTGTAAGTGTACAGCTTATAAATGAACACATCCATATAACCATCACCCAAATCAAGAAACAGAATATTATCAGCACCCCAGAAGCCCCACTCCTGCTGATCCTGTCATAAACCTCCCATTCCCAAAGGTACCACTGTCTAGACTTCCTAACATTGTAGATTAGTTTTATCTGTGTTTGAGTTTTTATATGCACTTTCATCTATTTTTGGCCTTTTAATCGATGTTTGACTTCAGGCAATTAAAGATTTTTTTTTTAAAATATTTTATTTATTTATTTGACAGAGAGAGAGAGAGCACAAGCAGGGGAAGCAGCAGGCAGAGGGAGAGGGAGAAGCAGGCTCCCCGCTGAACAGAGAGCCCAATGCAGGGCTCAATCCCAGGACCCTGGGATCATGACCTGAGCTGAAGGCAGCTGCTTAACCGACTGAGCCACCTAGGTGCTCCTAGGCAATTAAAGAAATAAGAAAAACGTCAAATTAAGATGATGATGATGATGATAGCAATGATGATGATTACATGATGTAATAGGATAAGATGGGGGTTAAGAGAAAGGCATAAGGACCAGAGAATTATTTTTATGCAATATTCTAACCACAGTGTAGCAAATCCATTTTGTGGATGATTATTTATTAGATATCACTAATAATACTGACTTATTATAAGGGAGTATATAATAAATCCCCTTCTTCCCCCAATTTTTCCCCCCTCAGATTAAGGGGATTTTGGTATAGGATTATTATAGGATGACTTTCTGTCTGAACTTTTTTGCATGGTTAATCCTACTGATGGACCTATTGCCAGTGATTGCCAGTGATTCGTGTGCCTCCCTATCTTAATGCATGTATCCATCAGGAATGCTGGCAAGTTCTCTTTAATTCTGGCATCAGTGCAGGCAAGTGTTGCATGAAACGGATTGCAATAAAGCAATACAACTAGCAGACCTCTACCCCCTGTTGCATGTGCCAGATGCTGTGATATTCACTATTATTTGATGAGATCTCTAAAAAAGACACCTGTTGAGTGTATTTTGATTTCATCTGATACAAATTCTAAGAGAAGATCTTGTTTAGTGTGTGTAAAGATTGCTAAAGTGAGAGCTATCTTTTTTCCTAACATTGTATGAAAATTTTCAAACATACAGAAAAGGTGAAAATATTTTACAGTGAACACCCACATACCCATCACCTAGGTTCTGCCATTGTCATTTTACATGCTTGCTTTATCCCTTATCTATCTGCCTTTCTATCGATTCATCAATCCATCTTATTTTTAAATGTATTTCAGAGGAAGTTTTTGATGTTAGTACATTTCCCCTAAATACTTTAGCATGCATATCATTAACTAGAGTTCAGTGTTTATTTACAGTTTTTTTTAAATTTTGAGGTGAAATTTATATACAGTGAAATGCATCATAAGTGTACGTTTGCTGAGTTTCACAAGAAACTGTCTTTCTGAAAGGAAATAAGGCAGGGACTCTAAGGAAAAAGAAGGGCTGGAAGTCTTTTGCAGCCTTTGCTGTGCTTGTGTGGCTGTTGGTGGGGACTGGACGCTCTTGTGGGTTTTGGCTTGGATCACCCCTAGTATTATGGCCCATTCCTAACGTACATACATGTGTGTTGGTGACCTCTAGCTAGTGGCTTCTCTAAAATGAGAGTTTCTACCCCTACTGTAGCATTGCTGCCAAGTAGTACAGTGGGTACCGTAGAACTGATTGGAGGGTGCATCTGCTTCTCTTAGCTATGTCCTTAGTTTCTCAATAAGAAAGTCATTCTCTGGAGAAGAATGGTAAACAAAACCTCTTTTTTATACTAACTTGCTGTAATATCACAGGGAGACTTTTTCATGCTGATTTATTTTATAAAATAGGGTATCAGATGAATGCATCATCTTGGCCAATGTTCCTCTTACGAACACTGAATGGATCTGAAATGGCACCTGCGACATTCTTTAAGAAGGTAAGAAAAATGTTATAAAAAGCTTCCATCACCTGGGCTGTAGTTTTGTTGTTTTAATAGGGGCACTTAAATGCTTTGTCTTCTCCGATATGGAAAAAAAAATTCTTTTTAAATTACTGGATTGACACGTGTATTAATCTGCTAGAGCTGCCCTAACAAAGTACCACAGACTGGGTGGCTTAAACAATAGAAAATTATTTTTTCACAATCCTGGGAGCTCTAAGTCCAAAATCGAAGTGCCATCAGGGTTGGTTTCTAGTGAGGCCTTGTTCCTCGGCTTATAGATGGCCGCCTTTTTCCTGTGTCCTCACATGGCCTCTTCTCTGTGCCTGTGGGGAAGGAGAGGTATCTCTGGTTTCTCTTCCTCTTACAAGGACACTAGTCCTTTTGGGTTAGGACTTGACCCTTATGACCTCACTTAACCTTTATTACCTCCTTAAAGGCCCTATCTCTGAATACAATGACATTGGGGATTAGGGCTTCAATTTATGAATTTGGGAGGACATCATTCAGTTCATTACAGTGACTTAAACAACAGAAATTTATTTTCTCACCGCTCTGGATGTTAGAAGTCCAAGATCAAGGTATCAGCGGGCTTAGTTTCTTTTGAGGCCTCTCTCGTTGACTTGTAAATGGCTGTCTTCTCTTTGTGTCTTCACATGATCTGTGTGTCTGTGTCTTCCTTTCCTCCTCTTATGAGGATACCAGTCATTGGATTAGGGCCCACCCTGATGACCTCATTTTAACTTAATTACCTCTTTAAAGACCCTGTCTCCAAATGAAATCACATTCTGAGGTACTGGGGTTAGGATTTAAATATGAATATGGCAGGGGTGGGGACACGCTTCAGCCCATAACAGCAAGTCATAAAAAAGTCTCAATTATAATCACCCACTCGTCAAAATGAATTTGTACCCTCTTTCTTCACCCTAGATATGAAAGGAGTGCTCTACTGGAAGCAAATATTCATTGCTATTTTTTATTTACCTTCAGAAGTGAAGCTTCCCCTCACTTTGCTGTATTAGTCATCCTTCGACATTGGAGAAAATGATGATGGGCCAAAAAACCACTTGAAAGTTACTTAGAGAGATTTGGTTTCAGAAGTAAAAGAATATTAAAAACAGTCATCAGAAAGCATTTGTTATAAGGAAATATTTGTTATATAACAAAGAGGGAAAATTCCGAAGATAGTTTATGCTCTTGAGAAAATGTTGAAAGAGTACACTATGTTAAGAAACAGTGAATAAAAGCCAAGTTTTAGTTAAATTACGGGTCAAAATATTTCTTTCTCACCCTCTGCCCTGATTCTTTTTTCAGTCACTTAAATTTTATTACAGTTATTCATGTCAAGAATGGTAAATATTGTAGTTTTTTTTTAAAAAGGGATTCAACAATTCTATACATTTCTCAGTGCTTATCTCAAGATAAGTGGACTCTTAATCCCCTTTATCTATTTTACCCCTCTCCCCACTCACCTCCCCTCTGGCAACTACCAGTTTGTTCTCTATTTAAGAGTCTGTTTTTTTGTTTGTCTCTTTTTTCTTTGTTTTGTTTTGTTTCTTAAATTCCACATGAGTGAAATCATATGGTATTTGTCTTTCTCTGACTGACTTATTTCACTTAGCATTTTACTCTCTAGGTCCATCCGTGTTGTTGCAAATGGCAAGATCTCTTTCTTTTTCATGGCTAATATTCCATTGTATATATATGTATATATACCACATCTTTATCCATTCATTTATGGATGGACACTTAGGTTGCTTCCATATTTTGGCTATTGTATATAATACTGCAGTAAACATAGGGGTGCATTTATCTTTTCAAATTAGTGTTTTCATTTTCTTTGGGTAAATACCCAGTAGTGGAATTACTAGATCATAGGGTAATTCTATTTTTAATTTCTTGAGGAACCTCCATACTGGTTTCTGCAGTGGCTGCACCAGTTTGCATTCTCACCAACAGTGCACCAGGGTTCCTTTTTCTCCATATCCTCGCCAACATTTGTTATTTCTTGTCTTTTTGACTTTAGCCATTCTGACAGGTGTGAAGTGATAACTCGTTGTGGCTTTGATTTGCATTTCCCTGATGATGAGTGATGTTGAGCATCTTTTCATGTGTCTGTTGGCCATCTGGATGTCTTCTTTGGAAAAATGGCTATTCAGGTTCTCTGCCCATTTTTTTAAATCAGATTATTTCGTTTTTTGGTGTTGAGTTCTCTAAGTTCTTTATATATTTTGAATATTAACCCCTTATCAGATATATCATTTGCAGATATCTTCTCCCATTCAGTAGGTTGCCTTTTTGTTTTGTTGATGGTTTCCTTTGCTGTGCAGAAGCTTTTTATTTTGGTGTAGTCCCAATGGTTTAATTTTGCTTTTATTTCCCTTTCCAGAGGAGGCATATAGAAAAGTAGAAAGATAGAAAAACAGAGACACATAGAAAAAATGTTTCTGTGGCCAATGTCAAAGAAATTACTGCCTGTGTTTTCTTCTAGGAATTTTATGGTTTCTGATCTCACATTTAGGTTTCTTGTTTTTTGTTTTTTTAAGATTTTATTTATTTGAGAGACAGAACAAGAGAGAGCACAAGCAGGGTCAGGGACAGAGGGAGAAGCAGACTCCCGCTGAGCAGGGAGCCGGATGTGGGGCTCCATCCCGGGACCCCGGGATCATGACTTGAGCTGAAGGCAGATGCTTAACCGACTGAGCCACCCAGGCGCCCCCACATTTAGGTTCTTAATCCATTTCAAGTTTGTTTTTGTGTAACAAAGTGGTCCAGTTTTGTTGTTTAGCGTGTAGCTGTCCAGTTTTCCCAGCACCATTTGTTGAAGAGACTGTCTTTTCCCCATTGCTGTGAATCAGTTGACCATATAAGTGTGGGTTTATTTCTGGACTCTGTTCCATTGATCTATGTGTCTATTTTTGGCCCGTACCATACTGTTTTGATTGCTACAACTTTATAGTATATCTTGAAATCTGAGATTATGATACTTCCAGCTTTGTTCTTCTTTTTCAAGACAGCTTTGGCTAAGGTTTTAAAAGGTTTTGGAGAACCTTAAAGACATAAGGATGTGTAAAACATCAATTAATATGATTCTTGCATTGCAAAGAAAAATTCTTTGAGTGCCACTTTGAGTAGCAAGAGTGCCTGAAAGTGGGTTTGCCCTACCACCTCCCAGCAAGGGACATAGGCCCTTTGGGCAATGTGTAAAGCATATGTGAGAATAGTAACAAAAGAGATGTTTAGTAGTAGTCTTTATTAAACACTATTAGCTTGGGCTGTGGCTTTAGAAAAGCCATCGGATTTATTTTACTTATTATCAGATTGCTTTGTTAGCTAGTTACATGCTACATGTCACACACATTATGTTTTTCATTTTTAAAAATTATGAAAGTAATTCATGTTTGGAGAGAGGATATCAAAATATGCACTTAGCTAGAGTAAAAAATGTGTGTCTTTTTATCTGTCCCATCCTTTCCTCCTTTCCACCCTCTTCTCTCCAAATAGAAGTTTTATTTGTGTTCTCCTAGACTTTTTTCTGTGCATTCACAGACATATATGGGCTTTTATTTTTTTAAACATAAATTTGAATATATTGTGAATATTGTTCTGTGATTTATTTTTACCCTTAAAATATGTGTATTCTGGAAACCTTTCCATTTTGCTTCATATGTATTTTAGGTTGTGTTGTACTAGTCTGTGGTAGGGATTACCATAATTGGTTTAATCTGTCCCTAAGGATGGATGTTTAGGTTGTGTCCATATTCTTGTTTAAGTCATCTGTAATCTAGAGGTTTCTTTATAAGTGTGAAGGCTATATTTGTAGAAGTAGAATTTTTGGTTCAAAGGGAATGTGTGCTTTAAGTGTTGATATATACTATTAAATTGCAACCCCAATGGGTGTTTCAAGCTATGCTCCACTATTATTGTATAGATGTTTCTATTCCTACACTTTCACTAGCATCAAATATCATTGATCTTTAAAAATTTTATTTATCTTTTTCTGGGGGAGTTGGGGGTGGGGATGGTATCTCATTGCTGTAATTTGCACTGAACTGATTACCAGTGAAACTGAGCTTTTAAAATGTGTTTAATGGCCTTTTATTTTTCTGTGGATTACCTGATTATAGCCTTTGCCTGTTTTTCTGTTGGATTTCTGTTCTTACTCATTGCTTTGTGGGTGCTCTTTCAGCCAAGCTTGAAACTTTGCCAAGAGCCATTTTAAATCACTACTCCTTCTTGACCGTGGCCTCTGAATATCCATTTAATTAGGAAGGCCCACCCACTTAGCTTCCTAATTATTTTTTCTCATGTCTCTTTCTAACCTTACCACCACTGCCCCTTGTGCAGGCTTTCCTCTTGCCTGAACTGTTCAGCTAGCCTTATAACTGCCTCTAACCTTCATCCTTCCACACAACTGCCAGAAATATCTGATATAGGAGCCTTAACCACATCATTCACTTGCTTAAAACTCTTGAAGTTCCCAGTTGCACTCAGGATGAAGTGTAAGTTTGTTAATATGGCCTTTAAGGTGCTGTATGATCTGGATTATGGCTGCCACTCCTTGCTTTGTATTTTATGTTCTAAATTGCTTCTGATAGCCTGTTGATACCATGTTCCTTTTTTGAGCTGGTTGTCTCTGGTTAACGCTAAGTTTCTAGTTAGGCATTAAATCCTCCAATGTATCTTCCCTAATTCCCCCTTTCTATTCTTTTTTTTTTTTTTTTTTTTTTTTAAAGATTTTATTTATTTGACAGAGAGAGACACAGCGAGAGAGGAACACAAGCAGGGGGAGTGGGAGAGGGAGAAGCAGGCTTCCCGCGGAGCAGGGAGCCCGATGCGGGGCTCGATCCCAGGACCCTGGGATCATGACCTGAGCCGAAGGCAGACGCCTAACGACTGAGCCACCCAGGCGCCCCTCCCCCTTTCTATTCTTATGCTTCTTTAGCACCTTGCGCATATCTCAATCTTTATAGGAATTGGATTATATTATTATTTTCATTGTCTCTTCCTAGACTATGAGTTCCTTTTGAACAGTTAATGTCTTTGTATTCTCGGTGTCTGTCATAGGTCTTGGTACATACTTGTTTGTTAAATGAAGAAAGGTTGGAGAATACAGAAAGATGAATACATATAGAGGGAGAAAATGCGTTTTGTTTTGGACATGTCAAGGTGCCTCTTGGAAATTTGAGGAGGGATGACTACTAGCAGACTGTTGGAAGTAAAGTGTTCAGAACTTAAAAACAAGGTTTGGCTTGGGTATGTGGATATGGCAGTTTTTAGTTTAAATGGTAATGATGGAAGCCTTGAGAATGAAAAAGCTAGTCTAGAGAGAATACCTAGAAGGAGAAGAGGAGAGTATCAAGGCTAGAACCTTGAGAAATACCCACTCACCTTTATGATGTATAAGTAGCTATATCAGGTACTTAATAAAGGTCAGTTGAGAGGAAAGCTGATTCTTGACTATTTGGTGGATAGGAAGTTTATTGGTTACATTAGCAAGAACTAACGACCAGGTGAAAAGTGTCCTCAGGTAGAGTTAAATTTGTAGTTTTGGGGGCAGAATATCGATAAGAGTTCATTCCTGATAGCCTCAGTTTACTCTGTGAAATAGGCAACTGACAAAGGCTGGAGGGAAGGATTCATACATAGATTGAATGTCTACTGTGTTCCAGCACTGGGGTAGAGAACTTACTCTCTGGTTGAGAAGAAAGTTAACAAAATAATTAACATATAATGAGGATACATAAAATTTGTCTTAAAATGAATGGTAAATGGAACAACAGCTGTATGAGATGGGAAAAAGATTGGCCTAGGGACACATGATAATATTTTGGAGGATTCAGCTAAGGATGAACACTAAAGAAATGGTACTACATATAATAAACATGTGGGACTTTTCTCCAGCAGTGTTCAGCAACTAAGTATAAATAGGTAAAGTGGATGGTGATCTTTTTTTTTTTTAAGATTTTACTTATTTATTTATTTATTTATTTATTTATTTAGAGCACAAGCGGGGTGGGGAGGGACAGAGGGAGAGAGACCATCTCAAGCAGACTCCATCCTCAGTGTGGAGCCTGATGCGGGGCTTCATCTCGTGACCCTGAGATCACAACCTAAGCCAAAATCAAGAGTCAGACACTTAACCGACTGAACCACCCAGGCATCCCATGGTGATCTTGAATTAAGGTTTGGAGATAATAAAATGACAGCGGGATAAGTCGATTTTGGGTGACATGATGCTCTGTAACCTGGATGTGAAAGAATTTTATAGAATGTTAGAGTATTTGGTCCCCTTCACTTTTTTATCTCTATCAGTGGTTCTCAACCGGGAAGGGGGGCGATTTGCCCCCCACGAGACATTTGGCAATATATGGGGACATTTTTGTTCATCACAACTGTGTGTGTGTGTGTGGGGGGTGCTACTTACATCTAATGGGTAGAGACCAGGGACACTGCTAAATATCCTACAATGCACAGAACAGCCCCCACAACAGAATGTTCTGACTCCAAATGGCAATAGTGCCAACGTTGAGAAACTCTGATCTGTATTAATTCCTTGGTGATCTCATCTAATTCCTGGCTTTAAATACAGTTTATATGCAGATGACTTTCAAATCCGTATTTCCAATTCAGACTTTTTGTTCCCAACTCAGATTTGAATATCCACTCAACATCCCCACTTGGATGTCCAATAGACATCTCAGACTTTTGCCTGCAGCCTTTCCCATCTCGAGGAGTGGTAACTGTTATTCCAATTGCTTAGGCCAAAAACCTTGGTGATTATTTCTTTCACACACTACATCCAGTCCATAAGGAAATCCTATGGGCGTTACCTTCAAAATATATTCAAAATCCAGCTACTTCTTGACATCTCTCTTGCTATCAGCTGGTACAAGTTGCTTTTATCTCTCACCTAGATTACTTCAGTAGCCTCCTCATTGACCTCTTTATTTATAACCTTACAGTTTGTAGTCAACACAGTAACCAGAATATTCCTTTTAAAACATAAATGAGATTATATCACTTCTCTGCTCAAAATTGTCCAGGGGCTCACCATTTTACTCACAGTAAAACTCAGAGTCCTTATAGTGGCCTCCATGGCTCTCCATACGACCCCTCATTATCTCTCTAACCTTGTTTCCTACTGCTCTCTCACTTGCATACTAAATTGTAGCCACACTCACTTCCTTGTTCTTCGAACATGTGGACACATCTCCTGCTTTAGGGCCTTGGCCCTGGCTATTCTCTCTGCCTGGAATACTCTTCCTGTAGGTAACTGCGTGGTTAATAATCACCTTTAGGGTTCTGTTCACATGTCACCTTCCATATGAGGCTTGTTCTCATTACCCTATTTAAAGTATTTCTTTTTGGGGCACCTGGGTGGCTCAGTCGGTTAAGCATCTGCCATCGGCTAGGTCATGATCCCAGAGTCCTGGAATCGAGCCCCATATTGGGCTCCCTGCTGAGCAGGGAGTCTGCTTCTCCCTTTCTCTGTCCTCCCCCCGCCACTCGTGCACTACCCCTCACCTCTCTCTCTCTCTTTCTCTCAGATAAGTAAAATCTTAAAAAAAATAGTTTCTTTTTAAGATTTATTTATTATTATTTTCAAAGATTTTATTAGAGAGAGAGAGAGAGCTCCTGCGCATGCATGTGCCAGGGGGTGGGGTGCCCATCACAGGGCTCAGTCTCAGGACCTAAGCTGAAACCAAGAGTTGGTCCCGCTTAACCGACTGCACCATCCAGGCTCCTCACCCTATTTAAAGTTTTGCACAACCCCTTCCTTACATTTTTCTCTGGATCGCCCTTGCTCTGCTTTACTTCCTTTTTTGCATAGCACTTATCATTTTTAACATAGAATATATTTTGCTTATGTTACGGTGTTTCTCATCTTTCTCTTTACTAAGCATGTGAATACCACAAGGGGGGGATTTTTGTCTATTTTGCTACTTAATGTGTATCAGGAGCCTTCAGTAGTGTCTGACATTAGTAGGCACTTTGTAAATATTTGTGAATAAATAAATGAAGCTTAAAGGACTAGAATTTTTGATGAGGTCAAAGAAGTAGTTGATTAAAAGTAAGGACGTAGAAGTTAAGGATAAGAGTCTGTGGTCAGGAGTAGACTGGGAATACAGCCATAAACAAAGCAGTGAAAGAGCTCCTGTCCTTATGGAGCTTGCCTTCTGGCTGGGGAAATGCATAATAAACCATGCAAAATAAATAAAGTCTATATTATGTTTGATGGTTGTAACTGCTAAGGAAAAGGGAGGGTGACATTTTAGATAGGTTGGCCAGGAAGGTCTTGCTGAGAAGATGCCATTGGAGTGAAGATCTGAAGAAAGGGAGAGAAGGAACCATGAGGTTACAAGGGTAAGAATATTGCAAGCGGAGGGGTAATGCAGATAATGCTCACACTTGGCCTCAGAGTCTGTGGGATATGAAAAGAAATAGCCTTTAAGGAGAAGCATATTGTAGGTAGGTAGGCAAGGAGAGGGGTTAAAAGAGCGTTCTTTACTACCATATATATAAGTAAGCTCTCCACCCAACGTTGGGCTTGAACTCAGTACCCCAAGATCAGGAGTTGCATGCTCTACCGACTGAGCCAGCCAGGCGCCCCTACACATTATATCTTTGTGTTTAGGAAGTCATTCAAGAACTGATGATGACATGTAAAACATTCTTTAAAAACATTTTTAAAAGCTACTTTATATCATTACCTTTTGTGGACAGCAGAGGGAACCATTTTGCCAATTATCTAAATCTGGAGGTAGCTTGTTTTGAGAGAAAACCCTTTCATTTATTTATGGAAAAGGCGCAGTTCCTTTGGTTTTTTAAAAATCAATATATTTGTTTTCTTCCAGAGCTCTGTTAATATATGTTTGTATGGCTATACTGATGTAAGTAACTTTGGTAGAGTATTCATGAAATTTAGAAGAATTAATAAACAGTATGAAAATCTTAGAGAATAAATTGCATTTTGTCCATAATCATTGGTTTTTTTTACTTGTCAGCTAATAGTGTTATTGATGACATACTGTTACATTTGGGATATCTCTTTTTAGATTAGAGTTTGAATCTTAAAATTTTCTTTCCTGCTCATTCCTGTCTTAATTCTGTTTTGTAGCAGAAAATGTGTCTTGCCATTTGAATTTAGTTTGCTTTGCTACAGAAAGTCTTATTCTTATTTGGTTATATGATAGTGTAAGGTCCTAGGAACCTTGTGTGTGCCTTGAATATTTCCTCCATTCTGTGAATGTGCAGCACAAGTTTATCAACTGCCAAAGTTTTCTTTTGTCAAATCCACCTCCCTTTTCTCCTGCCATATGTAGTAACAATTAGTTGACCTTTAGCCCCTTCATGAAGTGGCAGTAAACCAGCTACTTGTTTATCAAATAACTGTGATCTTTGATCAAGCTAACTTTTGCCCTGCTGACTTTTGGGTGGTTTTTAAGAACCAAATTAAGATTATGTAATTAAAAGGACTTTGAAGACTAATAATTAAGGAACTTTAAGACTTCGGGTATAAAGGATATCACTGGAAAAGTACAGGACAGTGAGATGGGTTTAAAGGGGGCATTTTAAAAAAGGAATCAACCCACCAGTATGTTTTTAAATTGTATCTTGGTGAAAGAATTAGTTGAAAGCTTGTTTACTGTTCTTCAGGTGATTACTTGGTTAATTCGTTTTTTTTTTTTAAAAAAAGATCTTGCTGTTGAGTACTCTGCTGGAAATAACAATATGAATAAGATATATCTGCTTTTGAGAATCCCTGAGCCTCAGAGGAGTAAACACATTTCCAGAGTACTTTTGCAGTTGAAGGCAAGAGCACCTCCTTTGAGGGGGTGTAGGAGTGGGCAGGAGTTGGCCGGGGAAGCCTTAAAGAGACCAGGAGAGCTGGGCTTTGAAGTGGATCAGTTGGAGTTGTCCAAGCAGGTGAATGTGGTAGGATGTTCCAAGGAGTTGTCAGCCTACGTTTAAAATCTAGCTCTGATACTTCTGGTATATTCTTAGGCAATTGTGCATCAGTTTTATCATCTATAAAATGGGGATAATAATTGCATTGACTTTATAGAGTTGTGAGAATTAAATATATGGAAAACATTTAGAACAGTGCCTGGTTTATACTAAATGATTGAAGGTTAACTTTTAATGTTGTTATCCTAGGAATCTAAGGGATAGAATTGGCAGGTCTTGGTCTTTGAATGTGAGTGTTACGGGAAAAGGATGTGTCTAGCGCAGTGGTTCTCAGCCTTGGATGCACATTAGGATCACCTGGGGAATTAAAATGTGCTGATGCCTGGGCCCCACCCCAGACCAATTAAATCAATATCCTGGGGGTGTGGCCCCAAGTGATTTTGATGTTTAGTTGGGCTGATAACCCCTGGTCTAGGACTATTTCCAGCCTTCTGGCTTGGATGACTGGGCTGATGATGGTGCTATTTACTAGGATAAAAAGCAAATTGAAAGAAAAGGTGTTGCTTTTAACATAGCACTTAGGCTTTTAAGAATCCTGTTAGCATTTGCATGCTTTAAATGTTTATAACTAAAGGATGCTTCTTTAATATTGGTTTCTGGATTGGATATCATAAATGACCCCAGACTATATGACTTTCATGTTCTTGTGTCTGCATTTTATACTTGGAGGTGGTTTCTTTTTTTGTTTTTTTAGATAATATATGCTGCTGTTCGTTCTCTTTGGACTTACCAGCTTTCAACATACCCTGTAATTTATACATTTATTAGGTTTGTTTGATTCCCTCTTTTAAAATTTCTTGTTGATTGCTTCTCTCTTTTTCCCCTACCCGCACCCAACCACTACTACCACCCACCACTAGAAGGTAAGCTCCACCAGAGCCGGGATCTTTGTTATTTTTTGTTCACTAATTAATCCTAAATTTCTGGTACATACTATATAACACATATTTCTTAGATGAATGAATGAATTACTATCAGTCTGGTTTTGTTTCCATCCAGGTTCTTGGCTCTGCTCCAGAGTAAGTGAGATGTAGAGCAGAGTTTCAGAGAGACTTCTGAGAACTGTTTTCTTCCTGTATTTAATTGATAAACATGGAGTTTAATTTTTGGTTGCTAAAAGTTGTGAGATACAGTTGAACAAATGCTTCTTATTACATCTTAACAAAAAACTTTTTTTTAAAATGTTTTGGTAGGAACCACCAAAGCCACCTCTAAATAATTTTAAAGTGGGAATGAAACTTGAAGCTATAGACAAAAAGAACCCTTATCTGATCTGCCCTGCAACTATTGGAGATGTTAGAGGAGATGAAGTTTATATCACATTTGATGGCTGGAGTGGAGCTTTTGATTATTGGTGCAAGTACGATTGTCGAGATATTTTCCCAGTTGGGTGGTGTCGCCTGACAGGAGATGTATTACAACCACCTGGAACTCATGGTAAGATAATAAGTAACTACATGTTCTTTTATTTTATTAAGGTTAGATCTAACTGCTATTGGCATTGAGGTTAGGACTTCTTGCTCAGCTGGAACAGCAGACAGGACAGGGAGGGCACTGCCTAGGCTAGAGAACTGAAGGTAGAAGACGGCAATGATTAGAATTTTTGAGGGCCAACTCAGCATCATAATCTGAATTGACAGTCCACATTGGAGAATATGGGCAAGCTACAAGTCACACTTGGACCATTGAAGCCTTGTTACTGAAAGCATTTTGGGGTGCTTAGCTATCTTTGTAGTTGATATTCAATTTAAAATTATACATAGTATTCCATTGTTTATATCTCAAAGGTAGTTTTTAAATGGTAAGGTGTAACAACTGTTATATATGTGTTTTGCACAATTTTGGTCAGTTTTTTCAAGTTAAATTGATAGTTTGATAGTCTTAAGTAAAATCTACCCGTCAGTGAAAATTTTACTTTATTTTTTAAAAAGATTTATTTATTTGAGAGAGAACGTGCGTATGAGTTGGGGAAGGGGCTGAGGGAGAGAATCTCAAGCAGACTCCCCACTGCGCTCTGAGCCCAACATGGGACTCGATTTCATAACCCTGAGATCATGACCTGAGCTGAAGTCAAGAGTTGGACATTCAACCGACAGCCACCCAGGCGCCCATGTCAGTGAAAATTTTACACTATGGAAACCATCATAGATTAACATGTTATTATAGTCAGGTGTTTATCAGTTGTAATGCTGTGCTTCCTAAGTTGAATTCTATGATCATCTAGATATTTTCTTTCAGAAAAAAATCATCAAAATATTGAGGTTCCTTAGGTGTCTTCCAAGAGCTTAGACATGCCTAACCTGGTCTTCTGTGATGGAATAACTGCTGAAATTTAAGTGGGATCTAAGTATAGAACCTAATCATTGGCTTAAGTTAAATACAAACTTATTAGTAGAATCAAATGTAAACATACTTAAAATTTATCCAACTAAAATTTATTTATACCAGAAAAAAAGATGAGTGTAGAAAATGTGTAAGTAATGTGTGTAAGATGAGAGCAGTGGCTAGATAAAAGCATACAGCCATATTCTTGTAACTGCTTTCTTTTTTGATTTGGGACTTTAACACATTCCATTATATTACAATACTACATACCGTGATGTCCTTTTTATTAGGGACGTATTTTACCAGTTCCCTGCTGCCATAATTCTAGGAAGTAGATATTAATGGCTGATTTTTGTAAAATTTAATATGCTCCAGATCTATGTGTGTATGATACTAAGGCAGTCTCTGCCCTCAAGGAGTTAGAGGGATAAATGGAAGAATAGACTTAAAAAAAAAATATGTATATATACAGAATCAGCAGTGCAAAAATAGAGACGTGTGCTAGATACGAAAGTGGCCCAAAGACATCCAGTTTGTTTAGGCTGGAGGGAAAATCGGTTGGGTAAAGGAATGCTTAACAGAAAGACACATGATGTATTAAGAGAGAAGGAGTTTGCCAGGCAGAATAGAGATAAAGGTAGGGTGGACACTTCACAAAGGTATAAAATCGCACAGTTTACCCTGAAAACGAGGTAGTTCAGTTTGGAACATGATGACTTTGGAATGCATGACCAAGAATGCTGTTGTTTTACACTATCTGGTATCCCTTTTTTTCTTAGTAACACAATTCAGCTGCCTACCATGAAGGCTATATTTACAGCCTCCCTAGCAGTTATATATGGCCATGAGACTAAGTCCTGGTCAACGGGATAAAAGTAGAGCTAGTATGTTCTACTTATAGGAAGTATATTAGAGATGAATGTACCCTTCTGTCTTCCTTCTTCCTGCTTCTATCCTGATGCTAGTTATGTGCTTGTTTTGGGTGGAGTTCCATCTTGAACAATGAAATGGGGACCATATTCTAGGTATAGTGGAGTGAAAAGCAGAAATAAGCCAAAATCCCTGAGAATTTTGTGGAGCAGAATTTTCATACTGGCCTGTTCCAGACTGTTATTTGAGAGAAATAAACTTCTATGTTATATAAACCATTATTCTTTTAGGTTTTTCTGTTACTGTTAGCTGAATTTAATCCTAACTAATTCAGGGTAACTTTAAGATACCAGGTGAACATGTCCATTGGATAGCTGCACATGCAGGTATGGAGCCCAAAAGAGATAGGTCTTAGTTGACAAAGCAGGTTTGAGAGCCATCATGCTCATTCAAATAAATATTCTGTATGTCAGGTAGGATTATAGGTGCTGTCTGGGGGAGGGGTGGATGGTAGGCAGCTTACACATCCAATTGATAGCAGTAAGTGGGGGAAGTTTTGGGTGTGGCTTTAATTTTGCATGTGTAACAGGTAGAAGTAGAAAAGGACCAAGGACAGAACCTTGTGGGTGAATATTTAAAACAGTTCTCACACTTGAATCACCTGGGGGGGAGGGGGGACTTTTTCAAAAGCTGATGCCCTGGAACTCATACCCAGGGGTTCTGAATCAGTAGGTCTGGAGTGGGGCTCTGGTGTTTCCATTGCACATGGTTTGAGGCCCAGACTTTGAGAAACACAAAAATAAGGGATGAGTAGAAGATAGAAATCAAGAGAAAAAGTATACGTAAATGTAGGAGAGTTACTAGGTTGGTTTCCCTAACAACAGGAGATGAAAGATAGTACAGCATAAACGTTGAGAGGAGAGCTCATTAGTGGTCTTAAGTAAAAGCATGGTTACTAGACTACTTTGAAAAGCCAGATTTAGAGAGCTGAATAAATAGATGCAGAGCATTTTTTAAAAATGTGGTTTCATGGATACTTTCTGAGATCCACCTCCTCTGTCCTTTACCCCACTAGACATTTCACAAGTTAAAGTGAAATTTAGAAACCTTACTTCAATTTGTATCCCTTTACCCTCCATCATTCATAATATTTTCTTAAATACTTACATTCATTGAGAATGAATTAGTGTTATAATTTGTGTTCAACTGTTAAACATAATTAGAAAATTCAGAAGTATTTACCCACATTTTGCCATTTCACTTCTTTCTTCCTGATTTTCAGATTCCTTTTATCATCATTTCCTCTCTGTTTTAGAGAACTTCTTTTAGTCATTCTTTTAGGGTAGGTCATCTGGCAACAAATTCTTAGTTTTCCATCATCCAAGAATGTTTTTATTTTCCCTTCATTCTTTTTTTTTTTTTTTTAAAGATTTTATTTATTTATGTATTAGAGAGCGAGAGAGAGAGAAACAGCATGAGAGGGGAGAAGGTCAGAGGGAGAAGCAGGCTCGCTGCTGAGCTGGGAGCCCGATGTGGGACTCGATCCCAGGACTCCAGGATCATGACCTGAGCCGAAGGCAGTCGCTTAACCAACTGAGCCACCCAGGCGCCCTCCCTTCATTCTTGAAGGATAGTTGCTGGATATAGAATTCTGTGTTGACAGTTCTTTTCTTTAAGCACTTGTAAAATGTAGTGCAACTTCCTTCTGGCTTCCAGGGTTTCTTTTGAGAAGTTTGGTGTTACTCAAATTGTTTTTCCCCTGTAGGTTCCATTATGATTATAAGTTTGTTTTTGCTTGTAGTTCTTCTAGTGTTTACTTTATGCTTTATCTGTTTTGTGGGTACGTTATCAGGTGTGTACAAATTTTGAACTACTATAGTGTCCTGGTTGGTTGAACCTTCTGTAGTAACCCTCTTTATGGTGGCTTTTTTTTTTTAACCTTAAAATCTGCTTTATTTTATATTTGCTATTAGCTATATATAGCTATACCAGCTTTTGTTTGGTTGGTGTTCTTGGCCTCTCTGTTTCTAATGTTCAACATTTACCTAGTCTTGTCTAAAAAGTTGAATTTCTTGTAAATAGTAGGATTTTGATTTTTTGGCTAGTCAGCCAGTCTGTCTTTTAACTGGAGCTTTTAAAATCTATTTATATTTATTGTGATTACAGACATATTTGGTTTTCAGTATGCCACCTTATTTTGAGCTTTTTATTTGTCCTGCCTTTTCTGTTTTATTTTCCTTTCTTGTCCTTTTGGGGTTATTTTTTCTTTTCTTTTTTTTTTTTTTTTAAAGATTTTTTATTTATTTATTGGAGAGAGAGAGAATGAGAGAGAGCAAGCACATGAGAGGGGGGAGGGTCAGAGGGAGAAGCAGACTCCCTGCCGAGCAGGGAGCCCGATGCGGGACTCGATCCAGGGACTCCAGGATCATGACCTGAGCCGAAGGCAGTCGCTTAACCAGCTGAGCCACCCAGGCGCCCTGGGGTTATTTTTTCTTATTCCATTTTTCCCCTCTTCTTGGTTGGAAGTTATACATTATATTTTCTGTTCTTTTAGTACTCTAAAAATTTTAACATGCTTTCTTGACTTAATGGAAGTCTGAAATTGATCAATATCTTTATTCTGTACTAAGACAATAAAGGGAACTTAGAACACTCTGCCCATTTATCCCCTTCACATTCATGTTGTTACTGTTGTATATTTTATTTTAATTTATTTTATTTATTTATTTTGAGGTGTGGGAGGGGCAGAGGGAGAGAGAGAATCTTAAGCAGGCTCCATGCCCAACATGGAGCCCGATGCGGGCCTGAATCTTAGAACCCTGAGATCATGACCTGAGCCGAAATCAAGAGTTGGACACCCAACCAACTGAGCCACCTGGGCACTCCACTGTTGTATATTTTAATTAGTTACATCTTTTAGGAATCCTCTTAGCTATTATTATCGTTCATATAGTCGGTATTTGTTGAGATTCACCAACATATTCAACGTGTTTATTCCTTCTTAGCATCTCAAACCTTTCATCTGGGATTAATTCTCTTCTGTCTGAGATAGATCCTTCAGATTTTTCTTTAGTGAGGGGGTCTGCTAGTGGCATGCCCTCTCAGTTTACATTCATCTGAATATGTCATTATTTCAACTCCTCCCTTGAAAGACATTTTCTCTGGGTGTAGAATTCTAGATTGACAGGCATTTTCTTTCAGTACATTGAAGATATCATTCTTTTACCTTTTGGTTTCCATTGCTATTGAGAATTCAACTGTCAATCTAATTATTTTTCCTCTGATCTGTCATTTTTTTCTCTAGCTACTTTAATGTTTTCTCTAGCTACTTTAATATTTTTTTCTCTAGCTACTTTAATATTTTTTCTCTAGCTACTTTAATATTTCATATTGGTGTTCTGCAGTTTTACTCTGATACTTCTAGGTGTGGGTTTTGTTGAATCTTGATATCTTGGCAGAACCACATATATACAAATGATGATTTGTTTATTTTTATGTGTGAAAAACTTTAAATGTTTTATATTACATTTTAACTGTTTTATCATCAATAAGGATTTCAAATGGCACAAATGATTTGACATTATAAAGCACTTCTCATGACTGCTTTATGAATACAAATAATCCAAGCCATGTGAAAGTAGAATTTGGAAGCTTTAGAGTAGAAACAAAGATGTGCCCCCTGTTGCCACATTCTGTTTTGTAAAGATTCACAGAAGTCCCCAGAAGAATCTTAGGATTCTGGGAAAAGTATGGTTAAAGATTGTTAGTTGATACTCACCCAAAGATATTTCATAAATGATTCATTTTTACTTTTTTCCAAGCATTGCTTATTCATTACATAGATTAATAGGGTTATTGCTGTACTTATTATACAAGGTGAAATACTCTTTGAGTAGAGAAAACATTTACTTTAGCCAATAATCATTCATTAAATGACAGCTATAATATAAAAATATCATTTCTTAGATGTGATGTGATATATTCTAAAATCATAATATTTTAAAATTATTTTTCATTATTTTAATATAACAGTTTTTCTCTACTAGAAAAAAGTAATAAATGCTCAAAGCAAAAAATTCAGGAAAGCATGCAGAGATAACCATGACAAATAGTTTGATCTGTACTTGGCTTTGTACTGCTTTTTCTTCTTTTTGTCTTATACATATAGCTTTAGAACACACATGGCCAAATCAAGAGAAATGTTGAAATAAGTTGTGGCATAGTTATTCTTTAGAACAATATAGAACGATTTAGAAGAATGAGAGGATTCCTGTTTACTAAGAAGGCTTTCCAAGATGTGTTAAGTGAAAAAAGCAACCCCTCAAAATACATACAGTATAATACTATTAAGTCAAAACAAATAATGTATTTCTATGTGTAACTATAGATGTATGTATATTCATACATAGAAAAGATCTGAAAGGCTATATATCAGATCTTTAGTAGTAATTATATCTGGGAAGGGGTGTTGAGTGGTAAAGGGAACTTTTGCTTTTATCTGTGGCTTTTTTTTTTAATTTTTAATTAATTTTTTTAAGATTTTATTATTTATTTATTTGCCAGAGAGAGAGAACGAAAGAGAGAAAGCAAGCACAAGCAGGGGAAACGGCAGGCAGAGGGAGAAACAGGCTCCTCCCTGAGCAAGGAGCCTGATATGGGACTCGATCCCAGGACCCTGGGATTATGACCCGAGCCGAAGGCAGACGCTTGACGACTGAGCCACCCAGGTGTCCCTGTGGCTTTTTTTTTTTCTTTTAAACAAGAACATGCTGTAGGTTACATTTGTACTTTAAAATAATTTTATTTTGAAAGGGATTATTCTGCATATTCTGGTTTCTTACCTACTTTTTCATAATACATTGTGATTGTGTTCCCATGTAAAATATATCCCTACAAAATTATATTTCTGTGTTGTATTACATTACATGGCTGTACCATAATTTAGCCACACTTCTATTTTGTTTGACATAGATGATATGATGAATATATCTTTGCATATCTCTAATTATTTCCATAGACTAAGTTTGCTGGGTTAGGGGATATGTTTCTAAGGCTGACAAATTGTCTTTCAGAAAGTAATACCCATTTCCATTCCCCTCAGAGGAGAGTGAAAGTGGTTTTTTCCTTCTCTGGTCAACTTTGGGCATTATCTTATTATTTCTGTTAATTAAAAAAATGTTTTTAAGGGACGCCTGGGTGGCTCAGTTGGTTAAGCGTCTGCCTTTGGCTCAGGTCATGATCCCAGGGTCCTGGGTTCAAGTCCGCATTGGGCTCCTTGCTCTGCGGGGAGCCTGCTTCTCCCTCTGCCTGCTGCGCCCCCGGCTCGTGCACACGTGCTTTCTCTCTGACAAATAAATGAAATCTTCAAAAAAAGTTTTTATAATTTTTTTTTTTTTTTTTTTAAAGATTTTATTTATTTATTTGACAGAGAGAGAGACAGCGAGAGCAGGAACACAAGCAGGGGGAGTGGGAGAGGGAGAAGCAGGCTTCCCGCGGAGCAGGGAGCCCAATGCGGGGCTCGATCCCAGGACCCCGGGATCATGACCTGAGCCGAAGGCAGACGCTTAACGACTGAGCCACCCAGGCACCCCTGTGTTGATTTGTTTTGAGTGCTTCATTTATTACACATAGCAATAAATGTCAAAAAAGTAAAAAAAAAAAAAAGTCAAAACTTAGTCATTTGCTTTTTTTCAAATTCCAGTATAGTTAATATAAAGTGTTATATTGGTTTCAGGTGTGTAATATAGTGATCCAACAATTCCATACATTATTTAGTGCTTATCATGATAAGTGTACTCTTTTTTTAAAATTATTTTTTTATTTTGAAGATTTTATTTGAGAGAGAAACAGAGCATGAGGGGGGAGGGGCAGAGGAAGAGGGATAAGCAGACTTCCCACTGAGTGAGGAGCCTGATGCAGGACTTGATCCCAGGACCCTGAGGTCACGATCTGAGCCAAAGTCAGATGCTTAATTGACTGAGCCACCCAGGCGCCCGCATTATAAGTGTACTCTTAATCCCCTTCACCTATTTCACCCATTCCCTCTGGTAACCATCAGTTTGTTCTCTATAGTTAAGAGTCTGTTTCTTGGTTTTTCTCTCTTTCCTTTGCTCATTTGTTTTATTCCTTAAATCCACATATGAGTGAATCATATGGTATTTGTCTTTCTCTGACTTATTTCACTTAGCATTTTACTCTCTAGCTCCATCCATGTTGTTGTAAATGGCAAGATTTCGTTCTTTTTTTATGGCTGAATAATATCCCTGTGTGTGTGTATACACCACATCTTTATCCATTTATCTCTTAGTGGATACTTGGTTTGCTTCCATAATCTGGTTATTGTAAATAATGCTGCAATAAACATAAGGTGCATGTATCCTTTTGAGTTAGTGTGTTTGTGTTTTGGGGGCAAGTACTCAGTAGTGCGGTTACTAGATCATAGAGTAGTTCTGTTTTTAACTTTTTGAGGAACCTCCATACTGTCTTCCAGAGTGGCTACACCAGTTTGCATTTCCACCAACAGTGCACAATGGTTCCTTTTTCTCCACATCCTTGCCAGCTCTTCTTGTCTCTTGTGTTTTTGATTTTAGCCATTCTGACAGGTGTGTGGTGATATCTCATTGTGGTTTTGATTTGCATTTCCCTGATAATAAGTGGTATTGAGCATCTTTTCATGTGTCTGTTGGCCATCTGCATGTCTTCTTTGGAGAAATGCCTGTTCATATCTTCTGCCCATTTTTTAATTGGATTATTTGTTTTTTGGGGTGTTGAGTTGTATCAGTTCTTTATATATTTTGGATACTAAGCCTATATTGAATATGTCATTTGCAAATACCTTCTTCCATTCTGTAGGTTGTCTTTTAGTTTTGTTGATTGTTTCCTTTGTTGTGTAGAAGCTTTTTATTTTGATGTAGTCCCAATAGTTTTTTTTTGCTTTTATTTCCCTTGCCTCATGAGACATATCTAGAAAGATGTTGCTAAAGAAATTACTGCCTGTGTGCCCCTCTGGGATTTTTATGGTTTTGGGTCTCACATTTAGGTCTTTAATCCATTTTGGGTTTATTTTTGTGTATGGTGTGTGGTGTCATAAAAGTAAAAACTTTTTTCTCAGTCATTTGCTTTCTAATGTTATTTATGGTCTTTAAAAATGTGCAGAAATATTAATTTTATTGACTTGAATATTAAATAATTTAAGGGTCTAAAGTAAGGGTCTTAGCTAAATAATTTTAAAAGGCACACAAATAATTGAATTTCATAAATTTTTAAAAATATGTATTGTTTTGTTCAACTTTTGAATATTTCTTAAACACACTGGAAATGTTTGGTTTTCGACCTTTATATAACTGCTTTTCCAACATTTTTTTAAGATACAACACTTAAAGCTTTTTTAAATACCTAATGACTAAAGATAATTAACTTTCATAGTTTCTTAAAGAAATGTAATGAGGCATCCATGAATGCCACTTGATTTGGCTTTACATTAAAAAAACTACTTATTTAAGCTTTACTGGCTTTTTTTTTTTTTTTCAAGAATAGTAGTAAAGTTTAATATACTTTAAAACTTAGACTAACAAATTTTTTTTTCTCCCTGTGTTAACACTTCTATAATCAGAAACAGCCAAGTTCTTTTCATGCTTATCATTGGTAGAAAAATCCACTGGGAAACGTACCTTGGGTAGAAAATTCAGCAAGCTATGTGGCTTTTTTTTTCTCTTGTTTATTTAGGTTTTCCTTTCTTGGCCCTTGTTATGACCCTACAATCTTTCAAAGCCCTTCACCTCTGGTTGGTGCTGTCACTGCTCATCAGATTTATTCTGGAGACCTGTACAGGGTATCTGGTGAGAAAGAGGAAAGAAGTATGTGTGCTACTATGTCCTTGACAACTTAAAGAAGGCTGAGTCAAGTAAACTAAAACAAGGCCCATTGTAGATTTTTTCTTCTTGACGAATTTATCTGATCTTGCTGTTTTTTGTTTCAACTTGTTCCCCACCTCCTTTGTATTTTATATCTTGGTTCTCTCTGAAAAAAATAATAGAAATTTAAGAATGTTCTGTAAGCTATTGATTTATTGTCACATTGCCCTTCTTTTGTCTCTGGCACATATAGTTATAGGATTTATAGCCAGTCATCTCATTAAAGTCCACATATTTAATACATGAAAGAGCAAGACCTGAAATCCAGCAACTTAGAATCAGAACTGGAACTACCGGTATTTTAAAGGCAATGTGTGATTTTTTTTTATTTAATATTTAAATTTTTCCTTTATTTGGGAAAGCTTCTAAACAAATAGGTTACTATTTTATTTATAAACACAGTAAATGTAGGTGTCTAGTTTTGAGAAATTGGAAATACTCAGAAGCAGAGGATTCTTTCTTTTTTTTTTTTTTTCAGATTTTATTTATTTATTTGAGAGAGCGCATAGGTGGGGGGTGCAGAGGGAGAGAGAGAAGCCGGCTCCCTGTGGGCTCCCTGTGGGGCTCTATCCCAGGACCCTGAGATCATGACCTGATCCAAAGGCAGCCGATTAACCGACTGAGCCACCCAGGCGTTCCCAGAAGCAGAGGATTCTTATAAAAATTTGCCCTAATATTAACTTTTTTCTCATACTGTGGGAAATTCAAAGTTGTTTTTTTTAAAATATAAATTGCCACGTTGTAAACCATTCTACCTGGCTTTAGAGGCACTTAAATACTTTTAAAGTTAACTATGAATATTAAACTTTGAACTTACATAATTTCTAAAATATTAGTGAATTAGTTTTATTTAACTTAGCTTCAGATTTATGCATTATTGATTATAAATTAATGACCTACACTGGTGTGAAGTGTCATCTTATAGCCTAATTTTTTAAGCAGTTGTGACCATACAGACCAGGAAGGAGGGCAGCAAACTTCCAGATGCTTTGAGTATAAAGTTGCAGGATCCCAAGGGTTTAGAGGAATTCCTCTGGTCCAGAGGGAACTGTGGAGGAGGGGAAAACCTAGAATCAGGAAGCATTCCTCTCTAGTGGTACTATAGCCTATCAGTGACTATCTTAACTCATTTCTTGATAAAATCCTTTAACTATTGGGTTTCCTGCCCCCCCCCCCCCAACTCTCACAGAAAAAGCTTTAATTTCTAGGTGGAACTCAGTGGTAACATGGCATTTCTTTCACAACTTTGTAAAACACTTTTGATGATATTTGATAGAACTGACATACTAGATTTTCTTTGTTGGTAATTCAGACATAAATTGTATGAATAGGAACTTTCTTCTTAAGATTAAAGTAAAATGTGTTGAACAGATTTTAAATGTGATTATCTTGGGCACTGTTAGCTGCTGCTTTGAATGCTGGTTTATTTTGTGGGGTGTGTGTGTGTGTGTGTGTACGTGGTGTGTGTGTGTGTGTGTGTACGTGGTGTGTACATGGTGTGTATATATATGGTTTAGGGATTTTTTGATTAAAATTTTAGGAGTGTAAGAAAATAGGAGTGTGGGTTTTAAAATCTAAACTTTTGATCATTTAAAAAAATATAACTAGTCATTTTATATGGTGATCTTATTTTGTAAAGCCCTTCCCATGTAGCATTTTCCTATTGAACCGTTTCAAAGTTAGTCTTTTGAGAAGCATTTCAAAGCTTCCATTGAGCAAACAAGTGCTCTCTTCCCCACCCCCACCTCATTCTCATTTTTTTTTTAAGAAACAAGAAATTATGGCTGCTTTTGCTTTTTGTGCAGATGTGCATAGAGTTGTATGTGGTAGATTCTGTAACTTGGGCTTCACCTTTCTCTAAGTTTTAAAATTAAGATTTTATAGTTTTTAGGACGTATCTTTACCAACTTTTTCCCTCTTTTATAGGACTGTGTATGTTTAGTAAAAACCACATAAAGCAGCATTTTTCCTTTATAGTGGGTCAAAAGAAACAGAGATACATATAATTAAGGCTGTAAAAAGTTCAAGGTGTGTCAGTCCCACCAGAAAGCTTCTGAATGAACACTTAAGCATTTGTTTAGATTTTTGCCCTTAGTGTAGCTTATGGTAAAATACAGACTAGTATACTTAGTTTATTTAGTATTCTTCTTGTTTGGTATAAAGGAAATAGAAATGCTATCACCCAAATTATTCACTCAAAAGCCATGAAATTTAAAACAGCTGATATTTTCTTTTTCGCACTAACAGCTTGGAACAAATGTTTTGCTTGTGCAAATGAGACGGCTATTGTGATGCAAAGAAGTATCTTGGGAAAAAAACCCCCAACAAATGTCCTTTCTCTGTTTTGAGTATTTCAGCTAAATACTGCAATAATTGCAAGCAGAGCCTGGAGCTTCTTTCTTGTTTCTATTCTGTGATAGATTTTAACAAGTTCTTTTGAGACTTTTGAAATGTCTTGGTTTTAGGACATGTGGTCCAACGGGGATAACTTTGTCTATAGATGCAATGGGTTAGCAGTTAGATTTTGCATGTCTTCTTATTTCTTTCCAGATTCTCTGACCCAGGGTAACCTTTGGTTCTTCTCTGAAGGCAGGACTGAAGGAAGTTTGAGTAGGTGACTGATGGTCACTGTCCATACAGCCCATAGACAATATGTGAATTACTTTAACAGTCTTCTTAGTCCCTCCTCCTATGCCTCCTCCCCTTAAACCAACAAATGCAAATAGCTTCATCCCCATTTGCTAGAAATCCAGGCTTGCTCTGGCAACATGGGCTTTGTTGTTAACTCGCTTTCTCCAGAAAGGCACTTTTATTTCTGGTAAAGGAGAAAGGCTATCAAGTGGAACCTAAGTCACCTTAATGGTAAATCTAGCAACAACTTGTTTCTCTGGAATATTTCTAAAGGTAGGAATTACCCCAAAAGTTTCTTTATATTGTAGTTGAAGTATGGTTAAAGAAATTCACTGTCTGCTTTGTTAGCTTTTGTATACTAAATATCCCAATCATTTCTGTTATCTCAAAAAAATTCTTTTTTGTTCTAAATATTAATTATTGAAATTGTTGGTACTATTATTTGATCAGTCATTTCTAAAAACTGTTATATGGTACAAGAGAAAAGTTAGTCTTTAGTTATTTCTAGCATAAAAATGGTTTAAAATAAAAAGAGACAACCCTATTGTAAGTCAAAATTGATGATTTAAATCTCCAGTTTGTGATGAAGAGCATTGTCAAATATTTTTCTGTAGCCTTGAGGAATATGACACGATTTTTCATTAGTGTTATATGAGACTTATTAGAAGTATTTTTATGATACAGAAATGCAGATAACATTTTACTAATTAAATATTGTGTCAATACATTTAATATGTTTTGTGGAAATTATAGCAGTGACTGCTATGATTTTTTTTTAACAGCATAATGGAAGTCATTCTAGAGAAGTCATTTGGTAAGAAAAAAGATGCTATGATTTAAAAATTGAGTGGCTTTTAAAAGCTCAGAATTGTTAGAGGAGTTATGAATTGGCCTAAAACAGCTGAAGTTACTTCTTTTCATGTGAACTTTCTTCTGAAAATATTACAGGTTTTGGAAATTGTCATCTTCTTTAATGTCATTGTAACCAAAATCTTGGTTTCTTTTGAAGTGAGCAGATAGATAGGAGTAGCAATTGTGAAATATAATGGTCTTCATGGGAAGCACCCCCCATGAAGCTGAAGGGAGCGGTTTACAAAGCATCTGTGATCAGCAAGTATTGTTAAAAGAACACTCTTAAAACCCTTCTAAATTTTAATTGTGATTTCTAACTGCTTCTTGCCTTTTCTTTGATTTCCTTTCTAGACTGAATACTTATATAACAGGTTAGGAAAACCTTATAAATTCCACTAGATTTTATTTTAATTTAGCATGTATGCCAAGAAAAAAGGCAGTGTCATTTAGGTATGGAGATAAGTAGCTTTTTGTATTTTGTTTAAGTTAGTGAGTTATCCTTTAACCTTTTAATTGCATTTGGGATATTTTTCCCAGTAGCATTTTTATAAGTTTTCAGTAACCTTAAGATCGAATATTCTATGCAGGTTAAGATATATTTTATAAGGTCTATGAAGAGTTTCTTCTCTCTTTTTGAATCTGTTTATCTTAGATCTCCAAGCCCTGTATTGAAATGGGGGAGACGAGAGCAAATCAAAGCTACAAAAGCCTTTCAGTATATTGGTTTTGGTTTAGTTATCCAGATGTAATTTTTAAAACCTCCTAGAAAAGACATAGCAGCATTTCCCAAATGGGGATGCTCTGTCAGACCCCCAAAACAAGCTCTTCTAAATGAGATCTCTACTTTTGTGAGTAAATGGTTTATTTATTTTTTATATGTGGGAATTACCTCTTATTATATGTTTAAAGCATTTTTAATATTGTAAAACTGTGGCTCTTGGTTTTGAGAGGGAAACCTACTTGGGTCATCAACGAAACTCAGGAAGGACAATGGAGGAGCCAAGGCAACAGGGCTGGACTTGTTCACACTATTGGACGCCAGCTGTGCCAACTAAACCATCTCTTTTTAGTAAATGAGCAAGGAACTGGGCAGAACATTCAAGTTAGAATAGGTCCAACAAGGGTTAAAATACGAAGACAGGTGCCATTTCCATAAAAACTGGGGACAGCTACCACTAAAAATTGGAGACCTTGTTTTCCGTTGTAACTTTTCCAGTGTTTGCCATCCTTTTTCCATGTAATGATTAGTTGTGAAACAAACTTTTAAAATGAAATGGTGGGGCGGGTCTCAAAAAGAACTCTTATACTTGTTTTGGGCACGGTAGGAAAAG
Source organism: Phoca vitulina (assembly GCF_004348235.1). Taxonomy (NCBI): domain Eukaryota; kingdom Metazoa; phylum Chordata; class Mammalia; order Carnivora; family Phocidae; genus Phoca; species Phoca vitulina. The sequence goes on along the minus strand of NW_022589758.1, from coordinate 4,564,229 downwards.
TGAGAAAAGTGAAAAAGTATCTTAGAGGGCTTTAAGTAATGATAAAAGGAAGAGTGATAAGCAAATACCTGTGGGAGGTGTCTGACCAAGACCAAGAGTACCCCTGCTACTATGAATGGAAGTACAGCCCACGTGTCTCTACTGGTCAACTGCCTGGGCGATAGAGATGCTTTTTCAATTACATTCTGCTGAGTCAGCCTGTGCTACTGAGGGTATCTACTCTTTAATTCTGAAACTGCTGGAGACAGGTGCAGATTCTAAAGATCACTGCCAGTATGCAGTGAGCCTGCATGGGTGTCTCTACTGTTACTTTTAGTGGATTCATGTATGCCTCTACAAGCTGTATGGCTTTTTATCAAAATAAAATATTATAATGCTTATGTTGAATAATTGTTTTCTTTAGGGATATGACTTGTTCTGTTATTCAAAAAAGTGGCTAGGTTTATCTTTGTTGGGGCATTTTATATTTTTAGTGACAAAATTGGTATTGTAGAACATTTAGAGAACAAAGATAAGTGATCAGAGTAAAATCTAAAAATTGCTTGTATTCTTGCCATCTGCTAATATTTCGGTATATAAACCTCAGAATATTTTAATTAAAAAATCAGAAATGTTAATTGCCAGTAGTCATTGAGACCAGCTGAGGATGTGTTCAGAAGCATATGTTGTATTCTGTTCTGTGTATACAGAATTGTATTGGTTTGGTCCTATCTACTTAAGTATTCTTACTCTGTTATTCTAGTAAATAATAGACATAAAATGTGTTCAGATTATAAATGTTTGATTTTGAGAAAATTCCCAAGAAAATTTAGAGTAAAGAAGGTACTCCTCCAATATTTGATGCAATTTTTTTTCCTTAAGGGTTTATTTAGCCAAGAGAATTGAAAAAAAGGAAAGCCCCTAAACATTGGATTATTAAGGGCATGTTGATAATTTGTTTTTAGTAGTACTTTAGATATTTTTATTTGTGGTTTACACATAAGCTCCCTCAAATATGAACCTGAAGAAGTGTTTACCCAACTATTTAATTCTGCATTTTGTTTTGCTAAGTTTATAGAAGAAAATATTTTAATTGAAAGACATGTCCTTTCATTATTTCCCCTCACTAATTAAAAATAGTATTCAGTTTCAGCAAAGAGCATGGGCTTTTGGGTGAGACAGTCCTGAATTTGAATCTCATTTCTTTATTTTTAATTTTTTTTATTTTTTTAAGATTTTATTTATTTAGGGCGCCTGGGTGACTCAGTTGGTTAAGCGTCTGCCTTCGGCTCAGGTCATGATCTCGGGGTCCTGGGATCGAGTCCCACATTGGGCTCCCTGGTCAGCTCTATCTCTGCCTCTCCCCCTGCTTGTGCGCGCTCTCTCTCTCTCTCAGATAAATAAATAAAATCTTTTTTTTAAAGATGTTACTTATCGCACTGAGCCTCTATTTCTTTATATGTAAAATGGAGATAATATTTGCTTTACAAAATTATAAACACAGATTTTAATAATATATGCAAAGTCTCTGGCCCATTTGAAGTATACACATTTCCTTTTCCCCCCAGTGTTGTTTTTTCAAATGAGGTGAAATTCACATAACATAAAATTAGCCATTTTAAAATGCACGATTTAGGGTCACTTAGTACATGCATAATGTTGTGCAGCTACTACCTTTATCTAATTTCAAAACATTTTCATCACCCTAAGAGGAAACCCTGTACCCACTGAGTAGTTGCTTCCCGTTCTCTCTTCCCTGTTGCCCCTGGTAACCACTAACCTGTATTTTGTTTTATAGATTTACCTATTCTAGATATTTCATGTAAATTGAATCATACAGTATGTGATTTTGTGTCTGGCTTCTTTCACTTAGTATAATGTTTTCAAGATTCATTCATGCCATTTCAGGTATCAATACTTCATTCTCTTTTATGGATGAAAAATATTTCCATTGTGTGCATGTATAACACATTTGTTTTTTTTTGTTTTTTTTTAAAGATTTTATTTATTTATTTGACAGAGAGAGACATAGCGAGAGCAGGAACACAAGCAGGGGGAGTGGGAGAGGGAGAAGCAGGCTTCCCGCAGAGCAGGGAGCCCGATGTGGGGCTCGATCCCAGGACCCTGGGATCATGACCTGAGCCGAAGGCAGACGCTTAACGACTGAGCCACCCAGGCGCCCAACACATTTGTTTATCCATTTATTCATTGATGTACATTTGGGCTGTTTTCACCCTTTGGCTTCTGTGAATAATACTGCTGTGAACATCCCTGTACATGTACTTGTTAGAGTCCCTGTTTTCATTTATTTGGGGTGTGTACCTAGGAATGGAATTGCTGGTTCATATGTTAATTCTATGTTTAACTTTTTCTGGTACTGCCAAACTGTTTCCCAGCAGCTGCATCAGTTTACATTCCCACCAGCAATGTATGGGGGTTACAATTTTTCCATATCTCTGTCAGCACTTACTATTTTCCTTTTTAATAGGCATCTTAGTGAGTGTAAAGTGGTACCAAATTGTGATTTTTTTTTAAGATTTATTTATTTATTTGAGAGAGAGTGAGAGCGAGAGAGAGCCTGAGGTGGCAGAGGGAGGGGCAGAGGGAGAGGGAGAAGTAGACTCCCTGCTGAGCAGGGAGCCGGATGCAGGGCTTGATCCCAGGACCTTGGGATCATGACCTGAGCCGAAGGCAGATGCTTAACTGACTGAGCCACCCACGCGCCCCCAAATTGTGATTTTGATTTGAAATCCTGCATTTATTTTTTTATTATTATTATGTTAATCACCATACATTACATCATTAGTTTTTGATGTAGTGTTCCATGATTCATTGTTGGCGTATAACACCCAGTGCTCCATTCAGTACTTGCCCTCTTTAATACCCATCACCAGGCTAACCCATCCCCCCACCCGCCTCCCCTCTAGAACCCTCAGTTTGTTTCTCAGAGTCCGTAGTCTCTCATGGTTCATAGAGTGTATCCTAGAAGTTGATTTTTAAGTTGATTAGTATTTGAAGCTTTTTTTTTTATACCATGTTATATTAGTTTCAGGTGTACAATATAGTGATTCAACAATTCTGTACATTACTCAGTGCTCACCACCATAAGTGAACTCTTAATCCCCTTCACCTATTTTACCCATCCCCCCACTCATCTCCTCTCTGGTAACCATCAATTTGTTCTCTATAGTTAAGAGTCTGTTTTTTGGTTTGTCTCTTTTTTGTTTGTTTTGTTTCTTAAGTTCCACATGTGTGAAATCATATGGTATTTGTCTTTCTCTTACTGACTTATTTCACTTAGCCTTATACTCTCTAGATCCATCCATGTTGTCGCAGATGGCAAGATCTCTTTCTTTTTTATGGCTGAGTAATATTCCATTATATATATGTGTGTGTGTGTGTGTGTGTGTGTGTATCACATCATCTTTATCCATTCATCTATCAGTAGACACTTGAGTTGGTTCTATAATTTGGCTATTGTAAATAATGCTGCAATAAACATAAGGGTGCATATATTTTTTTGAATTAGTGTCTTTGTATTTTTTGAATAAATGCCCAATAGTGGAATTACTGGATCCTATGGTAATTATATTTTTAATTTTTTGAAGAACCTCCATACTGTCTTCCAGAGTGGCTGTACCAGTTTGCATTACCACCAACAGTGCATAGCGGTTTTTATTTCTCCATATCCTCACCAACACTTGTTGTCTCTTGTGTTTTTGTATTTATCCATTCTGACAGGTGTGTGGTGATATCTCATTGTGGTTTTGATTTGCATTTCCCTGATAGTGAGTGATGGTGAGCATCTTTTCATGTGTCTGTTGGCCATTTGTATGTCTTCTTTGGAGAAATGCCTGTTCATATCTTCTGCCCATTTTTTAATTGGATTATTTGTGTTTTTGGGGGTGTTGAGTTTTGTAAGTTCTTTATATATTTTGTATACTAACCCCTTATCAGATATGTCATTTACATATATCTTCTCCCATTCAGTTGCCTTTCGTTTTGTTGATTGTTTCCTTTGTTATGTAGAAGCTTTTTATTTTGATGTAGTCCCAATAGTTTAATTTTGCTTTTGTTTTCCTTGCCTCAGGAGACAAATCTAAAAAATATTTGCTATGGTCAGTATCAGAGAAATTACTGCCTGTGCTCTCCTCTGGGATTTTTATGGTTTTAAATGTCAGATTTAGATCTTTAATCCATTTTGAGTTTATTTTTGTGTACTGTATAAGAAAGCAGTCTAGTTTCATTTTTTTTTTTTTTAGTTTCATTATTTTGCATGTAGCTGTCCAGTTTTCCCAGCACCATTTGTAGAAGAGACTGTCTTTTTCCCATTGCATATTCTTGCCTCCTTTGCTGAAGATTAATTGACCACGTAATTGTGGTTTTATTTCTGGGCTCTCTACTCTGTTCCATTGATTTATGTGTTTATTTTTTTGCAATACCATACTATTTTGATTGCTATAGCTTTGTAGTATATCTTGAAATCTGTGGTTGTGATACTTCCAGTTAGTTCTGTTCTTTTTCTTTTCTTTTTTTTTTTTAAGGATTTTATTTATTTATTTGACAGAGAGAGAGCAGGAACACAAGCAGGGGGAGTGGGAGAGGGAGAAGCAGGCTTCCTGCCAAGCAGGGAGCCCGATGTGGGGCTTGATCCCAGGACCCTGGGATCATGACCAGAGCTGAAGGCAGATGCTTAACGACTGAGCCACCCAGGCGCCCCTGTTCTTCTTTTTCAAAAGTGTTTTGGCTGTTCGGGGTCTTTTGTGGTTCCATACAAATTTTAGGATTATTTGGTCTAGTTTTGTGGAAAATGCTGTTGGTATTTTGATAGGGATTGTATTAAATCTGTGGATTGCTTTGGGTAGTATGGATATTTTAACAATATTGGTTTTCCCAATCCATGAGCATGGACTGTCTTTCCATTTGTTTGTGTCATCTGAAATTTCTTTTATCAGTATTTTATAGTTTCCAGAGTACAGGTTTTTCACCTCCTTGGTTAAGTTTATTCCTAGGAATTTATTATTTTGGGGGCAATTGTAAATGGGATTGTTTTCTTAATTTCTCTTTTTGCTACTTCATTTTTAGTGTATAGAAATGCAATGGATTTCTGTACATTGATTGTGTATTCTATGACCTTACTGCATTCATTTGTCAGTTCTAATAGTATTTTGGTGGAGTCTTTAGGGTTTTTATATATACTATCATGTCATATGCAAACAGTGAAAGTTTTACTACTTCCTTACCAATTTGGATGCCTTTTATTTGTTGTTGTTGTTGTGTGATAGCTATAGCTAGGATTACCAGTACTATGTTGAATAAAAGTGGTAAGAGTGGACATCCTTATCTTAGGGAAAAGCTCTCAGTTTTTCACCATTGTGTATGTTAGCTGTGGGTTTTTCATATATGGCCTTTATTAGGTTGAGGTGTGTTCCTTCTGTAACCTACTTTGTTGAAGTGAAGCATATTTTTCCAAGAAAATTGTAAAATGTTGTGATCAAGCCATGGTGGCTATTTAATGCATAAACTACCTGCACTGTTTCTATGGGAATATATGACCAGAGACAAAACTTGGATATTAAACATTTATTCATTTAACAAACATTTATTGGATGCCCATTATGTGGCAGGCATTAGACCAGATATTGGAGGTATAATAACGGTTCGAACTTACATAGTTCTTTCCCCTAAAGGAATTCACAGTGTGGTGGGACAGATAGATATGTAAGTAAAGATAAGATGCTGTAATATCTGTGCTGCCAGAGATACCTGCACTATGTGCAGTTTATGAGCCTTAGGTCCTGCGGCATGCCTGGGAATTTAGTGCTAGAATTTTGCAGTGCTAATAATTGAGCAGAGTTTCAAACGTATAGTAGGTAAGCCATTGACAAGGGAGGGAAGGCTTGGATCAACCTCTGCAAAGGCAGTCAGGGGACCTGAAACAGATGATTATGGCTGAATCTATAATGATAGTTGGAGAATAGAGGAGATGAGGCTGTGAAGATATGTAGAGGGCCTTGGACACCAGGCCAAGGAGTTTAGATTTTAGCCTATGGATATTGTGGCATCACTGAAGATTTATTTATTTGAGTGAGTGAGAGAGAGAGAGAGAGAGACCATGTGCAAGTGGGAGGAGGGGTAGAGTGAGAGAATTTTCAAGCAGACTCCCTGCTGAGAGTGAAGCCTGATGCAGGGCTCGATCTCATAACTCATGAGATCATGACCTGAGCCAAAATGAAGAGTTGGATGCTTAACTGACTGAGCTACTTAGGCGTCCTGAAGATTTTTAAGAGGAAAACTGACATACAGTTTGGATTTTTTTTTAAGTTTTTTATTTATTTAAGTAATCTCTACGCCCCACATGGAGCTCAAACTCACAACCCTGAGATCAAGAGTCACATGCTCTTCAGACTGAGCCAGCCAGGTGCCCCACATATAGTTTGTATTTTAAAAAGATCATGATTATGTGCTATCGAGTATGGATTGGAAAGGGCAGCCAGGAATGCCAGTTTAGAGGCTAGTGTTATAGCTTATGTGAGAAGTCATGAGAATCTGAACCAAGTCATTTCATGGGCATAAAGAAGAATACACCTAGGAAATACTTAGGTAGCCTTGGTTAGACATGTGGATGGAGGAAGAGTACGAAGATGTCTTCAAGATTTCTGACTTTTGATAATTGGGTGTAAAAGGTAATGTCGTTCAAGATAGAGCATATCATGGATAAGCATGATGAATTTTGGTTTTGGACATGTTGAGTCAGAGATGCCTATTTAAAGGTTTATTTATATATTTGAGAGAAGGAGAACATGCGCCCATGAGTTGGGGGAAGGGCAGAGGGAAAGAATCTTGAAGCAGACTCCCCACTGAGGGCAGAATTCAATGCAGGGCTCAGTCCCAGGACCCATGAGATCATGACCTGAACCGAAACCAAGAGTCAGATGCTTAACCAACTGAGCCCCCCAGGTGTCCCAAGAGATGCCTATTTAGATTATCTAGTTGGCTATTGAAAACACAGCTCTGAAACTTGAGAGAGGCTTATGATGAGTGGGAGGTGGCTTATGAATACTTAAGTGGGCAGCAGAACATAAGAGCAAGCAGTTTGGCAATCATTATTATATGTAGGCGGTAGCTAAAATGAAGGGAGTAAACTTAAAGCACTCAAAACTGAGGTGGGGGTAGGGAGAAGGTGGCTAATCCCGGGGAACACCACAGGAAAAGTGACAAGTAGAAGGAAGACCAGGAGAGAGTGGCTGTATGAGAGCCAATAAAGAATTTAAAAAAGAAGACATTATCGAAAGTGTTTAGTGCTGTTAGGAGTTTGTGGGTGACCTTAGCACCCAGAGGTTCCCTAAAAAGAGTTGTCTGGAAGTGTAATTGCAGAGGGTTGAAAAATAAGAAAATGGCCGTAATAGTGAACGTGCTAGTCTTTCAAGAAGTTTGGTCGTGAAAGGAAGGAGTGAAGGTATTAGCTAGATAGAATGTAGGTAAATAGGAGTTCCTTCCTTGGAGGAAATTTTTTCTTGCATTTGTTAGGCGTCGACAACAAGGTTTCCCCAATAACCTATCCATTGATAAAACAGGGCCAGGAGCACCCGCAGAGCCTGGGAAGGGTGAGTGAGAATAGCGACAGGGCTGGTGGTGGTGGTGATGCTGCTGCTACTTAACAGTTAACATTTATTGAATGTATTTACCATGTGCCACATGCTGAATTTAAAGAATTTGCCTAAGGTCTCATAGTTATTATGTGGTAAATCTGGATTTGAACCTAATTAATCTGGAAGCAGTGTCCCTGCCCTAGATAATGAGAAGCAGAGAAAGGAATAGGTATAATGAGTAGTTGGTACCAGAGTCCCATGTCCATCTGATCTTTACCCTGCTTCTTCTGAGAAGATTCATAGTCCTCAGCTGGCTTCTGGCTTCCAAATGCCTCCTGTGTTGTCAGGAACATGCTTCCTTGTTTTCCTTTCCACTAGTAACTACCCCCTGTGGTTTCCTTTAAGAGTTTTTCTTAGCTTAATTGAGGTTCACGGATGCCTGGGTGGCTCAGTCGATTAAGCATCAGACTCTTGGTTTCTGCTCAGGTCATGATCTCAGGGTTGTGGGATCAAGGCCCGTGTCGGGCTCTGAGTTTGGCATGGAGTCTGCTTGGGACTCTCTCCCTTTCCCTCTCCCTCCCCTTCTGTCTCTCTCCCCTCCCCCTACTCATGGTCTCTCTCTGAAATAAATGAATAAAATCTTTAAAAAACAAACAAACAACAAAAAACCCATTTGATGTTAAATATTTAAAAAAAAATAAAAGACTCTCAGCATGCTTATGGAAAGGGAAAGGTAACTCTTAATGTGACAAGAAGAGTCCTTGGGGATTCAAAATTTCAGAGGAAAAGCAGACTCTGGCTGTTATGAACATTTAGTTTCTGAAGCAAGGTTGGGCTTCTGGGATGGGATAGGCGGCTCCTGTGATACAGGTTGGGAGAGAAGAGAGAACAAATGTGGCAGAATCTGAAACCCCGGTCAGAGAGGCCAGGGTGATGGCCTGGGATGGCAGCAGGAGTGAATGAAGGAAGATCAGGGGGTTTGCAGCTGACTTACCTCCCCTTTGCTCTTACTGTGGCCCATGACCAGTCAGTTTGTGGCATTGTGAGCTCAGTGAGTCAGGGAGCAAAATTCCAGATAAAGGTACTGGGCACCTCAACTGAGCTTTTGTGAATACCAGGCCTCAAGTACCTTGGATAATGATAGTGTAAGTGTAACTGTCTCTATTGATACCTCTGTATTTTTTTACAGTTGAGGTTTATATTGTTTCCTTGGGTTTGTAGTTAGCAGTATGAAAGATTTTAGTATAAATGATAGTTTAATTGTACATGTAGTTTTAAGAACAAGGAAGATGACTTGCAAAGAATTTCTAACCCTGAAAAAGGTCCAAAGTCAAATGTTTACAATGACAGATTTTTCTTTTTTACGACTTTGGTTTCTCCAGACCATATCTTACTTTTCTGTTTTTGGCTATTTAGAATTTGATTTTGTTTATTTCTTGGCTCAAATTCAAGGAATCTGTTTTTATAGTAATTTCTGCTCTTCTTGTCATATAGCATTCAGTTTATTTGAGGAGAAGGAAATCCTGTATCATCTTTCTACTTAAGGAAATAGGAATTTTATGGATCCACAATTATACTCATGGGAAACATGAACTATATGACTGGGACCATATTTATTTCTTCTGGATTTCCTCAGTTGCCTAGGCTGGTAAAAAGTACACACTAAGTATTGAGTAACTGGTGGATGGAAAATCTGGAGAACACTAAGCAACCATACCTCTTAAGTCTTTTTAGATCAAAAGCAAGATACATATTAATTTATATCTCTGATCCGTTTTTGTTTAGGTTCAAGTCAGCCACGTGTAAGCTAAACCAGCACATGTGTAACAGTAGCTGGAACTAGGAAGTTGCTGTTCATTTCTAAGTGTATTTCCTTTTCTGTGGTAATTGTATGTGCAGCTGTCTTTTCACAATTCAGAGAAGGCAAGCACTATCTTTCAATAATAAAGCATCTTCGTGTGTCAGCAGAAATGTATATTTAATGAGTGCTATTTGGAAATAAATATTAAATAAGGTTAAATCCCCAGGCATGAAAAGTTTTACCAGCATGTTTTTGTCTGTACCTGTTAATGTTTTGTCGTTGTAAGTATGCCTCTACTTCTGGTTTTTTAAAAAAACCGAAGTCAGAGAGCATCTATAGAATCTCTAGTGAAATATCACATAGGAATTCACAAGGTTGTCTTTTGTCCCCCTCACCCCCTTTTTGTAAACATGTGCACTCTGACTCAGGGGAGTGAATTTTAATAGCCTTTTTTTTGCTAGAGGACAGAAAGCAAGGCAGCATATTAGAAAAAGCATGCACTTAGGAGACCAAACTCTCTTAGCCAAATGGGTGATCTTGGCTAAATTATCTAACCTCACAGAGCCTAAGTCTCCTCATGTAGAAAGTGGGGGAAATGATACCTACCTCATAGGACGTTTGGGTGGATTACATGGGATAGCAGATATATATAAGTGCCTAGCATGTAATGGGTAGCCAATAAATATTGACATCTGTTTCCTTTCTTCAGTTCCCCCCATTCCAGGCTTCCAGGCCTCCTCTTGACTTTATTTACTGCCTTCTGATCATTTCCCAAGATTTATTAATTTCTTTTGCATTTCCACAATTCACTAACTTCTCATCTCCTGGGTATTTTTCTTAGCTGAACATTCTCTGTTCTATCTGAAGATAAGCTGAAGAACCAGGTAGGTTTTGTGTTAGGTATTCACATAAAAATTTTATTAAAGATGGTTAGTATATCCTTCTATATATTTCACATACTTTTTTCAAAAAGGTTTTTACTCACTTCGTGGCCACTATGAACACATGGTTATAGTGCTATATATAATTTGAACCTTAACATTTAAACAAATTTATTTTGTATTGGAAATAATTTAATTAATATTTAATATTGAGTTTCAACATGGTGTATATGTTACATGATTGCTTTATGGAGATAATAAATACATGTATAATGTATATACATTAATTTTGATGTCTAATATATTGGATGATTACTCTTTCCTCTTTAGTTAAAATAGTTGAAAAAGTATTTTGTTCTAGGTGCTGGGGATATGGCAGTAAATGAAACTGAGTATTTGCCTTTGAAAAGCTTGCTTTCTCAAAAACTAATGTATTGTATGGTGACTAACATAACATAATAAAATTAAAAAAAAAAAAAAGAAGCTTGCTTTCTAAAGTGAAAATTTCTTTTCATACATAAAATTTTTTATAATGGTTTTTTCTTATTTTGCTCATACATGTGTATATACCATGAATTAAGGAGCTCTTATTGTCATACAATATTACATTTTAGGGGAATATTTGAAGCTGTAGCTCAAGTGTTTGTGTCCCACGGTTTATTAATTTCAAATGCCAAATTTTAAATTTTAAAACGCCAAAATTCTTAAATCAAATAATGATTTCATTACATTTGCCATGTTCCACAAAGTTACTGTTCTATTCGTTATAACTTAATTACATATTATATATAGAATATACTGGTTTTAGAGGAATAACATTGGCTTGCAGGTTGAAAATAGTTTTTGTTCATTCAGTAAGTATTTTTTGAGGACCTTCTATTCTCCTAGGTTCTGTCTTAAACCAACCTGGCGCAAGAATTTAAACTCAGGTCTAAAGCCCAATCTGTTTCCTTTTCTTCATGCCATGTATTCAGAGGTGGAGACCAGAAGTGTGGAGATGAATAGATTAGTCAAGACAGTGACGATTTATTTGGATTTAGTAACTAGGAAAGTGTCATTACTGACCTGGGAAATAATTTCTTTAAAATATATTTGGAAGAAGAAAAGCTTATTACAGGGGGCTAAGGAAACACAGAATAATAAGGAAATTGAAGTATCAAGTATAGGTGATTCTTCTTGGTATTTTGGTAGTGAATAGAAGGAGATTCATGCAAGGGCTTGAAAGTATACCAGAAACTAGGAGAGCTAACTTCAAAATAAAGGGTTTATGAGGGTTGTAAGAGAGAGCAAGGAGTTGGGAATCAAGTGACTAAATACCATGAAGAGAGAGGAGGACATTGAAACCATAATGTCCCAGAGGAACCAAAGAAGATAGTTATTAGGACATAAGTAAAGGGGATTGATTGGACTTAGAAGAATAGAGACAAAACTTTTCATTTGATGCAAGAGCAAGAGATGAAAATGAATGAAACTAACAGCATTTTAAGATGGAGAAATGGTATGGTTATGGTCACTCCCAAAGATACCCTTTAATCTTCCCATAATCGTTTGCTGAATGGAATAGAGTGAGAAGGAGATGGAAACTTTCAACAGGGAAAAACATTCTGCTGTGGAACATACTTGGAAATTAGTGAGTTGCAGCAGTGACACCCCGATTGAGGTTAGTGTGGATTTTATAGCAATCAATAATATTCTAATGTTCCAAAGCAAGAGTTGCAAACTACAATCCAAGGGCCAGCCACATCCAGCCCATGTAGCCTGTGAGGTAAGAATGGTTTTTATATTCATAAACGATTTAAGAAAACCAAGCAAACAAAGAAGAATGTGTGTTGGAGACTATATGTGGGCTTCAAAGCCTGAAATACTTACTCTCTGGCTCTTATAGAAAAAGATTGCTGACCCTTGTTCTGTAGCTCAAGACCAAGAAAGCAAATGATAGTGTGCCTCAAAGATGGGAGCCAACATGCTAGACATGATCAAAGATCAAGGGGTGATAAAGTAAGGGATACTAGTTAGAGGGGTATTGGTAGAAGTGGATAGGAGGTTGATAAGGAGTAAAGCAAAGCCAGAAGAAAGTTAATAGATTGAATGAAAATGGAGAGGGTTTGTGGCTAGAGCTCATAATGAGCATAAAAAGCATGGTCAGTTTGTATGAAGCAAAGATGACAGGTAAGAAAATTGGAGGTAAAGAAAGGTGGCACAGTGGTTGTCTTGGAGATTGAAGAATTCCAGAAATAGCTAAGTATAACCATTTTAGGGAGGGGCTGAACTCTTGGTGATGAGGTCAGGATGATGAAGCATCAGATTATGATGTTTAAATTACTGAAGATGATGACAGGGAGACTGTGTAAGAAGAAATAGTGTGAATTAGGTCACTGGAGTTACTGAAGAAAGCAGAAGTTGAGTGTCGAGTATGAGGTAGATGATGGTAAAGAGGTAAGGAGACTGGGGTAAGTACATGAATTACTGTAAATAAGCAGGGGAAGTGATGGTGGCAGTTAAGTGGTCTTCCCTTTGCCCTGGCAGCTGAGAGAAGGCTGTTCCCTCCTCTTGGTTTGGCAAGTGACAGAAGGTAGATAAAAAGGCTACAGGGAAGATGTGGTATTCTCCGTCGAAGGTCAGATTTATACATAGTCCTGGAGTATGGGAGGAGCAAAGTGATAGATTAGTTTCAAGTTGTAAAATGAAGCCCTCAAAATAAAAGCAGTTGAGTTTTGCATAAATGTATAAATGTTTTACTTACACAGCTCTTCCTGTAAAGAATTTTTGAAATTAGTACTTCTTACTATGTCAAATTCATGTTTTTGTAATAAAATTATTAAGAGATTAATACTAAAAACATCTCTTTTTACTTGACTGTGAACATAGACAAAAGTAACCTGGCAGGTAACTTCATTTGACATGCTCAAACTGTCTGGATAGGGCTTACTTAGGTGTGATAATGGTCCTTCCATGACAATGTTAATGTAGAGTCTGTATTGTAGTATATGAAGCTTTATTACTAGACATACATATAGGAACGTAATGTGCTTGAGCCATTAAAAATCAAGTGCAGGGAATTCCTCTGGCCTCTGAAAGATGAACTAGGAGTTGATAGCTGTTTTGCTGTGTTTTTCTCTATTGATGGGTAAAGTGATTCCTGCATATGGCATGATTAGATATTTTGGCATGGTATTTTCTGAAGGGAAAACTCTTTTCTGTGCTAAGAACTAAAAATAGGAGAAGCAGACAAAAAGTAAATTGCTAGAAATTTTCACTATGCTAAGTTTGAAGTTACTGGTTTGTCTTATAAAAGCCTCTTTATTTTTTTCTGGAGAATTCGACTACTTGCTGATAATCTGAAATCTTAAATACCTAAAACTTCATTTTATGTATGTATGTATGTATGTATGTATGTATTTAGATTTTATTTATTTAGTGGGAGAGGGAGAGGGCACACATGTGTGAGTGGGGGGAGGGGCAGAGGGAGAGAGAATCTCAAGCAGACTCTTGCTGAGCATGGAGCTCAATGTGGGGCTTGATCTCATGACCCCTCAGATCATGATCTGAGCTGAAATCAAGAGTCAGACACTTAACTGACTGAACCACTCAGGTGCCCTCTGAAACTTCATTTTAAATGGTACTTTTATTTTAAGTGGTTTTTAATGAATAACCTTTGGAATATTTTTAACGGTTGAGTTAAATTTCTTTAGAGTCCTAAGAAGAGAACACCAGTGTCATTTACTTTAGTTTTATTTTTGTGTTGTGTTTTTTTTTTCCTCAGTGCCTGTTACAAAGAATATAGCAAAAACACAGTCTTCTCTCTCCAAAGCAACCCAACGTTCAATGCAGTCTCCACAGAAAACTGCTGTAATATTACCAACACAGCAGATCAGGAAATCAGGTCGCACTAAACCACCTGCACAGACTTCAGCCCCTAAGAAGGGAAGTGCTGTTAAAAATACTACACCAAGGAAAAAAGCCCCAAAAAAGGTTAGTTAATCTCCTCCTAATTTGTATTAGAGGTCTCTGCAGTGCCTTATTTATAACATGGAGTTTAGGATTTACTAAGAGTATGATGAGGCCCTTTAGGAATGTACCGTACAAAGAGCATATATAAAGCTTTTTAAAGTCCACATAGCTAGCTATCAAGATTGGTATTTCTTTTCTTGGGTAAACTTAAAACTTTGAATAGTGTTCAACTTTTTCAAAACCACATTGGACATACTGTTTGGGTATATTTATGTTCAGGCCAATTTATTTAAAAGTCAGTACATTTTAGAAATGAATGTGAAGTGAGTTTTACTGTACATAAATTATACCTCAATAAAGCGGGTGGAAAGGGGAATCAAAGTGATAAATTCAACGATGCTAGGCTACCTAACTGACTCCCCCAAAGAAAACAACTTTAAAACCTGGAAATAATAGAAAAAACAACTACTTGAAGATACTGGAGCTTGAATGGAAGCAGACACACTGTGGTTGGGGGCAGTACGCACAGGAGGTAGGCGTGTTACACAAAATTCTATATCTGGCAAAAATACTCTTCAAGGGTGAGGGTGAACTAAGGACTTTTTCAGATAAAAGCATACTTAGAGAATTAATTCCACACTGGCAGATAAGCACTGTAAGAAATGCTGAAGGAAGTTTATCTCTGGGTAAATGTGAATGATTTGTTTTTTGCTTTTTTTCTTCTTAATTTCTTTATAATAATGTGACTAAAGCAAGAATTATAATATGGGCTTGTGGGGTAATGTAATATATATGGCATGATATAATACATCATTACATAACATCAATACATAACATGATGTAATACATTATAACAGAGTATAAAGGCTTTGAGTAGGGGATATGGATTTCTGTCATTGCAAGATTTCAACATTTTATGTTAAGTAGTACAATATTAACTATGTGGGTTATACAGTGTAATCCCCAGGGCATATTGTAAAAACACAAATGCAGAGAAGTATAGCTAAAAAGCCAGTAGGAAAACTAAAATGGAATTCTAAAGAATATTCAACAAGTAATTGAAAACAAAAAAAAAAAGGAAAGGAGGAATAGAGGAATAAAACACAGAGGAGACAAATAGAAAAGAAATAATAAAGGGTATACCCAGACCCAAACATATTAGTAATTACTTTAAAAGTTGGTGGACTAAATTTTCCAATTAAAAGACAGAGATTATAAAAATGGATTTTAAAAAGACCCAAATATATCTGTTCTACAAGAGATGTATTTTTTCTTTCTTTCTTTTTTTTTTTTACAAGATATATATTTTGAGATTTATTTATTTATTTTAGAGGCAGAGAAAGAGAGAGAGAAACTGAGCAAGCAGGGGGAGGGGCGGAGGGAGAGGGAGAGAGGAAACTTCAGCAGACTCCTCACTGAGCTTGGAGCCCAACCCTGAGATCATGACCTGAGCTGAAACCAAGAGTCAGATGCTTAACCGACTGTACCACCCAGGGACCCCACAAGAGATTTATTCTTAACATAAAGACATAGAATCTTCTTAGATCTTATTAGAACTAAATTAAATTTTAGCAGTAATAAACATTTCTGAGTTCAGCCATCTGATATCAATATATATAACATTTCTGTTTTGTTTCAACTAATGTTTACAGTATGGAGCAAAATGACAATGCCATTTTGATTTTATTTTATTTTATTTATTTATTTTTTCTTTTAAAAGATCTTATTTATTGGGGTGCCTGGGTGGCTCAGTCGTTGAACGTCTGCCTTCTGCTCAGGTCATGGTCCCGGGGTCCTGGGATCGAGCCCCGCACCGGGCTCCCTGCTCGGCGGGGAGCCTGCTTCTCCCTCTCCCACTCCCCCCTGCTTGTGTTCCCTCTCTCGCTGTGTCTCTCTCTCTCAAATATTTGAGAGAGAGAGCAAGAAAGCACAAGCAGGGGAAGTGGCAGAGGGTGCGGCAGAGGGAGAAGGAGAAGCAGGCTCCCTGCCAAACGGGGAGCCTGATGCGGGGCTCGATCCCAGGACCCCGGGATCATGACCCGAGCCGAAGGCAGACGCTCACTGACTGAGCCACCCAGGCGCCCCTGATTTTAAAATGCTTAAATTAATGTTGGTATTTTTATTTCAAAAAGCATTCAAAATTTTTAAATAAAAATTAAAAGTCAATAACAGTGAATATATTTCAAATATAAAATCATAAACATTGAAAAAATCAAATAAGCAGGTTATTCTAATATAAATCATTAGATTAAAATTTTCAAATTCAAAATAAATTGCATAAAATTAAGGAAAGTTGTGATATTTAAGAGGAAATAATGCTTTATTTTAAATGCATTTTGAAAACTAGAATGTATCAAGGATGTCATTGATGCATTTTTTTTTTTTTAAGGTTTATTTCTTTGAGAGGGAGAGAGAGCACAGTGGGGAGGGGCAGAGGGAGAAGGACAGAGTCCCAAGCAGACTCTGCGCTGAGCATGGAGCGGGACTTGGGGCTTGATCTCATGACCCTGAGCTCACAACCTGAGCTGAAGCCAAGAGTCAGAGACTCAACTGACTCTGCCACCCAGGTGCCCCTGATGCATATTTTTAATGTGTATTTTCCAGCTGCTGAAAAAAGTCTTTGTGATCAGTTGGCATAATGATGAAGATATAACTCCATAAAGTTTCTCTTCACTCCTTTATTTTCAAATAATTCCAGTGCTAATTTGACAATTTTAAAAAGGTGTTTTTGAAAATATTGTTTATAAGGTGGTAGGGTGGGGCAAGGGACAGGTTCTATAATTTTTTTGGATAATAAACTATTTTTTGTTTCAAAGGAAGAATTTTTTTTTTTTTAAAGATTTTATTTATTTATTTGACAGAGAGAGACACAGCGAGAGAGGGAACACAAGCAGGGGGAGTGGGAGAGGGAGAAGCAGGCTTCCCGCCGAGCAGGGAGCCTGATGCGGGGCTCGATCCCAGGACCCTGGGATCATGACCTGAGCCAAAGGCAGACGCTCAACGACCGAGCCACCCAGGCGCCCCTCAAAGGAAGAATTTTAATTCACCATCTTATTAGCTTTATTATTTCATCATGAAAAGATGAAGATTCTCATGCAATTACCTATATCCCTTTTTCAGTACTGTCACACCATAGTTTAATTTTTTTTTTTAAGATTTTATTTATATGAGAGAGAGAGTGAGCAGGAGCAGAGGGGCATGGAGGGGGGAAGAGCAGAGGGAGAGGGAGAAGCAGGGAGCCTGACACAGGGCTTGATTCCAGGACCCCGGGATCATGACCTGAGCCAAAGGTAAACGCTTACCCGACTGAGCCACCCAGGTGCCCCCATAGTTTAATTATTTAGGAAGTCTTTGAACTAGAGTACGAATTATTCTTACAGTAGACTCTTTGTCAACTGTCCACATATGCCCCCCCTTTAAGGATTGTAGAGGTATAGAAGCACATTTTTCAAATAAATGTACCTTTATTCAATTTACAGTGTTAATACAAGCATACTATCTTGGTATGTTTTAAGTCAAAGGATTCAGATTTCCGATTTTTAAAATACTGAAAGAATGAGAATATATCAACATAATAATTATAATTCAGTACTTAAAAAATAACATGATTTACTAGAATACAGTGAACCCAAGTGACAGTCATTAATTTAAACAGATAAGGAAATACAACAATGAATGTTATCCTATTTTATCCTCCTTTGTCCCTGCTTTTAAAATATCCTCTGTGTTAATTACCTTTTCTAGGTACAAGACCCCCTTCTCTGACTTTGGAGAGCTGTGTTTGAAGGTAGCTCCAAGAAAACCCCAAGAGTTGATATAAAATAATAAAACACTAGTGATACTTAACAATGCCTGGAAGACATTTGGTTCTTATATACAGTAGGCATAATTTTATATGGGCTTTAGCAAAGCACATGTAATTTTGTCAAAATTGTATATAATATGGAGAAATGCAGGCCAGATGTAGTAAAAGCCAGATGAGTGACTGCTTTGTAAAGGCAAAGTCCATCCTCTGCCTTGTTGAGGTTCCCCACCCCCATTTGATGTGTTGCTGGATTGGATTTGCAGACTTTACTTCAGCAGTGTGAAAAAAACTTGCCATGCAGGGAACCTCAGAAAATAAAAACAAGTTTTACAGAGTGAGCCATTCGGCTAAGGTGTGACCAGTTGGAGGAGGGGTAATGCTGGGAATCCCATACTCTTGGTCTCTTTTTCTCCCACCTGACCAGCTCATGGACCCCTCTGAGGAGCGCAGTTTGGAAAGTACTGTAATTTGTGACACACACAGGGGCTTCCAACCCCAAGGACTTCTGACAGCTGATCATTTGTGACCACTGACTGATAATTTTCTGACCTCCTTATCTAAGAATTTTTAAAAATATGTAATATATACTTGTGCTTTTTTTTTTTTTTACAGGAAAAATATTTTCCTGTTTTGTGTTCTACATCTTCAGCTTCTATAAAATCGCTGGTCAGAGACCGTCGTGTTTCATATGATAAGGATGCTGTTCCTGGCACATCTAAAATAGTGATGTCAACAGGTAAATTAGTATAGGGTATTAGGGTATAGTATAGTATAGGGTATTAGGGTATAAAATTACTAATCTTTTACTCTGTGTTATTTTAGTGTCTTTGAAATTTGAGCAATAAAATAAGAGGAAAAAAGATGATAAGACACGTTTTTGGTTTTTTCTTAGCATTTTTCATATTAAAGTATTTTGAAATTCTGGTTGTTCATTTTGATGTTATGGAAAAACTGTTTAAATATACAAGTCACTTGAAAATTCACTACTCTTAAAGTATTTTATCCAGCTTAGTAAGATTTACAAAATTTACACCATTGTCAAATCTATTTTTGTTTTCCCTTTATCTTATTTCACAATGTCTTTTTGTCTTGTATGTACTTTTAAAGCTACTTCAAATCTTTTTAAAATGTCTTTTAAAATCTTGAAAGATCCTTTCCTGTCAAGGGGCATGATGACTTTAAATTACTCTCTGTTATGTGAAGAGTGAAATGACACAAACCTAGACTGAACAAATCCCCCTTTTATTTGTCATCTCTTCTATGTTTTCTTGTTGCCTTCCTATTTTTTTAAAGCATGTACCATTGCTTTTTCTCCTAGTTTTGTCTTTCTTATACTCTTCTGTTCCTTAGACTTTTCTTCCCAATTTCCCTTTCCTGATTAAAAATAAATTATTTTTTTTGAAATAGAAATCACTTAAAGGATTGTTGTAACATACCTCATTTTGTCAGTTTATTATTTCTGATTTTTAGTCTGTTGGCAGGAGAGACTAGCTAAATAAGTATAACGCAAAGGAGATAAAACATTGAAATCTTTGTTTAGCTTCACTTGTGTTCAGTAGGACTTTGTCCATCCCATCAGCACCATGGATTTTTATTTTTTTAAAAAGATTTATTACTTATTTTAGAGAGAGAGAGAGAGAGAGAGAGCATGAGCAGGAGGGGCAGAGGGAGAGGGAGAGAGATTCTCAAGCAGACTCTGCGCTTAGTGCGGAGCCCAACTCACGATCCCAAGATCACAACCTGAGCCGAAACCAGGAGTCGGACGCCCAACTGACTATGCCACCCAGGCACCCCCCGGTTAAGTTTTCAATAGCTGTTTCATTTCTGTGACAGAGTCCATCCTTCCTTTGGCTATTGCCACAAGGTTGAATTACGTATTTCAACATAGTGAAAGTGAGATTAATGGGTTTTTATTGTACTGAATATAGACCATGTATATGTAAAATTTGGCAATATAAATTAGGTAATGGATAAAAATAACGTGCTTCTTGATTTAGGGGGACAGTATATTTTATGCTTGGTAATAATGTACTCTCATATTGTTATATTGTATGTTGATTTATATTTATTGATTCTCTGAAGAAATATTATGGAAACACGACATTTGTGTGATTATAGATGATTTGCTTCTAAGTCATATGCTTTTATTATACTAAGGAAAGCGTTATTTTTTAATTTTCTTCAGTGAACCTTGGCATGTATATAAAGAACATTTTTATTTTCCTTAAGTTAATGAAAAAAAATTAGGTCATTAGAACTTACTGTGTGGCATGTATCTTAAATTACTTGGTTACTTTAGAAAATACAATGAAGGTGCAATGTTGGTGATTTAAAATAAATTCAGTCCAAGAAGTGTATTCACATGATCAGTTTTGAAAGAAAATTCTTATACTGTGTGTACAGTTAAAAGGTGAAAATATTTATCTTTATACCATTTTACATGATGTGGGAATGTGTGAAGAATTGTTTTGTGATGCTACTAAAAGTTGGATAGTTTTTATTATAGTTATTCTAGGCAAAATTCTAGAAAGTTGACTAGGCATTTGGATTATTTCTAGATTTAAGGTCTTTATACAAATGTGAAAATATATTTGCATACATATTTTTAGGTAGCAGAAATGATTGTTGATATTAACTGTATTTGGGTCTCTGAGTAAAGTGTGGCTAGTGGGATATAGTAATTAATTATGTAATGTTTATGTTGCTTTTAACCAATCTGATTGTTGTATTTATATACACGTTTCCTCTAGTCTGTGTCTATGTAAACAAACATGGAAACTGTGGCCCTCACCTGGATCAGAAGAAAATCCAGCAGCTGCCTGACCACTTTGGCCCGGGCCCCGTGAATGTGGTGCTCCGGAGGACCGTGCAGGCCTGTGTGGATTGTGCCATTGAAAGTAAGACTGTTTTTGGATTTCTTAAGCCAGATCATCGTGGAGGAGAAGTGATAACTGGTATGCTCAACTAACCCTTTATTCAGCTCTTCTTACAAATTTGATTTTATTTTAAAAAGGCAAGGATTTTATAATATATAGATTATTTTATAATATTTATAGTCTATTAACTACTTATAATATTGACATACTTACATTGATATAATAGAATATTTATAATAATACCTATTTATAGATTTTTAACTGTGGGAAAGTTTAACTTTACGTTCAAAATAGACAATGGTCAGAGTCATACTGTAAATTGAGGTAAAAGGTTTTTTTACATGCTGTATTAAGCTCACTATAGACAAAATACCTTGGTTGATAATATATTTTAATGTTTTTAGAAAACAGACTGATCTATAGGAAGCTCTAAATGAAAATGTGACTCAAGAACTGCTAATGAGATAAGATCCAACTGGCTTTCATGATTGATCAGTTACTATGTTCATACCCACAGAATGCTTGGAGTAGCAGGAAGTGGTAGAGATCGCTGGGTTGCTGCTGCTGCCCTTGTTGTTGTTTGCCTTGGGAATACTTTGTAAATGAGAATGCCTTTACCAATGTAGGCTGTTGTGTTTGAGAGGGGCCTTTATAATTTAAGAATATTCCTTTATAAATTACAAAAACCACGACTTAGATTTATAATACATTTCCTAAATTGATGGCTTTTTTTGATGTTGTAGTTTTATCTTTCTATGAGCTAACTCTGACATCTCTTTTCCCCCCCATAGCTTCCTTTGATGGGGAAACTCACTCTATCCAGCTCCCTCCAGTGAATAGTGCATCATTTGCTCTTCGCTTTCTTGAGACCCTGTGCCACAGCTTGCAGTGTGATAACCTTCTGAGTAGCCAGCCTTTTAGCTCTTACAGAGGTACTACTCTTAATCCTGCAGAGCATGATAAAAATAAATCAGGTGAGAGAAAATGTAAAATTGTGTACTGTGCTTCTATTTTATATTTTATAATTAACGTGAGAATCTTGTGTAATTTAGTTTTTCCTCATGTTCTCCTCAAAGTAAACATTTTAGCCACCATGAACTAATTAGACATGTATAATATATAGTTGTTTTTGTTCATTCAAAGTGGGCAAGTAATTTCTTATATTCATAATGAACTTGAGAATCAAAACCTGAAAGTATCCTGTGGTTTGATGTGCATTTCCCTAATGGCTGAGGTTGTTAAGCATCTTTTCATGTGCTTATTGGCTATTTGTAGATGTTCTTTGGAGAAATGTCTATCTAAATCCTTTGTCTATTTTTAATTGGGTTCTTCGTCTTTTTATTACATAGAAATGAAATATATTTGTTCCTCATATATTATATTATATTTATATTTGTTAATATATAAAGAGTTCTTTGTATATTCTGGATACAAGTTCCGTATCAGAAATATCCTTTGCGTATATTTTCTTCCATTCTGTAGGTTGTCTTTTCACTTTCTTGATGGTGTCCTTTGAAGCACAAAAGTTTTTAATTGCAGTGAAGTCCAATTTACCTATTTTTTCTTTTGTTTCTTGTACTTTTGGTGTCATACCTAAGAAAATATTCCTTAATACAGTTTCACAAAGATTTACTCCTATGTTTACTCCTAAGAATTTTATAGTTTTAGCTGTTATATTTTAGGTTATTGGTCTATTTTGAATTTTTCTATATACAGTGAGATAAGGGTCCAGTTTCATTCTTTCACATGTGGATATCTAATTGTCTCAGCACCATTTGTTGAAAAGACTACTCTTTCCCTATTGACTTGTCTTGGCACCCTTGTGAAAAATCAGTTGGCTGTAAATATATGGATTTATTTCTGGACTTTGTATTTCATTGATCTGTATGTCAGTCCTCATGGCACTACCACACTATCCTTTTTTTTCTTTTTTTAAGATTTTATTTATTTATTTGACAGAGAGAGAGAGCACAAGCAGGGAGAATGGGACCCTGGGATCATGACCTGAGCCAAAGGCAGACACTTAGCCAACTGAGCCACCCAGGCACCCCAGTACCACACTATCTTGATTACTGTAGCTTTTTGTAGTAACTTTTGAAATTAGGAAGTATGAGTTTTCCAACTTTGTTCTCCTTTTTCAAGATTGTTTTGGCAATTCTGGGTTTCCATATGATTTTTAAGTTCAGCTTGTCATTTTCTGCTGGAATTTTAGTAGAGATTGTGTTCAATCTGTAGATCAATTCGGGGATTATTGCCATCTAATAATATTGAATCTGGGTGGCTCTTGATTTCAGCTCAGGTCATGATCTCAGGGTCTTGGGATTGAGCCTCGCATCCAGCTCCATGCTCAATGTGGAGTCTGCTTGTCCCTCTCCCTCTGCTTCTCCCCTGCTTTGCATGTTCTCTCTCCCTCCCCCACCTCAAATTAATTAATTAATTAATTAATAAAATCTCTTAAAAATTAATATTGAGTCTTCTAGTTTATGAATATGGGATGTCAATGTATTTAGGTCTTCCTTAATTTATTTCAATAATATTTTGTAGTTTTCAGAAAGCACATCTGGCACTTCTTTTGATAAATTCATCCCTAAACATTTTATTGTTCTTAACACTATTGTAAATAGAATTATTTTCTTAAATTTTGAGTTGTTCATTGCAAGTGTGTAGAAATGCAATTGATTTTTGTATTACTAATCTTTATTCTGTGATCTTGCTGAATTTGTTACTTACCATTGGGGTTTTTGTTTGTGTGAATTTCTTAGGATTTTCTTAGTCCGTTTTGTCTGATGTTACTATAACCAGTCCAGTTTTAAGTACTGTTTGTATGGTATATTTTTTCTCACCTTTCCCTTTGAACTTATTTGTATATTTGAATTTAAAGTGTATCTTTTGTGTTAATTATGTAATTGGAACATGGTTTTTTTTTTTTTTTAATCCATTCTGCTAATTTTTTTTACTGGAGTGTTTATCTCATGGACAGTTAATATAATTACTAATAAGAATTTATTTATTTATTCATTCATTCATAAGGTTGGATTTACATCTACCATTTTGTTATTTGTTTTCTAGGTCTTATTGTTTCTTTTTGTCTTTTCTTCTTTTCTTTGATAACTTTCCTCTTTTGTTTTAAATAGATGTTTTCTCTTTTTTTCTGTTTTTATTTTTTTATTTGTATATGAATCCTAGTTTTAAATAGATGTTTTCTTGTATACTATCTTAATTCCTTTGTTGTTCCTTCTACTAAAGTTTTTGAGTTGTTTTTTTTTTTTTTTTTCTGTCCAGGGGTTATTTTCATAGTAGTTGCCTGCCGTGGGGATTACAATTAATATCTTAATTTAAAACAATCTCGTTTGGATTAATACCAACTTAATTTTAATATTATGCAAAAACCTTGCTCTACTACAGCTCTATTTCCTGCCCCCTTCTTTGTTCTTTTATTGCCAAATTATATTTTATACATTATAAGCCCCAAAATACAATTTTGTAATTTTTTTCATTTTTTTATTATTATCATTTTTTTGTATTTTAAGTAAGCTTTCTTCCCAACATGGGTCTTGAACTCATGACCCCGAGATCAAGAGTCACATGCTCTACTGACTGAGCCAGCCCGGCGCCCCTACTTGTTTTTTTAAGGGAAGAAGAAGAAGAAAAGAGTTATAAAGACAAATATATTTGGGGTGCCTGGGTGGCGCAGTCAGTAAAGCATCCAACTTTGGTTTCCGCTCAGGTCTGATGTCAGGGTTGTGAGATTGAGCCCTTCGTCGGGTTCCACACTCCACAGTCAGCATGAGTCTGCTTGGGTTTCTTTCTCCCTCTCCCTCTACCCCTCCCTCCCCTGCATGCACACTCTCTTTCATAATAAATATTTAACCATAGATATTTTAACTGGTACTCTAATTTTTTTAAGGATTTTATTTATTTGAGAGAAAGAGCGAGTGAGAGAGAGAGCACACGAGCAGGGGCAGAGGGAGGGAGAGGGAGAAGCAGACTCCCCTGCTGAGCAGGGAGCCCAACACTGGCTTCAAAATCAGGACCCTGGGATCATGACCTGAGCTGAAGGCAGATGCTTAACAACTGAGCCACCCAGGCACCGCAGTACTCTTTAATTTTTTATGTGGATTTGAGTTACTATTGAATGTAATTTCATTTCTTGTAGGTAAGCTGTTCAAGTGAGGAATTTTTTCCCTTTTTAAAAAAAAAATTTTTTTTTTTAAAGATTTTATTTATTTGACAGAGAGAGAGCAAGCACAAGCAGGGGAGCGGCAGGCAGAGGGAGAGGGAGAAGCAGGCTCCCCGCGGAGCAGAGAGCCCTACTTGGGGCTTAGTGCCAGGGCCCCAGGATCACGACCTGAGCCGAAGGCAGATGGTCAACCGACTGAGCCACCCAGGCACCCCAAATTTTCTCACTTCTTTAAAAAAAGATTATTTTAGGGAGAGAGAGAGCAGGGGGAGGGGCAGAGGGAGAGGGAGAGAGAGAATCTCAAGCAGACTCCCCGCAGGGCAGAGCCTGACCCCACAACCCTGAGGTCATGATGGGAGCCAAAACCGAGAGTCAAATGCTCATCCAGTTGAGCCCTCCAGGTGCCCCTCACTTTTCATTTGTGAAGAATTTCTTATTTCTCCTTCATTTTTTAAAGTTTAGTTTTGTTGGATGTAGAATTCTTAGTTGACTGTTTTAGCAATTTGAATATATCATCCCACTTCCTACTAGCCTCTATAGTTTCTGATGAGAAGTCAGTTGTTAATCTTATTGAGGATCCCTTGTATGATGATTTGCTTTTCGCTTGATAATTTCAAGATTCTCTTTGTCTTTTGCTTTTGATAGTTTGACTGTGTTTTTTCTAGGTGTGGCTATCTTTGAATTTATCCTACCTAGTTGGAGATAGTTGAGTTTTTTGGATATTCAGATTAATGCTTTTTATCAAATTTGGGAAACATTTAGCCATTACTTTTTCAAATATTCTTTCTGTCCCTTTCTCTCTGTCACTTCTTCTTCTGGAGCTCTTCCATTATGTGTATTTTGGTGTCGTTGATGGTATCCCACAGGTCTCTGGAGTCTGTTCATTTTTCCTCATTCTTTTTTCTTTCTGTTCCTTAGACTTTAAAATCTCAATTGACCTTTCTTTAAATTTGCTGATTCTTTCTTCTGCTAGTTTAAATCTGCTGTTGAGCCCTTCTAGTGAATTTTTCATTTCATTTATACTACTTTTCAAGTCCTAATTTCGATTTGTAATTTTTTATCATTTTATTGATAGTCTCTATTTGGTGAGACTTTGTTCTCATACTTTCCTTTAGTTCCTTAGACATGATTATTATTTTTTAGTTCTTTGAACATAAATAAAATTGCTGATTTAAAGTCCTTGTTTACTAACTCCAGTATCTGGGCTTCCTCAGAGGCAGTTTCTATTGACTGTTTTCCCCCCCCCTTTGTATAGGCCATACTTTTATGTTTCTTGCATGTCTCCTAATTTTTAATTGAAAACTGGACATTTTAAAAGAGTGTAAAGCAGTAACTCTGAAAATCAGATTTTCCCCTCTTCCCTAGGGTTTTTTGTTGCTGGTCCTTTTGTATAGTAACTTACCTGGACTAACCTAATGACTTCCTGGGCTCATTTATTATATGTGGCCACTGAAGTCTGCTCATTTAGCTTAGTGTTCAACAAATGATTGGACAGGGATTTCCATAAATGCCTCCATCCTTTGCCACAGAGTTCATGTATGTGTTGGAATTTACCTTGAACATTCCAGGAGGCAGTTTACAAGTCTGCTTTGTGCAGAGCTTCAAGGTCAGCAAGAAATGAAAGATTAAGGTCTTAGGTCTTTCCTGGGCATGGATACTGCCTTGCACATGCATATGGCCTTCTAGATTCCCAGGAGTATCTCTATGGTTTTCAAAGTCTGCTAATGGGCATTTTATTCTCCAGGTTTGTTTTTAAAGCTTTTTGGTCAGTTTCCTATCAGCCCCAAATGATGATGCTGCCTCAGGCAGCTATAGTGTTAAACAATCACTACGGTGGATTTGTTTGATTTGTTTGCTTGTTTGATTGTTTGAACAATGCCTTAGAGATAGGACTGTTCACACAGAGCAGGCTCTGATTTAGGTCCAATAAAACAAGGCCTGAGATCAGAGCTTTCCATTGAGTTTCAAGGTTGGTCAGATTGTGCCGGTTCTCTGGGGATAGGGCCTTTTGAGAGCTCCAAACCCATTGTGTTCCCTCCAGTGGCTGCTAGGATTTGCTGGCTTTCACAGCTACAGTACTTATGAACCTGTTGGTTTGCAAAGCTGCTGCAAAAACAGTGAAGGGGATGATGGTAGGGAAGCTAAAATGCCACAGAATTTGCTGTTCTTTCTGAGGTTCAGCCACTTTTTTCTTGAACAAATGCTTTTTGGGTTGTTGTAAGCCTTTATGTAATGCCCAGAGTTTTTGAAAAATTAATTTTGCCAATCTCCTCGTTATTTTTATGAAGAAGTGGATTTTGCAGGTCTTTTAATCAGTCATCCCGGCAGTGCCTCTCTATGATGACTTTTAAAATATTTTGTAAATTATCTGGCTTTTTCTAGTTATCTCTGCAGGAAAAGTTTATCGTGCCTGAGCTTACTACAATACCCAGGAGCAGAAGTCAAGAGTCATTTTTATGTTTTATCAGCCCCAGATAGTAGACCATACACTAGCTTCATTAACTTTTTATAAGAAAGCATTAGAATATTACAAGTAAAAGAAAAGATTTTCTGATCTTGCTAAGATTCTGAGGTAACATACATCTGTAGAAAACTATACATTAGTATTTGAATTTTCCATATCATTAAATGAGTATGAAAAAAGCCAATTTTTTTCTTTATAGGAATTTAAATGTCCTAATTATAGAAATATTTGCCGTTCACAGAAGTATGTTTTGCCTATTGGTTTTTGTAGTCCATGAATAAAAATAAAATCAAGTGGTAAGAGCTCTCGTAGACTCTTTAGTGATCAGTAACCAGGTGGCTAAAAGTTGCTTATCAGATGATCTTAAGAAGCATGCCTGGCCCACAGCTATTTTGAACCAGGTGAAGTTTGACTTTGGTACATTCTCACTGCAGTCTTCTCATGCAAGTTCTATTATCAGACTATTTAGATTTCTATTATACTTAATTTTTCCTTTTAGTTGGAGGTTAAATCAAGATACTGATTGATATTTAGAGTTTAATTAATAATTTGAGATGTCGTTACTTTCAGGATCATGCCTTAAAGAGTGGTCCTTTAGGTAAAAATGCATTTGGTTTAATAATAAGCTGTAGAGTTATAGGAAGGGTAGCTCTGGGCCAGGACTGTTGCCTATAAAATGAGATGTCCACTATACACTGTCTTCTCCTTCTCTGAATTCTTAACTTTTTTTGTTCATGAGAACAGTTTTCCTAGGCCTTTTTAGACACATTATAATTGATTGCCTCACTGCTTCCTGAGATACTTAGAGATATCTGATGATCCTAGAATAAATGATGCCTGGATATAATTCTTTTAGCTCTTGAATATGATGTCACTGAAATATTTAATGGGATGAAATCAACACATATTATTCATAAATAACCAAGTAATTGATAAATTGCTGATGAAGTCACAGTAGGCAAATGTTTTAGAAACAAAAATGTTATATGCTGATGATCTGAAAATGCTTGAGGAATGTTAGTTGTAACAGACACCTTTTTTTTTAAACAGTGAAAGAAGACATAACAGAAAAGAAAAGCCCCAAACGGTCTTCTCAGGAACCTATACCTTATGTTGCTCCTGTGTCACCTAAGCTCCCCAAAACAAAGATGCATGCCCCTAAAGGTAAAGAGTATTTACAAGTTCCTGGCATGGGAAGAAAAGTCACTCTACTACCACTTAACTATATGCTCTTGGGTGGGGGTGTGTATTTGCCCAGATCAGGTGAGCATTGAGGCTCCTACTTTGGCAGCTTTGTCAAGAGTCTCATTCCCTTCAGAGGTACACAGTTGTCATTTCTCCTTACATAAAAGTAAAATAATTACAGTCACATTTTCCATTCAGCTTTGTATTACTGAAAGCTGATAAAAAGTGAATAGAAAAACCTAGTGCCTAGGGCCTTTCTCCACTGAAAGTTTTAAGTGTCCAAGTAGTAAGCAAGTGTTAGAAGCCAACTGTGTGATCCTATTATAATGGTTGTGAAGAACTGCATTCCTAAAAATGAGTGCTTCAGTGAGGTGTTCGCAGGCTTGGTAGCAAGACTGGGAAGGGACAGTTGCCACGAGAAATACAGGTGACATAGTGGAATCAATTTGGATTTTAAGACAGTGTCCATTACTATAAATGCCAAGGAGGGGGGTGGCCACGTACTTTATGTTAGAGGTTTATGGTTCAGTATAGCATGGCTTAAGTGAACTGTTGAAGATTAGGAGATGTTTTGACCTTTTAGTAGTGTTTAAGCTATAAGTCTACTGAAGATAATTGCCTTTGTCTTTTTTTCTTGTAGAAGAACTATTGTCTTCTGAGGGAAATGGCATGCCCAAAGAGGAAAAGCTTCCTGAAGATTCCAAAAACCCACCACTAAATCCAGCAAGTTCTTTAAGCGCTACCAGCAGAAATCCTGTAAGCACTCATACTGCAGTCTCCAGGAATTTTTCTGCAAGTGTGCCAGGCACCTCAAGTTCGGCACTAGTGGGGACCAGATCTACCAAGAGCAGTCACCATGAAGTTAAATTCCAAATGCAGAAGAAAAGTGAAGGTATATTTAAAAACAGTGATTCTCAACCAACGTGTTTCTTTCTCCTTAAGGTTTCTTTGCCCAACAACATCCCTTGAGAGTGTATCATATTGGAGAAAGTGCCAAGATTGAGGAGTTTGAGTCCTCCCTGTTTATGTTACTGTCAGGGTCAAGCCACTACAGATGCTCCGATCCTCATGGCGGCATAGAAGTATCCCTGGGGATCTGGGTCCCAGCCATGTCTCTCATAGACCTCTTAGATCAGTACTTCTTATTAACGGTTCCATTGTAATTTATCACTTCACTGGATCCTGTCTGGACTCAGAAACCTCATGTGACTCTGAGGCCGGGAAAGATGCACTTCCTCTCCTTTCTGATGTACTCTCTTCCTTGTCTCTTTTGAGACCTTTCCTGACTCCAGCCTGCGTGTGGCTCCCAGATCTGGGCTCTGGTATTCTGTTGTTGTAGCTGTTTCCCCATTCTCCATATCTTCAGTTACTCCCTCAGACCCACCAGGAATACATAACGTGTAAACAGGGCAGCGTCCTTTTGCCATTTGGAAAGAGCCAGAATAGTTTTCCATGTGCAAAGATAGTTACCCTCTACCCTTTTAAGGATGAAGGGGGTGGGGGTAGGGGCGGGCCGAGGTGGGGTAAGGGTGGGAATGTGTTTTGTCCTTTTTCTCCTGGTAGGCATCTAGGCAAGGTGAGTATTGAAGGCAGTAGGAACCATCCAACTTGATTGCTTTTCTTAATGGATGTTTTCTATGGGCAACTGCGCTGTATACATGCTATGACATGTTTAATATCATCCCCCCATCTCCCACCTCATGTAGATCGTCTCTGCTTTCAGAATGACATTTGCAAGGAGTCTGATGGTAGATGCTTATCCCATCAAGGGTTAGTATACCCAGAATTTTTAGGTATTTTCACAAAATAAGAGCTTTGAAGACAGGCCTTCTCAGCAAAAGGCTATAAAAGGTTACCCCTGATACTGAATTCCTCACTTTCAAATGTATGACTAATACTACTATGCCAAAGTAGCCTGTATTTGAGCTTGAGAAGTCTAGCTTTTGGTCTTCCCAGGAGTGGAAAGACTAATAGTAATAACATTACTTACTGGTGATTTACTTAGTAATAATAGAAATCAGCATCATCTTCATCACTATCTGACGTGTGCCAGGCATGTAATATTTTACATAGCCTTTACAGCAATTCCTTAAGACGTACGTGCTGGTAAACATTTTCATGTGAGAAATCTGAGAAGTCACTTGACTAAGGTCCCCAGCTAGAAAGTGGCTGGGTCAGTCCTTGAATCCAGGCACTCTTGACTCCAGGCTGTACGCTTAACTGCTGGGCTGCTTCCGTCTCCAGAGAATAGGTAAGCATTTCCCTGGGAAACTGTCTAGAGGTGTCATTACTATTGTTTTCTTGAAGGTCTTGGAACTGTTACTTAAAGCTGAGTCCACCCCTGATTGCTGGTGATGCTCTCACAACCTCCTGCCCTGCCCCATTATTTGAATGAAATAAATTGTTCATTTTTGTTATAGGAAAGAAATCCAATAACACTGTTGTGGATAAAATCAAATCACTTTTATTTATTTCGGAAACACTGATACTCTAGTGTAAGACAGAGCCATTCAGGAGAAAAGCACGACTGGACTTTGATTATTTTTCACATAATTAGTTTATTTCATGTAATTATTTGAATAACACTAATGTTTACAACTTCTCTGATTGTTTTGAAGGTATGGGCCCAATTAAATGATTTCTCCATAATGAATTAAACATAGATGATCTTATAGTTGTTTTATTTTTAATATAAAATTATAGTTTTATACCATCAATTATATCTTTGCATATAGTTTTTCTGTAGTAATCTATAAAACTGGTTGCATGTTATTTAAGATATAACAATACCGGATTCTGATGACATAAACCAGAAATCCCACAAAAAAGTTATTTAGAGGTATGATTAGCTTGATTAGCTTTGCCAGTAGTTTTTTCATCTTAAGTCTTTCTTAGAACTAAAGGAGAAGACTTTTCTGCCTAAATTGTTAGAATGCCTTAGGCATGGCATGGTCTATACCATCATCATTTTCATTTGGGTTGAAATAGTGCAGTAGCATTTCTTGGTAGATATGACCAACATTTTTATCTCTGACAAGTGAAAGGGAGGATATGTTTTAGTAAAGAGTTTTTGTTTCACATCAAAGTTGTCATATTGAAGGAGAAAATAAGTACACTTTTGAGCTACACACAAAAAAACTTACGTTCTGAGTTCTTTTATCTTCTGTTTTTCTTTGCCCTTTACCTGGGTAAATACTCAAAATGCCCCTAAAATGGCTGGAGCCCAAATGATAGGAAAGAAAACGTATATCTTTGGTTAAATCACACCAAAAAAGACCAAATTTGTGTTGACGGTCCTTGTTTAAAGAAACAGATCTTCCCGGCAAATTACAAAACTCACTTCTGTTATCACACACTATCTTTAGAGAGTCAAGTGCTCTGGTTGAATAAAATGAATACTTGTCTGGACACAAAGAAATTACAGCACAACTTGGTGAACAGCACAGCTAAAACTTTTTGAGGTATGAGTGCTTAATTCTATTTCTCAATTATTTCTTTTTTTTGACCTATAAACATTCAACCAGAGTATCTGTTACTATGCAATTAAACTTGAGAGAGGTATTCAGTATAATGTTAAAGTTACTTCTGACCTAGCCAAGCAGAAAATAATCCTGTTTTCTTCAAAATTCAGATAACCATTTAAGCCTTAAGAGACAGGCATTTGAAGAGTAAAGTGATGCTAAAATTATCCATATTGAATACATGGGAGAGATTCGGTAAAACTCATTTGGTTCTCAAACATAATGGGGTTATTGAGATTCCTTGATTAAAGTGAATAAATTTAAGCAACTATAAAACTAAATCTGGAGACTCTCCATTCTATTTAGCTAGTAAAAGAAACCTAATCTAGACAGACCAAGAGGAGACAGATTGAGAGAAATTCAAGAGTAATAGGTTAGCTTAGATTAACCTCATTTACCCCAAACACCAGATCTTTTGCTGTCTTTGCCTGTGGCCCACAAGGCCTCAGATTGATCAGTCTGTTTTATGATTTTTGAGGCTTTAAGGTAAATTCTGAAGCTGCTTTTGTTGTTTGGGGGAGGTCAGATGGGGTGCTCTTGGGTAGCCATCCTCAGGTCATCCTAATCTAGGCTTTCACTGGATTCTACACTTGGAGTCCTGGGTCCTTGCTGGGGTGCTTAATAGAAGGTTCCAGGAATGGGACCATTTCTCCCTACCTAACATCTCTTCTTTCAGGATAATGATCAGGTCAAGTATGATTTGTCTTTTTTCCCCCCATTGAAGCTCCAAGTTATATAGCTGTACCTGACCCCAGTGTCCTGAAACAAGGCTTCTCTAAGGACCCTTCAACCTGGTCTGTGGATGAAGTGATACAGTTTATGAAACATAAAGATCCTCAGATATCAGGCCCCCTCGCCGACCTCTTCAGGCAACATGTAATGTATCTTTTGATCCGGTTTTCCTGCCGTAATGCCTTTCAATGACCTCTGTGCAGGCCCTTCAGTTGGATGGATGCTGATTAGTGTGGATGGTGGGGGAACCCTATCAACTGATTTTTCCATATGTGAGAAAGGTTACTTGGCCCAAAGTTAGATTCTTAAATGGTAGAGGCTGGATCTGTGCTTTAAATGGGTACCCGAGTACCTAAAATACTACAAGTCTTCAAGTTCTCAAGAGAAGATGATTCAGCATGGCCACTCTCAGATGTCTTCTCCCACAAGGATCCTCCTCCCCACCTGCTCCCTGCTCGGCCCCAGGACCGTGAGTAGGAGGGGGTAACCACAAGCTGTGACAGGGTGTCCTGCCCAATGAATCCAGCAACTGTGTAAGATTAAGTACAGTTTTATTTTAAATAGGAGCTCATGAATACCAAATAATATGCTTCTCCGACATAAATTGGTTAATTAAGGAAATAAAAAATTTTAGGAGGATGCCTTGTGTCTATTAAGTAATGTTTATAGTCTTTTGTAACAAATCAGTGACCAAATATCTTCTGTCCTTTTTAGTATTCTAAGAAAATCGGTGATTAGTTTTAGCATTTAGTTAGTTTAGCTTCAGACAACGAACTGATGAGCTTCCAACATGAAGACAACACTGTAGAGCACATGTACGGTTTGCATTGGTGCTGACATCCTCATACTCCCAGCCTTGCTAAGAAAGTTAACGACCGTCTGAAATTCAGTTCTACAGTTCATAGCTTTCTAACCTTTGTCATAGATACGTAGTATTTTATTCAACACACAGTATTTAAAAGGAGATAGTTTGGTGCTTAGGCCAATTTTGAAAGATACTGGGTTAAATTTCCTTTTTCTTAAAATTTGAAGTGAATTTAGAAATTATCAAATGATGTCTTGCTGTATAAATTATATTTTTAATAGTTTTCAGGAAATAAATGCATATTCAGAGAATATATATCGAGAATGTACAACTGCTCTCTATTTTACATGTTCTTATATATAACTTGACAAAATATGAATGCATTATTAATTGTAATTTCTTTCTCTCTGTAGGAAATTGATGGGAAGGCCCTGCTACTACTCAAAAGTGATGTGATGATGAAGTACATGGGGCTGAAGCTGGGGCCGGCATTAAAGTTATGTTACTACATTGAAAAACTAAAAGAAGGAAAATACAATTGAAAAAAAGTGTGTAAGTTTAGATTGGACAGCATTCTCTGTTAGCCTGATAACTTTTAATTTAAAAATATTTTAATTCCCCTAGCAGCTTTTGTTTGGTACACAGTTCCTCTAAAAATAGGTTATATCCAGAATTGCAGAACAACATGATAGTCCAATCTACTTCTTTAAAAAACCATTTACGTGTTAGTATTAGCATATTCAAATTGGGAGTTCTTTATGTCTTTTTATTGTTTTACAGTTTACAGTTTATCACTTTGTACAATTTACAATGTATTTTCATGCTGGAAACAGAGAAACACCTTTGATTTCAGTTAATGTTTTTTTTTTAATTTAATTTTATTATGCTAGTCATCATACAATATATCATTAGTTTTTGTTGTAGTGATCCACTAAGTTAATGTTTATATATAGAACCAAAACAGCTAAATCCCAAAGGGGGAAGTATCAGGGACTGACAAGTTCTCTAATGAAATCTGTGACGAGTTTTCCTTAGAAGAGAATTTAAAGATGCAGCTGTAGATACTATCTCTTTCTCCAGATATTTTATGTCTGTTACTACAAGTTCTGTTCCTGTCCTGCCAGTCTCTAGAAAGGGAAAGCCATATAAGTTATTTTCCTTTTGTTATTATTTCTCTGTATGTTGTATTTGTTCATATTTAAAGAAAAAAAGCAAGCTTATAAACTTTCATAAAGTGTTCTTAATCAGTTTTTGATAACTTTTGAACAATTATAGGATAAATAGAATGGTTGTTTTATGCAGGAGATATTATACTACAAGGGTGGTTTGGATGGAGTCTGATTAAATATTTTTCAATAATATACCTGTTATTTTAAAACATTACATATTTTTGCTAAGTGTAGACATTTAACTGGGCATTCATTTCTCACATCTCTATATGAAGACACCTGTGCCCCAGTTTTTTAAAGATAGATATTTTATTGTCTGTGTTTATTCCTCATATGGATACTATACCGTATTTATATATTATTCTATACCTGTAGGTATACAAACAAGTAAATCTGTTCTTTTTGAATTTAATATGGCACTTTGTACTGCCACAGAGGTAATGGTGAACTATTTATATAGTTAGAGGTTTTTATTCTGTAAAAAATATGTGCATCAGTTGCTATTACTATTACCTCTCAGCTTTGTCTTCAGGGGATAAGAAACAATCCGTAGGTTGGTTTTCATACAGGGAAGCTCTCTGTCCTATGCAATGTTTCTAGTTAATTTGCTTAGCTCTGAGCCATTTATTCTGCTAAATTTTGGAAGATGCATTAATTCTGACTTATCATTTTGGGCTTTATTTTTAAAGTTAGAACTTTTAAGGGGAAATGGTGCTATATGTTGTAATTACATTGTATAAGTTTGGTGTAATGTTTATAAGCTATGAGAATCTGTGCTAAAAGTCTTAGCCATTTGTTGTAAATGCCAATAAAATATACACCAGGGGCATGAATGTACATTTTCTTTCTCAGAAAACCAAATGTACCTTATATAAGAATGCAACTATTTAAAGGGTGGTTTTATCTATGTTATTCCTTTTGTGTTAGAAGACAAAATTCTAATTTAAACCTGGTCTTATTTCAAATTGTTTGTGTGAAGATGCTGTGCCCAGTTGAACAGTCCTCAGGTGTTTGTATGAATACTATGTTTTACAGTTTTCAGATTTTAAAATATAATAAAGTTTTAAAACCACAATAATGTCAAAGC
>NW_022589758.1:4477313-4513201 GCF_004348235.1 Phoca vitulina | reverse complement strand
ACTTGGGGTCCTGGGGATTTTCAATCTGGATCCTTCCCCCGGATGTCGTAAGGTGCTCACGGACTAGCTGCTTCCAGAGGACCAACGTCATCAGCAAGGTGCAGGAGTCAGGCCGACCGTGCGTGCGAGCGCCGTGTGGTTGTTGCGGTGGCTGCCAGCAGGAGGTGCTGTCACTCAGCATAGATGTTTTTATTGCTTATTTCTTCCATCTTTTCTTCTCCTAGACTTGGTTATATTCTACTTTGTGGTGGATATTCTATTTAGATATCGTTTGTAGAAATAACTTGATTTTATATTCACGGCAAAGAATTTTTGTTTGCTTATGCCAGGCACCTCTGTGTGTTAAATCCCTCGATAATATGAGAGTGAACCATAGTCTGTGTAGTTAACTGTTGTTTAATTCTGTTTTTTTTTTTAAATTAACGATTTTATTTATTTATTTGAGAGAGGAGAACACAAGCAGGAGGAGCGGCAGGCAAAGGATGAGGGAGAAGTAGGCTCCTTGCTCAGCAGGGAGCTCAATGTGGGGCTCGATCCAGGGACTCCAGGATCATGACCTGAACCAAAGGCAGTCGCTCAACCAACTGAGCCACCCAGGCGCCCCTTGATCACTTTTACTCTGACGGGGTGACCGTGGTCCCTGTTCAAGCAGAGGGTGGTTTACCAGCCCTCTGCCATTGGTGGGTCCCAGATTCTGACTTTTGCTTCTAGTCCTACAAAGTCACCAGAAGTACAGTCTGGCCTCTTTCAGACTTTTCTAGATTAGTGTCTTAGAATAAGAGCAGTCCTGCCAGCTTTTTACATTTTTCTAGGTTTCTGGTCTTTCAGAGCTCTTAGTTCAGTAATTGCTTATTGTTTTAACTTTTTGTTGTTCTTGAGAGTATTTTAAGAACAGTTCATCCAGCTTTTTTAGTTGTTTCTCAGGGGCCTGGTGGCTCTGTATTATGCAGTTCATCATTACAAGAATTAGAAGTCCAGGGGCACCTGGGTAGCTCAGTCGCTGAAGCGTCCGCCTTTGGCTTAGATCATGATCTTGGAGTCCTGGGCTTGAGCTCTGCATCAGGGTTCTTGCTGAGTGGGGCATCTGCTTGTCCCTCTCCCTCTGTCCCTCCCCGCAACTCGTGTTCTGTCTGTCGCTCCGCTCTGTCTCTCAAATAAATAAATAAAATGTTAAAAAAAAAAAAAGAACCCCACGTTCCCATGGCTGCACAGGGTTTTGATAGAAACACTGCTGTGTCAGTAGCTTGTGGGACTCAGCTCTCAGGTGAGAAGATGTAGATGGCACTACCACCATTGCTTGTCCTCCACCACCGGCAGGTCTCCCTTGCCTGTTGGGCACTCTATTTTGCCTTACTCAGGTTGATGCAGCCTAGGTATACCAGAAGAGCTAGCCTTAGGAGTGACAGTAGGAAAGTCTATCCTTCCATTCTGCGTCTCTCTATGGAGAAAAGGGGTCAGAGGAATGAATGTAGAGGACTGACTGGAAATGAAACTGAAGTGGTTGTTGAACATCTTGTTGGATGCTTAATTACAGTGTAGGAACAGACCTTGTGTTCCCATTGAGCACTAGCTGATGAAAGGAAACTCAAAAGGGTGAGTGGATCAGTCTGGGTCCAAGATGAAGAGAAAGACCACACAGTAATTTGAACAGAGAATGTTTAATATAAGGAAGTATTAAGTGTATCAGGATTGGAGTAATGCGGGACTGGCTAGTAAGAAAAAAAGGAAACTCAAAAGAGTATAGTAATAAGAGCTACAAACAAGAGCTACTACCTCTAGGAGTAGACACACCCAAGAAAGCTCCACTCTGACTCACTGAGTGAGGTAAGTCACTAGGTGCAGCACTGATGGGACTTGTTGTAGAGCCGCCCTCTAGAACGTGCTGGAAACATGCTCTGTTGGGTGGGTGTTTGGGTTGGGAGGCTGCACTCTGCAGCAGCCTGCCTAGAGAGCAAACGGGGACTAGGAAGCACAACTTGTTTCTTCTACACTCTCTTTCCCATGTTTCCTACTGAAAAGTATTCAACTGTGCTACTGGCAAAAGGAAAACATTTAAAGGGCCCATATCCATGTTCTGAGAGCAGGAAAAAGGGCTGAATTTGGCTGAGAGGTAATATATCAATAAACTGTATAGTGCATCCATTCTTCTCTTCAGCTTCCTTATGCTCCCTCCTGCACACATTTACACTCCCTTACAACAGGGAAACAACTGTATATTTCCACCTAAGAAAATGCACCTTTCCTTCTCAAAAGCAAAGAAATTTACCCTTCCCCTATGATGAGGAGATGCGGTGCCAGGAGTCATTGTGTAACTGACACAGCGAAATGAACTAGAATTCCAGGCACTGTGCTGGGTGCTTTATATTTCATAACTTTTAATTCTTAGAACCTTGTGATGGAAGTGCTATTTAATATAAATAATGCATGGTGCTGCTCCTCATTCTTATCAGGGGGCTGTAGGAAAGTGTCTTGGTGCAGATATTATTCGAACAGATGTGTGTGTAGGGGGCCTCCTGGGTGGCTCAGTCAGTAAAGCATCTGCCTTTGGCTCAGGTCATAATCCTGGAGCCCCCCTCCCCACAATCGGTGGGAACTGGGCTCCCTGCTCAGCCTGGAGCCTGCTTCTCCCTCTGCCCCTCACCCCACTCGTGCTCTCTCTCTTGCTCTCTCTCAAATAAATAAATTTTAAAAAATCTTAAAAAAAAAATAGATGTCTGGAACAAGCTTTGAAGGGTGTGGAAAATTTCCATAGGCAATTGAGTAGGAGGAAGAATAATATAGGGGATGTGAGCATGTGCTTTGTGGGGTGGGGTATGTGTGTTCAAATCCTAACCCTGCTGCTAGCCTTGTGGTTTTGAGCAAGTTAAACTCTCTAAGCATCTGTTTCTGTATGTTTAAAATGGGCCAATAGGGGCGCCTGGGTGGCTCAGTTGTTAAGCATCTGCCTTCGGCTCAGGTCAGGATCCCGGGGTACTGGGATCGAGCCCCGCATCGGGCTCCCGGCTCGGCGGGAAACCTGCTTCTCCCTCTCCCACTCCCCCTGCTTGTGTTCCTGCTCTCGCTCTCTCTCTCTGGCAAATAAATAAATAAAGTCTTAAAAAAAAATTAAAAAAATAAATAAATAAAATGGGACAATAATACTGACTTGTTATAGCCGTTAAGGACCACATAAGGTCAGCCATACTAAGCGGCTGGTTTGTGGTGAGCACTTAGTAAATTGTAGCTATTATTATTTTAAGTTGGGATGAAGGACATGGCTTTTTGGAAAACGGCAAGTAGAGTAGGACAGCTGAAGCGCAGGGTGGCATGGATTTAGCGGGTCTTATTATTTTTTTTTTTTTAAAGATTTTATTTATTTATTTGAGAGAGAGAATGAGATAGAGAGAGAGCATGAGAGGGGGGAGGGTCAGAGGGAGAAGCAGACTCCCTGCTGAGCAGGGAGCCCGATGCGGGACTCGATCCTGGGACTCCAGGATCATGACCTGAGCCGAAGGCAGTCGCTTAACCGACTGAGCCACCCAGGCGCCCTTTAGCGGGTCTTATTATGGACACATTTTAAAAGTTGGATTGTTTTTGGATTTGTTCCCAAAGCTGGCGCTGGACTCGATGAGTACACAACCCGGAAAACATTACAAAGTCTGAATTCTGACACTGTACATTTTTTCTATGAGGTATTGTGTGAGGAGCATTTTGAGAAGAGCAGAATTACAATGGTGGCTACCGGTTCACATTTTGGGGGGAGGGGGAAACACACTTAAAAATGTGTACATATAGATAGAAACGGAGCGAAGCAAGGCGCCACGCTTGCGCCACCTCTGCCCTCCCCCCAACAGTAGTACCCCCATGGCGGGCTCTGGGTGCTACTGCGCAGTCGCAGAAACTTCTCTTAGGAGGGGAGGTTTGGGCGCCTTCCATTTGGCGCCTCTGTCTGCCGCAGTTACCTCGTGGGTGCGGTCGCGATCCAGCCGATTCAGCCGCAGCGCAGACGCCGAGTCTAAGGCACTCAGAGCGGGACTCCCTGCCTCACGATGTCTGAAGAGGAGGGTAAGGACCCTTCTCAAATCTGTTCCACTCGCTTCTGCCTCTTTCTTCACCCTACCGGGGGGGGGGGGGGGGGGGAGGGGAACCTGACAGAGTTCGCGCTGTGCCTACTTAGAGGGCCTCGCAGGAGACTAAGGCATTGTCTTGTCATTGGCTAGGGCGTGTCCGGTGATGACCCTGGACCGCTGTCCGCATTTGCTTAGTGGGCATATAGGAACCAGGTGTTGCAGGCTGGGTCTGGCCCTGGGTCCAGGGCATCCTTGGGGTTCATAGTGTTTCAGGGGCTCGAGCTGATCCTGGGGCTTGTGGGGTCCCTGGAGTTCATGGTGTCCCGTGGGCTTGAGGTGACGCTTGGGCTCATGGCGTCCCTAGAATTCATGGCGTTCTAGGGGTCAAGATGATTCTAGAATTTGAGGAGTCCCCGGGGTTAATGGTGTACGTGGGGCTTGAGTTGGCCCTAGGGCTCACTGGATTCCCGGGGTTTGTGGTATCCTCGGAGCTTGAGGTGATCCTGGGGTTCAAGGGGTCTCTGGGGCTCATGGCGTTTCCGGGGCTCATGGCGTCTGAGAGACTCGAGGTGACACTGGGGCTCAAGAGAGCCGCATTGTGAGAGGCGGAGCTTGGTTTCCAGCACGAGGGCGTTGGTTCTTTCTAGGACCCCTAGTGGTCATAAAACTGCCTCAGCGGTCTCCACAGGGGAGGCTGGGGCGCTGTGATCTGTTTCCCTGCGCCTCCTGCTGCGTGGCATGGCGGACACTGGCGCCAGAATAGGTCTGTACAGCGGCACTTTTTCCTTGAGCTTTTTTTTCAAAAAGGCCTTGTGGGATGTGTGCGCTGTGGAGCATGGGCCATTAGGGCATGAAAGTGACTTGGCTTAGCGGCCGGGGGAACTCCTGGGAGGAGACGATTTGATTTGCGGAACGTTAAATCTGCACTTCACAGCCTTGTATTCAGCGGCGCTGTGGTGGGGTGGTTTGGGGTGTTTCTCACCACCTCTCCTGAGATGCCTGTGCGTGTAAGCTTTTGAGATTTGGCTACTTGTTAAGGACTTGGTGCTAGCTTCCTGGGACGAGTTGATCCTTTATCCTTTCTCATTCCCCGTCAGAGGAAGTAGGGGTCCAAAAGGACGAAGACTCTTAGACCATTAGAATTTTGAGTTTAAAGAATTGACAAATTAGTAGTTGATTCATTATGACATCTTTTGAAATTTAGAAGTTGATTTTTGAGGCTTTGGTGGTGACTGCGTTTGCTCAAAGACAGATAGTGCAGCCTTGCTGTTTTATTGTGAAAACATAAATAAGGAGAAAGAAAATAAAGATGTAGGTGTGGCGAAGTCCCCGGGTAAAGAGCCAGTTCTTTGCTTCGAGAGGGCAGATGAGACTTAAAAAGGAGTCAGAGGATACTACAAAATGTTAGGACCCCTAGAAAATAGGGGTGCACTTCCAAGCATGCTTCAGGGCCCATCCCACCTGCTGTACGATTGAGCACCATTGTTTGACAGAAAAGGCTCTAACTTAATGTGTTGGGAATCGCCCCCTTTCTGCCTCTACCTAGCTCTCCCCAAATTGGGACTGCTTTGTGGTTTTATGACATTAAGTGGTAAACTGATGTAATGTTTGCAGATAATGATTTTACAAACAACTCTTCTGCACAGTGTTTTCTAAAGCAGGGCACGGGCTCGATTCAGTTTCAAGCCTGCCTGCAACAAGTGCTGGGCTCTGGGATACAGTTTTGGTGGCATTCTCTCTCATTTGGCCAACTTTGTAGTCTCTAAAGTTCGATATGGATGTGGAAGGGCTGCTTTTGAGAGTTCTGCTAGGAGATTTAGAAAGTGGTTGTTCAATGTATTGACACAGTTTTGCTAGAAAAGCAGACCAGTCTGGCCGTTGTCATCTGCCGTGTTTTGGGGTAGATTTCTTGCAGTGGTCCTCATCTGAAAGGAAAGTTGCAGCCTGCATCTTTCTGAACTGTGCCTTGTCTGATTAAGTTCACGGCAACTTGGTTCCTTGCACCTTAGAAGCGTAACCTTCAAAAAGCTTCTAAATGTTTTAATGTCTTCTAAGAATGGCTTATGAAGGTTATGTATATATCTAAAGGAATTAATTGGAATTTTACAAATGTACTGAGAAACCTGGGTGGAACTCTCAGTAGCTTTACTGGG
Source organism: Phoca vitulina (assembly GCF_004348235.1). Taxonomy (NCBI): domain Eukaryota; kingdom Metazoa; phylum Chordata; class Mammalia; order Carnivora; family Phocidae; genus Phoca; species Phoca vitulina. The sequence continues at coordinate 4,506,999 of NW_022589758.1, read as the reverse complement.
TCTAGTGCAGAAAATCTGTTGACATATAAAAGCTTATCTTAAAAATAAAACTTTAATTACCTTTGTTATTTTCTTCTGATTATGTAGTCTATAAAGTTTATTGTAGACTCTTAACAAATACAGAGAAGTCTAATGAAGGTCATTTTGCCACCCAGAGATAGTGACTTAGAGATAACAATTAGTATGTTTCCTTCTGTTCTCAAAGTTAGGATTACATCGTATTTTTTCTTTGACCCTTTCTCTCTGCTTTGACATTATTTCACTAGCATTTCTAATATCATTAAATGAGAATGTGTTTCTCATTGGCAGTATACCATTTCATCATATGGAAATGCCATAATTTATTTAACCAATTCCCTTTTGTTTGAATAATTAGGTAGTTTCTAATGTTTCATTTTTTCCATGAAGACTATTAAGTGGATTTCACAGTGAATCTCCAAACGCAGTGCCATGTTTTTATGGATGAGAAAACAGAGGCAAAAGAATAAATGTATCTGGCTGAAAGGTCATACCTCTGGATGGCTAAAGAGCCTGAATTGGAACCCACATCATGTGATTCCTAATTCAGTAGCATTTTCACACCAGCACATTCCCACACACTGGCTAATTACTTGATTGTAATGCTTTGGTCTATTTCAAATAAATGTACTGAGTCCAAGTTGTGATGCAGTGTACATGTGATCTGCGAGTTAATACTTCGAGTTTAAACATGTTCTTCTTTTTCAGGCCAACTGTAAAAAGCAAAAAAGCCCATTTATATAGCATATATTATGCACGGTGTGATATTTGTCATATTCATTAAAATGGTTTATGGAGTTGATATTTCGCATCTAGTTTATATGTGGCCACTTATTTTACATTCTGTGAGATTCAATTTGAATTTAATTTGTTTCATAACAGTTATGACTGTACTTTATTTCTACATTATTTATTATCAAAGATTAATACTGAGTTTTAGAGACCAAGTTTGGGAACTCATGGTCAGTAGAGTGTGGCTACGTAACGTCAGCTGTAGCATTTAAAAGTTAAATGCATATCACTGAACACAGAGCAGCACGGCCAGGTGGTCACATTTTTTAAATGAGAAGAAATTTATTGCTCTATAAAATTGGGAGTACTAGAAATACTAATGTATGTGTGTATATACATGCATATAAACGTTCATATATATCTTAAAGCTTCATACTGAGCAATTTATTTCTTAGCTGACTTGCAGGGATTAGAGACATGAAAATATTTAGCGTAATTTTTTCAGTAAAAATGTGTTTTTAAACACTCCATAACTTTATAAGGTGGTTTCCTCTAGACACCGATTATTTTATGTGGTATCTAAACTTTCTCTTTGCTTATTCCTAGGTTATATTATTATAACTATTGAGGATGACAGTGATGGTCGCAATGGTGATGATATTGATGTTGTGATAATAGAAGATTCTGAAACAGAACTTACTGAGAACATACTTCCCACTGATGGCATGTTGACTATAGAACCAAACTGTCAAGCCAGCAATGGTAACTATTGGCAACTATCCCAAATGACATATGGTAATTTTGTTCTATTTCCTCCTCTGCAAAATTTTGCTCCCTGGTCCTGATATCCAGTAAATTGCTTAAATAATCCTATAACTTTTACATTAGTCAGTTCTAATCAGGGCAAGCTTCATGGTAATGTCACAGTGTTTATGTGTGCTTGCTTTTTCTCTTCATTTAAGCTTTGTCATGTCTCCTGTTCCATTTTTGCTCTATCAGGTGGGAAGGTAGCCTCAGAAAGCATTGGGAGAATATACTGTCTATCTCTGAAAAATTATTTATAGCTGGCATCTCTAATTGTAACTATTTGGTGGCAAAGGAAAAACTGAATTTATGGGAAAAACAACTTGGATCAAGAGTTCATGGAACAGATGACATGACTGTCTATGTAGATCTAAGGAATCAACAAAAACTGGAACTAATAAGCAATTATATAGCACGATTGTAGAATACAAGGTTAATATGCAAAAGTCAATCCCTTTCCTATATACCAGCAGTAAACAACTGGAACTTGAAATTAAAAACACAGCAGCATTTACATTAGTACCCAAAAAAGAGTCCATGGAAAGTGGAGTCTTGTAACCAGAAGTGCGGTAGCTACTTGGCCTTCCAATGGCTGCTTCTCACAGTAATGAAGGAAATGTGAAGCCATTCACCTCCTCACTCACACACAGAGCCAAGAGACACTAACCCCTTGGAACATTTCTTTGGTAGCTATATGACAATTTGTTCTTTGCCCTTTGTTTAGAGAATTGGGTTTCCTACTCCTTAAAAATGTTACTGCTTAGGGGTCCCTGGGTGGCTCAGTCGGTTAAGCGGCTGCCTTCGGCTCAGGTCATGATCCTGGGATCCTGGGATGGAGCCCCGCATCGTGCTCTCTGCTCAGTGGGGAGTCTGCTTCTCCCTCTCCCTTTGCTGCTCCCCCTGCTGTGCTCTCTCTCTCTCTCTCAAATACATAAATAAAATCCTTAAAAACAAATATTATTGCTTAGGTTGGAGATCAGCAAACTGTTTCTGTAAAGGGCCAGACAGTAAATATCTTAGGCTTTACAGCCATAAAGGCTCTGTTGCAACTACTCAACTCTGCTGTTGAAGTAAGAAAGCAGCTGATATATAAACAGATGAGTGTGGCTGTATTTCAGTAAAACTTTATTTATGAACACTGAAATTTGAATTTCCTATCATTTTTCCATTTCATGAAATATTCTTCTTTTGGTTTTGTTTTTTAATCATTTTTAAAAATGATTTTTTTGATATTAAAATAACTAAAATAGTTTTTTTTTTTTAAAGATTCTTTTTATTTATTTGACAGTGAGAGACACAGTGAGAGAGGGAACACAAGCAGGGGGAGTGGGAGAGGGAGAAGCAGGCTTCCCGTCGAGCAGGGAGCCTGACGCGGGGCTCGATCCCAGGACCCTGGGATCATGACCTGAGCCGAAGGCAGACGCTTAATGACTGAGCCACCCAGGCGCCCCTAAAATAGTTTTTTGATATTTTATATTTACTCTCCATTTTTAGGAGTTACAAATTTTATACACTTCAAATCCAATTACATTTTAATTTTTTTTAAGTAAGCTCTACACCCAATGTGGTGCTCGAACTCACAGCTCCAAGATCGAGAGCTGCATGCTCTACCGACTGAGCCAGCCAGGTGCCCCTGTTTTTTAATCATTTAAAAATGTAAAAAAACCCAAAAAACAGAACCATTCTTAGCTTGTGGGCTAAGTAAAAATAGGCAGCAAGGTGGATCTGGTCTGTAGGCTGTCATTTGCCAACCCCTGATCTGACTGATGCCAAAAATTTTTGACAGCACTTGTCCTCTGTTCTGGTTTTAAAACTACATGCAGAACCAGCAGAATACTTTCTAGTGTGTTACAGAACGTCTGGCTGATTCAGACAGCCCTCTTTAGTGGGAGAGAATTAGAGGAGACTTTTCAAATGTGGATACCGTTTGATCTATTATTTCTTCTTCTAGGACTTTATCCCATAGAACTACTTGCAGAAGGGTAAGACCGTTTAGCAGTGTTCTTTGCATGAGCAAAACTTGAGAAGTAACTTGAATATCCATGAATTAGGGACTAGTTCAAAGAATCATGGCCTGTTTGCATGATAGCAAATTAAGAAGCTGTTATAGGGGTTGCAATATATCTAAAAGTATTAGTTTGGAAAGACCAATACATGTTTAGTAAAAAAAAAAAAAAAAGGAGAATGCAATGCAGTACTTATAGTCTGATCCCTTTTATCTTTCTAAGTGATGGAAAAATTTAGGATAAGGGATTTCAGAAAAGGTGGCCAGGTAGTTTTTTATTGTGGTAAAATATACATAACATCATGCTTTTTCCCTTTGTTCTATTAATGTGATGTGTTATGCTGATTGGTTTTTTGTTGAACCACCCTTGCATTCCTGGGATAGATCCCTCTTGGTCATGGTGAATAATCCTTTCAATGTGCTGTTGGATTAGATTTGCTTTTCTTTTAATGTCTTTTTCTGGCTTTGGCTTTGGTATCAGGGTAATTCTGGCCTCAAAGAATGAATTAGGAAGTGTTCCCTCTTTAGTTTTTTGGAGGAGGTTGAGAAAGATTGGTGTTAATTCTTTAAATGTTTGGTAGATCCACCAGTGAAGCCCTCTGGTCCAGGCCTTTTCTTTGCTGGGAGGTTTATGATGACTGATTTGAATCTCTTTACCTGTTATAGGTCTGTTGAGATTTTCTATTTTTTCTTGAGTCGTTTTAGATAATAACTTTTTTAAATTATAAAAACAAATTGTTGGGGTGCCTGGGTGGCTCAGTTGGTTAAGTGTCTGCCTTTAGCTCAGGTCATGACCCGGGGTCCTGGGAACAAGCCCCGCATTGGGCTCCCTGCTCAGTGGGGAGCCTACTTCTCCCTCTCCCTCTGCTGCTCCCCCTGCTTGTCCTCTCTCTCTCGCTGTCAAATAAATAAATACATAAAATGTTAAAAAAAAACAAAACCAAATTGTTTTCTTATATACCAACATCAAGCAATTAGAATATATATAGGGTTGGGGCGCCTGGCTGGCTCAGTGGATAGAGCATGCAACTCTTGGACTTGGGGTCGTGAGTTCAAGCCCCACGCTGGACATAGAGCCTACTTAAAAAAAAAAAAAAAAAAAAGAATATATATATATATATATATATGGATGAAAACCCAGTTGATAATGGCTACAACTAAATATTAAAAATTCTAAGGAATAAATGAATAAAAATAGCAGAATCTGTATGAAAGGGGAGCAAATACTTTAATGAAGGTCATAATATAAGGCTTGAGTAAGTGGAGAGACATAAATTGTTCCTAGAGGAGAAAAAACACTCTCATATAACTTAAAAAAAAAAAAAAAGATCTTGAGAAAATGTGTTTAAGGGACAAGTGGTAATTTACCATATCAAACACTAAAACATCTTAAAAGTACAATTATTAAAATATGATGCTACTAGTTTTGAAATAAGGAGCCAGATTTAATGCAGCAGGAAGCTCATAAAAACAAAGAATTTGGAGTTAGTATTTTAGGAAGAGAAGCATAGATGGTAAATCATGCTGGTACACATGCTTAACTATTGAGGGAAAAAGCCCGTTGGATTTCACCTCATATCACACAGGTAAATAATTTCAAGATGGATTAAAGAGTTGAATATCTAATGAATGGAAGTGTAGAAAACTAGGAGAAAATCTAGTTGAATGTTTTTCTATTCCTAGTGAAAGACTGAGTGTAACAGCAGTTGAAAAAATCGTAAAAATATTACTGAATTTGGTAAAATAAAAACAGAGAGCCCCTCCCAATCTCAAAAATATCAGACTTCAAAATCACAGCAGCACTTGAGAAAAATATTTGCTGAAAATATACATTTTCGAGGGTTACTATTCTTAAGATAAAAAGACCTCATACAAATCAAACAGGAAACACTGAAACTCCAATAGGGCAATGAGCACAGGACACAAAAAATAACAGATGGCAGAACAAGAAATCTTAACGGATAGAAAACATTCAGAAAATATTCAACTGCATTAGTAACAAGAGAAATGCAAATTAAAATGAGATACAGACTTTAAACTTTCATCTACAAAATTAGCAATTTTTACATGGTAATTCAGTTTACTGATAATGGAGAAAAACTATTTCATTGCAGTTCTCTACAAATGTTAAGTTACTCAACCCTTTTAGCAACACCTGTCAGAGGCCCCTGGAATGTTCATAGCCTTTAACCTAGTGATTCTCCTAAACATCCATTATAAGGAGCTTTTCAGAGATGTGCATAAATATTTGCATTGTATTTATAGCATTATAGCAAAATAGTGAAAAATTGGAAGCCATATAAATGTCCCACAACAGAAATCAGATAACCTGTGGGCATCCACAGTGGACTATTATGCAGGTATTTCTAAACTATTTTTAAAATTATTGTATGTCAAGTATATGTCAATTAAAAATAAAGAAAAAATAAAGGACAAAACTATTTTAAAAATTATGACATATAAAATTGTTCAGAATTTATATATGGTGTAATTCAAACTATATTAAATATATACGGAGTAAGAAAAAGAGAAGGAAATATATCTAAAGGTTATGATGTTTATTGGTGATGGATTACTTTATTTAGATTCTGAATTTTTTTAAAGAGCTTAATTTTTAGGTAGTTTTTTTAAAGATTTTATTTATTTATTTGACAGAGAGAGCGCACAAGCAGGGGGAGCGGCAGGAAGAGGGAGAGGGAGAAGCAGGCTCCCCGCTGAGCAGGGAGCCCGATGCGGGGCTCGATCCCAGGACCCTGGGATCATGACCTGAGCTGAAGGCAGACGCTTAACCGACTGAGCCACCCAGGCGCCCCTTTAGGTAGATTTCTTATAGAAATCTATCACATACAGAAATATGCACAAATCATATTCAGTACAAGCAGCACCCGCACCAAGAAATAGAAGGTCCTGAGCGCCCCAGAATCAGCCCTCACCTCCCTTGCAGTCACTGCCCCTCTTGCAAAGTAGCACTATCCTGACATCTCCCACCATTGATTACTTTTGCCTATTTTTGAGCTTCAGAACAACTGAATCATACACAATTCATTTAGGTTCCTGGACCCAGTTCCAAAGCGTGTGTCGGCACTGGTGGGGAGGGCTCCTCACATAACACCAGGCAATTCCTGGACACAAGCAGGGTGTCTGAGACTTCAGCTCAATGCTGACACTATCCACCCAGAGCCGGCGTCAGGTTCCACAGGTGAGGGGCTCCGTCCCACAAGACTGCACCCCCCTTCCCCTTGGGACCCCAGTTGCAAGCCTGGGCGATTACCCAGGCTTCTGACCGAATGGCTTTAACAGGTTCCCGTGGCCCCCTCGTCAGGTTTGGTTAATTTGCTAGAGCGGCCCACGAACTCAGAGAAGCATTTTACTTACCACACCGCCGGTTTATTAGGAAAGGATGTAACCGTGGAACAGGCGGATGGAAGCGACGCAAAGGACAAGGCATGGGGAAAGGGCGTGGGCCTTCCAGGCCCTCAGAGCAGGCCACTTCCCTCAGCTCTCCATGCGCTGCCCGGCCCGCCGCTCTCCGAAGCCTGTGCTCGGGGTGTTCACGCAGGCTTCCTTACAGGGGCTTGGGGAGGAAGTCACTGGCCACGGGCAACTGCTTCGACCTCCAGCCCTCTCCCCTCCCTCAAGGTCAATGGGTGGGCCTGAAAGGTCCAACCCTCCAATCGCAGCTTCCTTCCCCTGGTGACCAGCCCCCATCCTCAGGTGACCTAGAGGCTTTCCACTTCATTAATATAACAAAAGACACCTTTATCACTCTCCGCACTTAAGAAATTCCAAGGGTTTTAGGGGCTCTGCCAGAAACAGATGAAGACCTGATATATATTTCTTTTTTTTAAGATTTTATTTATTTATTTATTTTTATTTTATTTTTTTATTTTTTTTTATTTTAAAGATTTTTTTTTTTTTTTTTAATTTATTTGAGAGAGAATGAGAGACAGAGAGCATGAGAGGGAGGAGGGTCAGAGGGAGAAGCAGACTCCCTGCTGAGCAGGGAGCCCGATGCGGGACTCGATCCCGGGACTCCAGGATCATGACCTGAGCCGAAGGCAGTCGCTTAACCAACTGAGCCACCCAGGCGCCCTAAGATTTTATTTATTTATTTGAGAGAGAGTGAAAGACAGCGAGCACGAGCAGGGGGGAGCGGCAGAGGGAGAGGGAGAAGCAGGCTTCCCGCTGAGCAGGGAGCCCGCCCGAGGGGCTCCATCCCAGGACCCCGGGATCATGACCTGAGCTGAAGGCAGACGCTTAACCGACCGAGCCACCCAGGCGCCCAAAATATGTATTTCTTAATATAAATCACATCACAACTATATTCTTTGGTGTCTGGCTTTTGCTCAGTGTTCTGGTTGTGAGATTCATCCTTGCGTGTAGCAATAGTTGGTGCCTACTCATTGCTGTGTAGGCTTCCTTTGTATGAAAACACCCCAGCTTAATTATTCATTATTAGTCTTATCAGAATAAAACAACCACTTTAAAAAATAAAAATTGCAGTTACACCTCAAATTGGAGGTATTTTATCATTGAATTTTCCCCACCACATTGGCCTGCCTTTATCTAACTTGGGACTTAATTCTCCCTTCACTCTGCCTCGGATTCCTTTCCTGGCCCAGGATGGCTAATGGGCATTAAGGCTGTCCTTAAGGCGCCCCTGCCCACACAGTGATGCCAGCCGCCAGGTCTCTCCGACTACAAGATAGACTATGATAGCACTGCATTCCGGGTCTTTGCCTCGTTGCAGAGTTAACTGACTCAGAACCATAACTGAGCCTACAGAATTCTAGAATATATGTGGGCTTACATTTCTCATACGTTCATTTAGGTTTAATATAAAATGTAACTATGGAAACAATCATAATTTTAAAGTTCAAGTGACGTTGGAGATAATGTCGACCCGTTTTCACCTGGCAGATGAGGAGGTGGTGTCTCTGTGGTCTGGCCAGTCCACACTGTGCAGGGGGGAGGGCAAGCCAAAACAGACTCCGGACTCACATTTGGAGGCCTGCTGCCTTCCTAAGTAAAAAGGCTTTTGGGCTCTTTTCAAAAAGCAGTTAGGAGTTGTGTTCCCTTGTTCATTTGTTTCCAGCATTTACTCTGTAGCCTTTCAGTTGTGAACCATTCATTTCACAATTTGGAATTTGTGTGTGATCTTGATTCTTATTCCTAGGTGTGGCAGCCTAGCCCTTCAATTATTAAGGGTTTATTCTAAATCACTAATGGAAGAATTATTGTTTTGTCACTCTCTAAAATTCAGGACTCCAGTTCAGTTTGAGTTGGCATTCGGAGAACATAACCCGATCTAAGTTGATTATGGTAGTAAGTCTGTGAAGTAACTTTTTTCTGTGTTGCTTTTCAGGAGTAGGTGGTTTACCGGCCCTAGCTGACCAAGCAGTTCCACAAATGAACCCTCTGGCAAATTTAAAAAGATACAGCTCCAACTCAGTGGAAATGGAGCTTCTCCCACTGCACAAAAGAGGACGTACATCTTTTCCAACGGGGGATAATATGGTTTGTATATTAAATTGAAAATCTTTCTTTGTTTTTTTCATTCTGCTTTATCTTTTTTTAAAAATTGAGTTTAATTTCATATAGTGAACAGTTCAATGGTTTTGACAAATATGTATACCCCCCCCCAATGAAGATAGAGAACATTTCCACCATCCCAGAAAGTTCCCTCATGCCTCTTCCCAGTAAGTGCCCCCCCAAACTTTGGAGAAATGACATTCTGATATTTTTCTCATCATAGATTAGTTTTGCCTGTTCTAGAATTTTATAAAAATAGAATCATACAGTATGTACTCTTGTGTCACGGTCTCTTTTTCTTAGAATAATGTTTTGGAGATTCATCTGGTTATAGTGACATTTCATTCCCATTCATTGTTGAGTAATATTCTGTTGTATGAATGTCCATAATTTGTTTATCTATTCTCCTTTTGATGGACACTTGGGTTGTTTCCAGTTTGGGGTATTATGAGTAAAGTGGCTCTGAACATTATTATGGAAGTCTTTTTATGAATGTATTATTTAATTTGAGAGAAGACTCAGGAGTGCAAACACTGGGTCACAGAATAGATAAAGTTTAGAAGAAACTGCCAGTTTCCTGAGGGAGTTGTACTCTCTGACATTTCCATCATATTTTGCTGTGCTTCTTGATCTCTGAAGGAGAACGAAATAGATGATTAGACTATATATAATCTAGCTTACCAGAAAGTGCATTGATTGACTTATATAAGGTACTTACTAGTACCTGAGTAGTATAGGCAATTTTAACTTCTAACAGCCCCAATATGTTCATCTGTGGGCATAATGTTAACTGCCTACCAGGATTGGTTTCTGACATAATTACATGAAAGCACTTTGAAAAGTATAGAGCACTACACAAGGGTAAGATGACAATATTGTTTTTATAATGACTAGTCTATATTACAATTCCATATAATTTTTGCTGTCTGATAAGTTGGTAATGCAGGGCTGATTCATAAAATTTTAAAGCAGAAACATTGATAACTACTTGGTATGTTTATGTTGAAATTATTATTATAGTCCATAATTCATCCTTAGAGTAGAGTCGTTATAATTAAATATAATGGTTATTTGCTGTCCGTCTACGTACTTAGACCCTGTTTTATTCCAAAAAACAATTTAAGGTGTCCTAGAGATTAATTTATTGAGAAAAATAGGTGTTTAGTGCTGCTTCTTTTGTCCACAGAGTGTCACTGTTGGATTATTTGAAAACCAAAAGCCATAAAACCTTTGGTTCTTTGTTTCTGGTTAGAAATATTTGCTTTTAAAGCAGTTCTGGTGCCAGATTACTAGAAGACTAGTCTTTTTACCCTGAAGTGCAGAAGGGGTTAAGCTTGGTAGAAAATGGTGTCTTAAGTATAGTTGGGTGAATGAGAAAACAGTTCAGCAAGTACAGTTGGCCCTTGAACAATGCGGGCGTTAGGGGTGCTGACCCCCTGCACAGTCGAAAATACATGCGTTAACTTTTGACTCCCCCAAAACTTAACTACTAATAGCCTACTGTTGGCCAGAAACCTTACCGACGATAGTCAATTAACACATATTTTGCATGTTATATGTATTACATACTGTATTTGAACAAAAAAGCAGGCTAGAGAAAAGAATGCTAGTAAGAAAATCATAAGGAAGAGAAAATACATGTATAGTATTGCACTGTAGTCTTTGAAAAAACTCCGCATATAAGTGGACTTGCACAGTTTACACCCGTGTTGTTCAAGGGTCGGCTGTATATCTTTTTGTGTTGTTGTATTTGTGGTGAGCCTTCGGCGCTTGTTGAAAGCAGAATTGAAGTCCTGAATGTTTCTTCAGTTCTTTCGTTCATATTTTCTTTTGGTTTATTAATAAATCGTTCCTGGACAAGAACACGAATACCCGATTGGGAAGAAGTTGGAAGTGTCATTTTTTTTTTTAGTTTTTTTTAAAGATTTATTTATTTATTTATTTGAAAGAGAGAGAATGAGAGAGAGAGAGAGAGCACATGAGACGGGGGAGGGTCAGAGGGAGAAGCAGACTCCCTGCTGAGCAGGGAGCCCGACGCGGGACTCGATCCCGGAACTCCAGGATCATGACCTGAGCCGAAGGCAGTCGCTTAACCAACTGAGCCACCCAGGCGCCCCGGAAGTGTCATTAATGAATGCATATCAGACTGAATATTTACATAGTATTAATTGCTAATTCCCAAATATTCACACTTACTATCATAAAGAAAATTATTTAAGTTCTTTTTCAGCCTTCACGTACTGTGGGGTAACTCTGAACTTGCAAACTAAAGGAAATATTTCTCTCTCGTGACTTTGTGTGCTTCCATAGCAATGAACAAGACAACACTTAACCATTTGATTTCCTTTCTTTCCTTATCTAATAGGAGATTCACAGCAGTTTCCTACCCTGTTTGAGTAGCTTTTCTCATTTTTGAAATAATTTTAGATTTACAAAACAGGTGCAAATATATTACAGAGAGTTCTCATGCATACACTTCATACAACTTCCCTTAATGTTAACTTACCTGTATAACTTAAAATTAGGGTAATTATATAAGCATAGTGCTGTTTTCACAACCACGATATTAACATTGTTACAGTACTATTAGCTAAACTGCAGTCCTTGTTTGAATTTCAACATTCTTCTCCCCCTTGTCCTTTTTCTGTTCCAGGATCCAATCCAGTATCCCACACTGAGTTTAGTTGTCTCTCCTCAGTTTCTTCCAGTTTGTGACGGTTGCTCATTCTTCCCTTGTCTTTCATGACCTTGACATTTGTGATGAGTGTACCAATCAGTTATTTTGTAAAATGTCTCTCAATTTTGGTATGTCTGATATTTTCTCTTGAATAGGTTGAGATTATGCATTTTTGGCAAGAACACCACACAAATGTTGTCTCCTTATTGAATCGTTATCAGGGGAACAGGGTGTACATGTATCTTTTTACTGGTGATGTTAACATCGATCTCTTGGTTAACGTGGTATCTTCTGGATTTTTCTGCTGTAAAGTTACTGTTTTTCCCTTTGTGGCTAATAAATATCTTAGGTGGGGTTACTTTGGGACTCTGCTGATATCCTGTTTCTCCTCAATTTTTTGCCCACTGAGTTGAGTTAGCTCGTGGATTTTACCTGCAACATTCACTACTGTGGTGTTGGCCAAATGGTGACTCTCTATTTCCCTCATTCCCATGTATATATTAAAAGGAATTCATTTGTAAGGAAGAGCTATCCTTTCTATTCCATTTATTTATTCAGTTATATATTTTATATCTATATGGACTCATGGGCATTCACTGTATATTGTATGAGTTTTTTATAATCCAATGTTATCATTATTTTATTGATCAAATTTTCCAACTTTGGTTATTGGGAGGTCCTTCCAGTTGGATCTTGTGGCCTTTTTACATACCCCCACTTTTTTTTTTTAAAGATTTTATTTATTTATTTATTTATTTGACAGAGAGAGACAAAGCTAGAGAAGGAACCACAAGCAGGGGGAGTGGGAGAGGGAGAAGCAGGCTTCCCACGGAGCAGGGAGCCCGACGCGGGGCTCGATCCCAGGACCCTGGGATCATAACCTGAGCCGAAAGCAGAGGATTAACGACTGAGCCACCCAGACGCCCCATCCCCCACTTTGTTTTTGAGCACTTCCTGATTTTCTGGCATCACAAGATGTTCTAAGCTCATTCATGCTTTTCCTGACCCAGCCCTGGAATTCACCTTTCTCCAAGGAGCCCTGGTTCCTTTATTGGAGACTGGTATTTAGAAACCAAAATCTGGACACTAGATATGTTCATTGCTAGTCTTTTGTCATTGATCTTAGGTCCTCCCAGTGGACAGAGCTAGGAAATATATGTATACTATTCCATGCATACACATACATCTTCATTTCTGTATCTGTCTTTATATATATTATAAACTATGGGTTCATACTGATATTCAGTAGCTTTTCTTAAACCTAGGTTCTTATATGATAACTTCTTTCCTCATCCCCTTTTTAATCAGCTCTTATCTGTTTCATTCTCGTGTGAATATGGGTTTTGGTTTTACTTTATCTCTGTTTTATATTATAAGACTTGAAATGCTTTTGGAACGTAGATGAAAAAGAAAATAATTAACACAGATAAATATATAAAGTACTGCTTTGGGGTGCTGGGTGGCTCAGTCGTTAAGCGTCTGCCTTCAGCTCAGGTCATGATCCCAGGGTTCTGGGATCGAGCCTTGCATTGGGCTCCCTGCTAAGTGGGAGGCCTGCTTCTCCCTCTCCCACTCCCCCTGCTTGTGTTCCTGCTCTTGCTGCCTCTCTCTCTGTCAAATAAATAAATAAATAAATAAATAAATAAATAAATAAAAATAAAGTACTGCTTTTTCTAGTGCTTAGTTTGGGTCCTAGTGATATTAAGCACTGACTACTTATTTTTATAATATGAATAGGAGAGAAATGAATCTGAAGGTTTCTGTGATGAAAATCATCAAAACCAACTTACGGGACTCCAACACCATTACAAGGTATCAGATTTCTGTCTTTTAATCTTTTTTTTTTTTTAAAGATTTTATTTATTTATTTGACAGAGAGAGAAATAGAGACAGCAATAAAAATGTAGTTTTTCAAAATTTTGAGTAAAAGGTTTTTTTTTTAACCCCATTTAATATCACTGTGCTATTAATAGAAATTTTGTCATGTCAAATTCTGTATGATTATCAGTCCATTGTGATGCATTTCAAAAAATTTTCTAGTTAGAACAGTATCCCTAGGTGAAAAATTTGAAATAAAAATATGGCTTTTGTAGCTTAAACGAAACTCAACAGCCCATAACTGGTCAAATGTAGTTAAATCTCTTTCATCTAGATTGTTCAATATTTAATTTCTCCAATATACTCTCTTATGGAAATTGGCTGATTTCAATGAGATTTAGTATGTGCCTAAATGCCTATCAAAATATCTCAATTGAAAGAAAATGGCAGCATACCATTGTTTTTTTTTAAAGAGCATATCTTACGTAGTTTGTAGTTTGGAGGGGATTTTGTAAGTTAGTTTGCTGGTGGAGATAATGGGTGTAATTATCAAGGATTTTGTGAGCTGCATCCTCTAGAGGTAATGGAAGTTTGTTTTTTAAAAAGTAGTTAACATACAAAGTTTGTTGGATTAAAATGAGCTACCGTGCCTAAGAAAAGAATGTTTAGGTGAGTCTTTATCACTGTTATTGAGAACAGAAGTGGACTGCTTCAAGGGAACATATCAGGTCTTTGGGGAAGGGTGTATGGCGGGGCGGGGGGTGGTGGGAGGGGTGTTCTGATGGCCTGCCTCACGTAAGCACCCACGACACCCCGGGCTGCCACTGCTCTGCCAGGGCCTCCTTTCTGAGCGACAGTGGGAGGCTAGAACATGGAGGAGGAGAAAGGCCCAGGGGCCCAAGTCACGGCCCTGAAACAGACCATCGGGGATCCTCCCCATTTCTCCCAGTGTGCTAGCTCTCTCCTTTCTTCGACCCCTTCCCTTACCAGTCTAGACCAGTTGCTGCACACTTCCATCTTTTCCTTTTCTGTCCTTGCCCAGCGTCCTCCTTAGGAAGACCCCAGCCCTGCGCAGGCTGGGAAGCAGAGGGGGCACCTGCTGGGACCCGTCCACTGTCCTGTGGTCCTTCGACAGCACTCTGGTCAGCTCCCTCTCCATCCCCCACAAGCTCTGGATGGCCCGGCCCTCGCCTCTTACTTCAGGGAGGCCAAGGGGGAGTGGGGGAGTGAGGCTGAAATCCCTCCAAGTCCCGATTCTCCTCCCCACAGCCAGCCACTAGCCTGGGATCTGTCCTTCGGGCATCTCCCTCCAGAAGGCTAAGGCCGGCACTGCTTTCTGCCTCTGAGCCTCTTCCCCTGTGCCGGGACACCTCCCTTCGTCAGTGACCACCTCCTGCACCCTCAGCTTCTGTCTCCGTCACTCTCTTCATCCCCTCCCACAGCTTAAGCACACCTCTGCTTTGGGCCTCCCATCCCTCTTTCCGTCATGCCTTCTCTCTCCTTCCCTTAAAAACCCAGTTCTTTGAACATCATTTATGTTCACTGTCTAAGCATCTGACTTCCTGTGTTCTCTCTGTTTGGGTATTTTTGAGTCTACTCTTCCTTCTGCCCTCTCTGCCCTTCCGTGCATCTTTACCTAGTGAACACTGTCTCGTCTTTTAATCCTCAATGTAGACATCTTCTCTGAAAAGCCTGCCACGACTGCCAGCCTGGGTTAGGTCTTGCTCTTCTGTGCACACTTGGCCTCCCATTCTCACCTGTGTTGTAGCCATCAGTCGTAATAATAATATGTATATTAATGGATGATTGAGCACTATTGGACCAGTCGTCATGTAGCACTGTTAGGATGTAATATTAATTTGTTAGGATGGTAATATTAACATCATACCATGGCGTCTCACTTAGTCCTCAAGGGAACTCTGAGAGTCTCATCTCGATTCTATACATGAGGGAATTGAGGCACAGAGAAGTTAAGTGACTCACCCAAGGTCACACAGCTGATAAGCGGCAGAACGCTAGTGTTTGCACCCAAGTGTGTTCCCCTAGAGCCTGCCCTGTTGACCTCAGTGCTATAGGCCAGTGGGTCTCACTTGATCAGGCAGCAGAACCACCTGGAGGGCTTGTGAAAGCAGATCGCTGCCCCCAAGGAAATGGTTCTGGCCTCCTGTTAAGTGTATTTTTGGCCTGAATGAAATTTCTGTGTATTTGAAGAATTCTCAGGTTTTTTAGTCACATACTGGTTGGCCGATAGGGGACATGTACTCAAAGATTTTGTAAGGTTAATTGTTGATTGCCTGATTTTGAAATACTCTGAAGCCAGAAGTCACACCTGTTGTATTTGGCTCACTGTTCTTTCCAGCATAGAATGCTCACTGCCTGTGAATTCACACCATGGTTATACGGACAGAGGCTCTTTGGCCTTCCAGCAGATTTGAAGCTTTCTTACCTAAAATAGCCCCTTCCTTGACATAAAATGACTCCATCATAAATGTGGTGGCTTATAAGAATGGCGGTACATTTACTTTCCGGTATTAAAGCTTCTTATTTTTTTTAAAAGATTTTATTTATTTATTTATTTGACAGAGAGAGACACAGCGAGAGAGGGAACACAAGCAGGGGGAGTGGGAGAGGGAGAAGCAGGCTTCCCGCTGAGCAGGGAGCCCGATGCGGGGCTCGATCCCAGGACCCTGGGATCATGACCTGAGCCGAAGGCAGATGCTTAATGACTGAGCCACCCAGGCGCCCCTAAAGCTTCTTAAAATGCCTGTATGGCCTGGAGTAGTTGAGTAGGTGGTTGGGGCTTCTTATCTCAGCCAGCTGGGCTCTGTGTCACCAAAACCAGGCATCAAGTGGCATTAACCAGACATTTCTGATGGCTTGAGAGCTTTCTTTGTAGCAATTAAAATTGGCTTAATGGTATTTTCTTATATGTTACTTTTCTTTTGAAATAGGAACTGCTAAAATACTTGTTTTATTATAATAGGGTTTGCAAGAACTTATTGAAAACACAAATAAGCAGGTAAACAACCTTTGTGGAATCATCTCAAAAATGCAGCCTTCTTGGGAGAAACCACCGCTGCCAAACTGTGTAAGTATTATGAAAACATTTTTGCTACTTTGATAAACCTCTAGCTCCTAAAGATACCAGTCACTTAGAAGTGAGAGAGAACTAATGACTCCGAGATTAGCAAGGCCGCCGTACACTTACTTTAGCAACAGATGGGACAGTCAACCTCTCTTGGAAGAATGCTGAAGTTTAGGTTTGAGAAATCATGATACTGAGTATTTTTATGTTTGTAACCGTAATGTATAAAATGCAATCAAAATGTAGGGTTGCAGAGGAATAAAAATCACATAATAAAAATTCAGCCTTTATCCTGAACCTTGGAAAATGATGTTGCAAAGAAAGGAGGCATTCATGCTTGTATCGACTTTTTAAGATGATTTATAATGGCTTTGTGTTATTTTAGAGGTCATCTGGATTTATACAAAAAAAGTTTTAATTGTCTGCCTCATGGAGAAGTTCAAGTCCAGGAACCAAAGAAGAGAGCATAACCCATTGTGTTTTCTTACCCTGGACAGGAAGACGGCGGCCCATCCGGACCAGTGAGAAGGCAGGAGAACCATGCCCAGCATAACCCTGTAGGGATAGCTCTCCAGCCAGCCATGCTCCCGGAGCTGCAGGAGCTGGCCCTCGGAGAGAGTCCGCCACCTCCCAGAATTGTCTCCGCATACTCATTACAGCCCAGTGTCACACCAGGTAGCCCAGGTCCTGGTCTTGCTGTCCTGTCCTACATTTTCAGTGAAGGAGGTGAAGGGGCCACCAGGGATCTCTCCTCTGCCCAGCCTCCCCTGGCTCTGCCTACAGCACTTCTGTCCCCAGGAGAACCCCGTGTGGTACACGCCCCCGAGATGGCCACATGCCCAACTGTATGGGCACAAGGTGGCATGGGCCCGGGCCCGGCCTCGCCGGCTTTCTGCATCCCCCCCAGTTTCGGTGAGTTTACAAATAGCATCCTTTCATCTGGATTAAAAAGCATTCTTAATGCAAACTAGCAATAGTTGGTTTTTAAATTGAACTATAGTTGGCTATAGCTATTTTTTTCACTAAAAGTTTTAGGAGATAAGTGTAGATTCACATGTAGTTTTAAGAAACAATCGAGTGATGCCCCGTACCCAATTTCCCTCGAAGGTAACATCCTGTAAAACTCCAGTGAAATGTCCCGAGCGGGATATTGATGTTGCTATAACCCACAGATCTCATTCAGCTGTCCCTAGGTTGACTCGTTTCCACTGTGTATCTGTGCGTTTGGTTCCATGCAGTTTCATCACATGAGGTTTGCACGTCCACAGCCACGGTCAAGGTACAGAACGTTTCCATCACCAGGAGGATCACTTGAGTTGCCCCTTTATACCATACCCATCATCCTCTGGTGGTCGTGACCTCCCTATTCTCCTTTCCCTGACTCTTGGCAACCGCTGACCTGTTCTCTATCTCTAAAACTTTGTCTCTTCAACAATGTTATATAGTTGTATGCATATAGTATGTCACCTTTCAAAATTGGCACTTTTTAAAATTATTATTATTCCAGGTAAGTCCCTGAAGATTAAACCAAGTTGTTACATGTATCACTAGTTCCTTCCTTTTTATTGCTCGGTCCTGTTCCATGGTATAGGGATGCTGTAGTTTAACAGTTCATCTGTCGAGGCAGATTTTTGGTTGTGACCCCCCTCCCAGTGTTTGATTATTAGGAGTAAGGCTGCTATGAATATTCATGCACAGGTTTTTGCGTAAATAGAAGTTTTCATTTCTTGGAGATGAATACCCAGGAGTGAAATTCCTGGTTATATGTTAATTGCATGTTTAGTTTTAGGAGAAACTACGCGTACCGTTTTATGTTGCAGCCAGCTACGTATGAGTGATCCAGTTTCTCTGCATCCATATTTCTGATCTTTCCATCGTTCCTTCTTCTGACGTTTCATGATTCCTTCTTTCCTCATATCCTTCCTTATAGAAGATTTCCCTTTAACCTTTCTGTAGGAGTAACTCTGCCGGGGACAAAATCTTTTAGTTTTCCTTTGTGTAAGATGTCTTTATTTCCCTTTCTTTCTGGAAGGATAGTTTCATCCAGTATAGAATTCGTGCATGCGAGTTCTTGTATTACAGCCCCTGAAAACTTTTTATTTATAGAAATGCCAGGAAAAGCAGAAGCCAGCCTTGGAAACAGCACTGAGTCAATATATTACCCAACTGCATTGGGAGATGACAGTGGCCAAGATACTGTCTCATCTGTTTTCATCCTTCCTAATTTGGGTGAGTTTGAAATGATACATATTACAAGTCGTGCCTGTAGATTCACCAACATCCTTAGTGCCAAGTCAGGGCCAGCTCCTTTTTTAATGAAGCTTTTTATTTTTAGATAATTGTAGATTCACATGTAGTTGTCAGAAATTATGTAGGGATCCCATTTATGTTTTATGCATTTTCTCCAATGATAACCTCTTGTAAAACAATAGTAAAATAGCACAACTAGGTACTGGCATTGATTCAATCCACATTTGTGTGTGTGTGTGTGTGTGTGTGTGTGTGTGTGTGTGTGTGTATTCAGTTCTATGCAATTTTATTCCATGAGTTTTATTTATCATCACAGTTGTGATCCAGAATGCTTCCATTGTCACCGCCTATTGCCCTTTATGACCTTAACCACCTCCCTCTGGCCACCCTTTCCTCCTCCCTAGCAAAGAGTGAACTCATCTCCCTTTCTAGAATTTTGTCACTTGAATATTGTTATTTACGTGGAATAAAATACTATATAACCTTTTGGGCATAGCTTTTTTTCCCCTAAACATAATTTTCTGGAGATTCATACCAATTGTTGCATGTATCAGGAGTTTCTTCCTTTTTATTGTTGAATGCTCTCCCATGGGATGGATGTACAACTATTTATCTGTTTCTTCACCCATGGAAGGATGTCCAGGATATTTCCAATTTGGGGCCGTCAGAAGTTTAACTCTGTGAACAGTTATGTCCTGGCTTTTGTGTACACTTGAGTTTATATTTTTTTGAGGTGAATGCCCACGAGGGTAATTCTGGGTCATATGATAATTTCATGTGTAGTTTTATAAGAAACTGCTAAAACTTTTCAGAGGAGCTGTGCCGTTTGACCTTCCACCTGTAATATAGAAGTCATACAATTTCTCTGTATGCCTATATCTTCTCTTTCCATTGTTCTTTCTTCTTGATGCTTAAAGATCCATTCTTTCATCATATCTTTTCTGTTGGAATATTTTCCTTTCGTCTTTCTTTAAGGGTAAGTCTGCAAGGGACAAGTTCTTTTAGTTTTTCTTCATGTGACAATGTCTTTATTTCCTATACAGTAATGAAGGATAGTTTTGCTACATATAGAATTAACGGTTCAGAGATCTTTTCTTAAGCACTTGAAAAATGTTCTTTCCTTACAAATGCCAGTAATAGCAGAGACCAGCTTGGAAAACAACCCCAAGACGACAAATTACCCAACTTCATCGGGAAATAACGGTGACCAATGTTCATCTGTCTGCCTCCCACCCAATTTTGGTGAGTTTCAGATAATGCGTATTACAAGTATCACTGTTTAATCTGGATGCATCAACATCCTTAATGGAAGCTAGTGGTAGCTCTTTTTTTTTTAAATTAAGCTTTTTATTTTGAAACAATTTTAGATTCACATATATTTATAAGAAATAATATCAAGACATCTATTTTTACACTTTGCCCATTTCTCCCACTGTTAACATCTTGCAGAGCTGTAGTAAAATATCACAACCAGGGTACTGACATTGATACAATACACAGATGTTACTGAAATGTGCCCAGTTCTACTTGTAGTGATTTATGTGCATTTGTATTTATTTCGATCTCATTTTATCACGTGAGTAGGTTTGATGTCTACCACCACAGTCAGGATACAGAACATTTCCATTGCCATTGGAATGCCTCATCTTGCCCCCTTTTTAAAATATTTTATTTATTTATTTATTTATTTATTTATTTATTTATTTATTTATTATTTGTGAGAGAGAGCTCATGAGTGCACGAGTGGGGGGCAGGGGTAGAGGGAGAGGAGGAGAGAGAATCTCAAGCAGACTCCTCACTGAGTGCGGAGAAGCCCGATGCAGGACTCGATCCCACAACCCTGAGATCATGATCTGAGCTGGAACCAAGAGTCCGAGGCTTAACCGACTGAGCCACCCAGGCGCCCCTCATCTTGCACTTTTAGAACCACACTCGCCTCTCTCAGGCTGCCCTTTCCTTCCTCATTGTCCATTTCCCTAGCCCCTGGCAAACACTGCTCTCTTATCATTTTGTCGCTCCAAGAGTATTCTATAAAGGGAATCTTATGGTATGTAACCTTTGAAGATTGTTCCGTTTTTTTCAGTCAGCGTAATTCCCTGAAGATTCGTCCAGATTGTTGAATGTATCAGTACTTCCTCCCTTTCCTGTGGTTGGCAATGTGCAATGGTTGCTTGCAACCATTTGCCCACTGAAGCACATTAGTTGTTGTTGTCCCCCCCCCCCCCGCCCCGGTTTTTGGTATTAGGAGTAAGGCTGCTGTGAACATCCACGTCCTGGTTTTTGTGTAAATATGTTTTTGTTTCTGTCGTGAATGTCAAGAGTGCCGTTGTTGAATCTTATGGTAATAGCTTGTTTAGTTTTATAAGCAACTGTCAAACAGCTTTCCAGAGAGACTGTACCAATTTTCATTCTCACCAGCAACGTATGAGTGATCGTGTCTCTCCGCGTCCATGTTTCTGTTCTTCCCATTGTTCTTTCTTCCTCCCTGATGTTCCAAATTTCCTTCCTTCATCATGTCCTTTCTGTTTGAAGATTTTCCTTTCATCTTTCTCTACAGGTAAGTTTGCTGGGGACGGATTCTTTTAGATTTCCTTTGTTGCACAATGTCTTTCTTTCACTTTTTTCCTGAAGGTTAGTTTTGCCTCATGTAGAATTCACAGTTGAGGGTTCTTGTCTTTCAGTGGCTGAAAAATTCATACTTATAGAAATGCCGGAAAAATCAGAAACCAGCCAGGAAAACAGCTCTGAGACCGTCTATTACCCAGCTTTATTGGGAAGTACCCATGGCCCAGATACTGATTCTTCATCTGCCTCACTCCCACCCGATTTCGGTGAGTTTGAAATGATACATATCACATGTAGCACTGTTTAATCTAGATCCATCAACATCCTTAATACAAGCCAGTTACAGCTCTTTTTGAAACTTTTAATTTTGACGTAATTTAGGATTCAGTGCAGTTGTAAGAAATAATACAGAGAGATCCCGTTTATGCTTTATGTATTTTCCCCAGTGACACCACCTTGCACAACCATAGTTAGTCTTACAACCCAGACATTGACATTGATACAATTCACAGGTGTTATCGAGGTGCCTCCATTTTCACTTGTATCTGTGTGTGTATGTGTGTGTACGTGTGTATGTGTGTATTTAAAACTATGTAATTTTATCGTATGAGTGGGTTCGCACGTCTCCTGCCACAGTCAAGGTAGAGATCATTTCCATCACTCAGGGCTCCCTCGTTACTGTGTCTTTTTACAACCACACCTACCTTTCCTGCCCCCAAGACCCATCTTTTTTTTTTTTTTTTTTTTTAACGATTTTATTTATTTATTCATGAAAGACAGAGGCAGAGGGAGAAGCAGGCTCCCCGCGGAGCAGAGAGCCCGATGTGAGACTCGATCCCAGGACCCTGGGATCATGACCTGAGCCGAAGGCAGATGCTTAACCAACTGAGCCACCCAGGCGTCCCCCCAAGGCCCATCTTTAACACCGGGCTGTCTCCGATCTTTTCTCCATTTCTGTAATTTTGTCTCTTTAGATTGTTATATAAGTGGAGTCATATATGATGTAATCTTTTGGGATTAGCTTTTTTTTCCCACTCAGATTAATCGCCTGGAGACTCGTCCGGTTTGTTGAATGTATCAATAGTTTATTACTATTATTGCTGAAAATAATGCGATGGATATATTACATTTTGTCTAATTGTTCACCTGTTCAAGGACATCTGGATTTTTTTCAGTGTTTGGCTATAAGTAAAGCAGCTATAAATATCCATGTACACATTTTTGGGTAAATAGAAGTTTTCATTTCTCATCTATTGATGGAGAGTTTCCCATGGTATAGATACACAACAGTTTTTTTTTTTTTAAACATTCACACATTGAAGGACATCTGTTTTTTTTTTTTCTTTCCAAGTTTGTGGATACTAGAAGTAAAGCTGAGCTGCTGTGAACATTCATGTACTGATTTTTGTGTAAATACAAGTTTTCATTTCTCTGTCATGAATGCCAAGAGTGCAATTGCTGGGTCTTATGGTAATAGCATGTTTAGTTTTATAAAAACTGCCAAACAGTTTTCCAGAGAGGCTGGACTATTCTACATTCCTAGTAACAATGTATGGGTGATCTAGTTTCTCCTCATCTATATTTCTGATCTTTCTGTCATTATTTCTTCTCTACTGATGCTGCAAGATTCCTTCTTTCATACTATCCTTTCTGTTTGAAGATTTTCCTTTAGCTATCTTTTAGTAGTAAATCTGCTAGGAACAATTTTTTAAAAAATTTTCCTTTGTGTGAGAATGTCTTTATTCCCCCCTTCTTTCCTGAAAGATAATCCCACTCAGTATAGAATTCACAGTTGAGAGTTCTTGTCTTTCAGGACATGAAAAAGTTATACTTGTAGAAATGCCAGAGAAAGTGGAAACCAGCCTGGAAAACAGCTCTCAGACAGTGTATTACCAAACTTCATTGGGAAATGACAGTGGCTCAACTCCTGCCTCTTCATCTCTCTCCATCCCACCCAATTTCGGTTAGTTTGAAATGATACTTATTTCAAGTAGCACTGTTGAATCTAGAAGTATCAACATCCTTCGTGTCAGCTAGGGATAGCTTTTTTTTAAATTAAACTTTTGATACTGTGGTAATTTAAGATACCCGTGTAGTTGTAAGATGTAATACAGAGAGATCTCATTTATGCTTTATCCGTTTCTGCCCACAATAACATCTTACAAAACTATGATAGAACATCACAACCAGGGTCCTGACATTGATGTCATCCACAGATCTTATTGAGATGTCCCCAGTTTCATTATATTGATTTTTGTGTATGTGTTTAGTTCTGTTTGATTTTATCACATGAGTAGGTTTGATGTCCACTGCCACAGTCAAGATAGAGAACATTTCCATCACCATGAGGATGCCTCATCTTGCCTTTTTGTAACTGCACCCATCTGAGCATAATTCCCTGGAGAGTCATCTGACTTGTTGCGTGTATTAGCATTTCCTTCTTTTTTATTGCTTTGTACTATTCCGTGCTGTGGGTGTTCACGGTTTGTGTATTGGTTGAAGAATGTCTGGACTTTTTTCCAGCTTTCAGTATTGCAAGTAAAATTGCTGTGACCATTTATGGACAGGTTTTTGTGTAAACGTAAATTTTGATTTCTCTTAGATAAATGCCCAAGAGTGCAAATGCTTGGTTCTATGGTAATTGCATGTTTAGTTTTATAAGAAACTGCCCCACGGTTTTCCAGAGAGGCTGTACCATTTTACTTTCCCACCAGCAGTGTATGAGTGATCCAGTTTCTCTGCATCCAGATTTCTGCTGCTTTTTTGTTCTTTCTTCCTTTTTAATGCTCCACAATTTGTTTTTTCATGATTCTTTTCTGATAGATTTTCATTTAACCATTCTCAAATGTAAGTCGTCTAGTGACAAAGACTTTTGGCTCTCCTTTGTGTGAGAATGTCATGATCATGATTTCCCCTTCATTCATTCTTTTTTTTTTAAGAGTTTAGATATACATTTCTTGTTTTCAGCATCATTGAGGTATGATTGACAGATAAAGTTGTAATATATTTAGAGAGTGTACAGGGTGATGACTTGATGTACATGTACACAGTGATACGATTCCTGCCATTGAGTTCATTAACATATCTGCCATCTCACATATTTACCTTTTATATTTTGGTGAGGGGAATGCTTAAGTTCTACCCTCTAAGCAAATTTCTTTTTTTTTTTAATTTTATTTATTTATTTGAGAGAGAGAGCAAGAGCAAAGAGGCGAGGGAGAGGGAGAAGCAGACTCTCTGCTGAGCAGGGAGCCCAATGGCGGGACTCGCTCCCAGGACCCTGGGATCATGACCTGAGCCCAAGGCAGCTGCTTAACCAACTGAGCCACCCAGGCGCCCCTAAGCAAATTTCAATGATACAATACAGTATTATCAGCTAGAGTTACCATGCTGTACATTAGATCCTCCATCCTTACTCATAACTGAAAGTTGGTACCTTTTTACCAGCCTCACCCCACTTCCCTCACCCCCCTGGCCCCTGGCAACTGCCATTCGTTTATTCTACCTTCTGTTTTTATGAATTTGACTTTTTTTCTTTTTAGATTCCACATGTAAGTGATACCATGCAGTATTTGTCCTTTTTACTGTCTGGCTTATTTCACTTAGCATAATGCCCTCCAAGTCCATTTGTTAATGTTCTCACAAATCTGCTCCTTTATTGAAGGACAGTTTTGCCCGATCTAGACATCATGGTTGAGATTTCTTGTGTTTCAGTATTTGAAAATATTTTATTTGTAGGAATGTTCGTAAACGCTCAAACCAGCCCAGAAGAGAACCCTGAGACAACAAGTTATTCAGTTTTATTGGAAGACAGCAGTAATCAAGACATT
Organism: Phoca vitulina; assembly: GCF_004348235.1. Taxonomy (NCBI): domain Eukaryota; kingdom Metazoa; phylum Chordata; class Mammalia; order Carnivora; family Phocidae; genus Phoca; species Phoca vitulina. Next base: position 4,481,683 of record NW_022589758.1, on the reverse strand, counting down.
TCCTCATTATGTTGCTGCATTCCTCCCGGTTTTGGTGAGTTTGAAATGATACATTTGACATGTAGCATATTTAATCTAGATTCATCAACATCCTTAGTGTAAGATAGTGCTAGCTTTTTCTTTTCTTTAATTAAAAAAAAATATTTTATTTATTTATTTATTTGAGAGAGAGAGCAGAGAGAGAGAGACAGCACGAGCAGGGGTGAGGGGCAGAGAGAGAGGGAGAAGCAGACTCCCTGCTGAGCAGGGGCCCGATATGAGACTCAATCCTAGGACCCTGGGGTCATGGCCTGAGCCAAAGACAGACACTTAACCGACTGAGCCACCCAGGCGCCCTGATCGTGGTAGCTTTTTCTGATCAAAGTTTTAATTTTCAGAAAAATTTAGCTGCACATGCAGTTGTAAAAAAGAATAGAGAGATCCTGTGTTCCCATTCTCCAATTTTCCCCAATGGTATCATCTTGCAAAACGAATAGAAAATTATCACAACCAAGATATTGATATGATACCATCCACAGATACAATTGAGATGTCCCCAGTTTCACTTGTATTAATTTGTGTGTGTGTGTATTTAGTTCTATACAATTTTATCATGTGCGTAGGTTCATGTATCCTCTGCCACAGCAAGCCCTGAAACAGTTCCCTCGTCACCATTTTCCCTCATATTGCTCTTTTGTAACCACACCCACCTCCCTCCAGAGGACTTTTCTCCCCAGCCCAGTTCCATGCCCTGACCTGTCTCTAACTACGGGCAATCTGGAATCTGCTCTCCAGATCTATAATTTGTCCATTCAACGTTGTTATATAAATGGAACCGCATGGTGTTTGAGATTGGCTTCTTTCCCTCAGTGTACTTCCGTGGGGACTTGTTCGTGTTGCTGCATGTATCAGTCCTTTCTTCCTTTTTATTGCTGAGTACTATTCCAATGTATGGATACACCAAGATTTATTTATCTGTTCACCTGTTTAAAACCTCTGGGTTTCCTGTTTTTAGCTGTTAGGGGTAGAGCTGCTATGAATACTTGTTTATCATTTTTAGTTTTGCTTCATGTCATTCATTTCACTCTTTCACACAAGTTTTTATTTCTCTGGGATGAATGCCCAAGAGTGTAATTGCTGGGTCCTTTGGTAATTGCATCCTTAGTTTTATAAGAAATTGACAAACTGCTTTTCAGCATAGCTGTACCATTTTCCATTCCTGCCAGCAATGTATGAGTGATCCAGTTTCTCTGCATCCATATTTCTGCTCTTTCAATTGTTCTTTCTCCTTGATGCTCTGGAATTCTTTCTTTTATATGCTTTCTTAAGAAGATTTTCCTTTAGCCATTTTTAAAGCATAAATCAGTTAGTGACAAATATTTTTGGTTTTCCTTTGTCCATAAATACCTTTATTTTTGTTTCAATACGGAAGAATAGTTTCATTGGATATAGAACATGAGGTTGATAGTCTTTTCTTACAGCATTTAAAAAATGTTGTCCTTATAGAAGTGTTGGTCAAAGCAGAAACCGGCCTGGAAAATAGCACTCAGATGACAAATTACCAACCTTTGCTGGAAAATGACAGTGGTCAAGAAACTTCAGCATATTTCTTCATCCCTTCCAGTTTGGGTGAGTTGAAATGATTCATATTACAAGTAGCACTGTTTAATCTAGATTCATTAATAACCTTAATGTGACCTAGTGGTAGCTTTTCCTAATTAAAAATTAATTAGAACTAATTAGGTAAAAATTAGAAGTTTTATTTTGAGAAAATTTTAGCCACACATGTAATTTTAAGAGAGATCTGTGTATACTTCACCTAGTTCCCCCCAGTGATGCCATCTGGCCGAACTACAGTATCACAACCAGTGTATAGACATCGATAGAATCCACAGATTTTATTGAGATGTTCTCAGTTTTATTTGTATTTGTGCATGGGTTTATGTTTGTGTGTGTGTGTGTGTGGATTCAGTTTTATATTATGTAATTTCATGACGTGAATAGGGTTCCGTACCTTCCATCGCCCTTTAAACCCATACCCGCTTTTCGCTTCCTACTCTCCTGCCTCTACTCTGCCTTGTCCCTGCCCTTGGCAGCCACTGATCTGCTCTTCTTCTTTAGAATTTTGTCATTTCAAGAGCTTTCTGTAAATAGACTCACATGGTATATAATCTTTCAGGATGGCCTTTTCTCATTCAGCATGATTCCCTGCAGCTTCATCTAAGTTGCCGTGTACATCACTAGTTCTTCCTTTTTTATTGTTGACTACTATTCCACGGTATGGGTGTACCGCAGTTTATCTGCTCACTGGTTGAAGGATGTCTGGGTTGTTTCCAGTTTTGGGCTATTAGGAGAAAAGCTGCCATGTACACTCATGTACAAGGTTTTGGTGTGAACATCAGTTTTCATTTTTCTGAGATAATGCCCAATAGCACAGTGGCTGGGTCTTATGGTCATGGTAAGCTGAGTTTTGTAAAATACTGCCTAACTGCTTTCCAGTGTACCTGTACCATTTCCATTCCCACCAGTGACTTATGAGTGATCTAGTTTTTCTGCGTGCATGGTTCTCCTCTTTCTATTGCTCTTTCTTCCTTCTTTATGCTCTAAGACTCCTTCCTTCATCATACCATTTTGGTCAGAAGATTTCCCTTTAGCCGCGTTTTAAGGATAAGTCAGCCAGCAACGTTTTTTTTTTTTTGTTTGTTTGTTTCTTTTTTTTAAGTTTTCCTTTGTCTGACGATGTTTTTATTTCGGCTTCATTCTTTTTTTAATTATGTTATGTTAATCACCATACATTACATCATTAGTTTTTGATGTAGTGTTCCATGATTCATTGTTTGCGTATAACACCCAGTGCTCCATGCAGAACGTGCCCTCTTTAATACCCATCACCAGGCTAACCCATCCCCCCACCCCCTCCCCTCTAGAACCCTCAGTTTGTTTTTCAGAGTCCATCGTCTCTCATGGTTCGTCTCCCCCTACGATTTCCCCCCCTTCATTCTTCCCCTCCTGCTATCTTCTTTTTTTTTTTTTTTTTTTAACATATAATGAATTATTTGTTTCAGAGGTACAGATCTGTGATTCAACAGTCTTGCACAATTCACAGCTCTCACCATAGCACATACCCTCCCTAATGTCTATCACCCAGCCGCCCCATCCCTCCCACCCCCCACCACTCCAGCAACCCTCAGTTTGTTTCCTGAGATTAAGAATTCCTCATATCAGTGAGATCATATGATACATGTCTTTCTCTGATTGACTTACTTCGCTCAGCATAACCCTCTCCAGTTCCATCCACGTTGTTGCAAATGACAAGATTTCATTCCTTTTGATGGCTGCATAATATTCCATTGTATATATATATACCACATATTCTTTATCCATTCATCTGTCGATGGACATCTTGGCTCTTTCCATAGTTTGGCTATTGTGGACATTGCTGCTATAAACATTGGGGTGCACGTACCCCTTCGGATCCCTACATTTGTATCTTTGGGGTAAATACCCAGTAGTGCAATTCCTGGATCATATGGTAGCTCTATTTTCAACTTTTTGAGGAACCTCCATACTGTTTTCCAGAGTGGCTGCACCAGCTTGCATTCCCACCAACAGTGTAGGAGGGTTCCCCTTTCTCCACATCCCCGCCAACATCTGTCGTTTCCTGACTTGTTAATTTTAGCCATTCTGACTGGTGTGAGGTGATATCTCATTGAGGTTTTGATTTGGATTTCCCTGATGCCAAGCAATGTTGAGCACTTTTTCATGTGTCTGTTGGCCATTTGGATGTCTTCTTTGGAAAAATGTCTGTTCATGTCTTCTGCCCATTTCTTGATTGGATCATTTGTTCTTTGGGTGTTGAGTTTAAAAAGTTCTTTATAGATTTTGGATACTAGCCCTTTATCTGATATGTCATTTGCAAATATCTTCTCCCATTCTGTCGGTTGTCTTTTGGTTTTGCTGACTGTTTCTTTTGCTGTGCTTTTCATATTGATGAAGTCCCAATAGTTCATTTTTGCCCTTGGTTCCCTTGCCTTTGGCGATTTTTCTAGGAAGAAGTTGCTGTGGCTGAGGTCGAAGAGGTTGCTGCCTGTGTTTTTCTTTAGGATTTTGATGGACTCCTGTTTCACATTTAGGTCTTTCATCCATTTTGAGTCTATTTTTGTGTGTGGTTTCATTCTTCATCCAGTTTCATTCTTCTGCATGTGGCTGTCCAATTTTCCCAACACCATTTGTTGAAGAGACTGTCTTTTTTCCATTGGACATTCTTTCCTGCTTTGTTGAAGGTTAGTTGACCATAGAGTTGAGGGTCCATTTCTGGGCTCTCTGTTCTGTTCCATTGCTCTTTGTGTCTGTTTTTGTGCCAGGACCATACTGTCTTGATGATGACAGCT
>NW_022589758.1:4350715-4476913 GCF_004348235.1 Phoca vitulina | reverse complement strand
TTTTGGTGAGAATTTTTGCATCCATGTTCATCAGGGATATTGGTCTGCAATTCTCCTTTTTGATGGGGTCTTTGTCTGGTTTTGGGATCAAGGTGATGGTGGCCTCATAAAACGAGTTTGGAAGTTTTCCTTCCATTTCTATTTTTTGGAACAGTTTCAGAAGAATAGGTATTAATTCTTCTTTAAATGTTTGGTAGAATTCCCCTGGGAAGCCATCTGGCCCTGGGCTCTTGTTTGTTGGGAGATTTTTGATGACTGCTTCAATTTCCTTAGTGGTTATGAGTCTGTTCAGGTTTTCTATTTCTTCCTCGTTCAGTTTTGGTAGTTGATACATCTCTAGGAATGCATCCATTTCTTCCAGATTATTTAATTTGCTGGCATAGAGTTGCTCATAATATGTTCTTATAATTGTTTGTATTTCTTTGGTGTTAGTTGTGATCTCTCCTCTTTCATTCATGATTTTGTTTATTTGGGTCAATTCTCTTTTCTTTTTGATAAGTCTGGACAGGGGTTTATCGATCTTGTTAATTCTTTCAAAGAACCAGCTCCTAGTTTCATTGATCTGTTCTACTGTTCTTTTGGTTTCAATTTCATTGATTTCTGCTCTGATCTTTATTATTTCTCTTCTCCTGCTGGGTTTAGGCTTTATATGCTGTTCTTTCTTCAGCTCCTTTAGGTGTAGGGTTAGGTTGTGTACTTGAGACCTTTCTTGTTTCTTGAGAAAGGCTTGTATTGCTACATACTTTCCTCTTAGGACCGCCTTTGCTGCATCCCAAAGATTTTGAACAGTTGTGTTTTCATTTTCATTTGTTTCCATGAGTTTTTTAAATTCTTCTTTAATTTCCTGGTTGACCCATTCATTCTTTAGTAGGATGCTCTTTAGCCTCCATGTATTTGATTTCTTTCTGACTTTCCTCTTGTGATTGAGTTCTAGTTTCAAAGCATTGTGGTCTGAAAATATTCAGGGAATGATCCCAATCTTTTGGTACCGGTTGAGACCTGATTTGTGACCTAGGATGTGATCTATTCTGGAGAATGTTCCATGGGCACTAGAGAAGAATGTGTATTCTGTTGCTTTGGGATGGAATGTTCTGAATATATCTGTGAAGTCCATTTGGCCCAGTGTGTCATTTAAAGTCTTTATTTCCTTGTTGATCTTTTGCTTAGATGATCTGTCCATTTCAGTAAGGGGGGTGTTAATGTCCCCCACTATTACTGTATTGTTGTTGATGTGTTTCTTTGCTTTTGTTATTAATTGGCTTATATAATTGGCTGCTCCCATGTTAGGGGCATAGATATTTATAATTGTTAGATCTTCTTGTTGGATAGACCCTTTAAGTATGATGTAGTGTTCTTCCTCATCTCTTATTACAGTCTTCGGTTTAAAATCTAATTTGTCTGATATAAGGATTGCCACCCCAGCTTTCTTTTGGTGTCCATTAGCATGGTAAATGGTTTTCCACCCTTTCACTTTCAATCTGGGGGTGTCTTTGGGTCTAAAATGAGTCTCTTGCAGACAGCATATCGATGGGTCTTGTTTTTTTATCCAATCTGACAGCCTCTGTCTTTTGATTGGGACATTTAGTCCATTTACATTCAGGGTAATTATTGAAAGGTACGAATTTAGTGCCATTGTATTGCCTGTAAGGTGACTGTTACTGTAGATTGTCTGTGTTCCTTTCTGGTCGATGTTGCTTTTAGGCTCTCTCTTTGCCTAGAGTACCCCTTTCAATATTTCTTGTAGGGCTGGTTTGGTGTTTGCAAATTCCTTTAGTTTTTGTTTGTCCTGGAAGCTTTTTATCTCTCCTTCTATTTTCAATGACAGCCTAGCTGGCTATAGTGTTCTTGGCTGCATATTTTTCTCATTTAGTGCTCTGATTATATCATGCCAGTCCTTTCTGGCCTGCCAGGTCTCTGTGTGTAGGTCTGTTGCCAGTCTAATGGTTCTACCATTGTAGGTTACAGATCTCTTCTCCTGAGCTGCTTTCAGGATTTTCTCTTTGTCTCTGAAACTCGTAAGTTTTACTATTAGATGTCGGGGTGTTGACATATTTTTATTGATTCTGAGGGGGGGTTCTGTGCCTCCTGGATTTTGATGCCTGTTTCTGTCCCCAAATTAGGGAAGTTCTCTGCTATAATTTGCTCCCATATACCTTCTGCCCCTCTCTCTCTTTCTTTTTCTTCTGGGATCCCAATTATTCTAATGTTGTTTCATCTTATGATAATCGCTTATCTCTTGAATTCCGCCCTCGTGATCCAGTAGCTGTTTATCTTTTTCTCAGCTTCTTTATTTTCCATCATTTGGTCTTCTATATCACTAATTCTCTCTTCTGCCTCATTTATCCTAGCAGTTAGAGCCTCCATTTTTGATTGCACCTCATTAATAGCCTTTTTGATTTCGACTTGGTTAGATTTTAGTTCTTTTATTTCTCCAGAAAGGGTTTCTCTAATAACTTCCATGCTTTTTTCAAGCTCAGCTAGTATCTTTAAAATCATCATTCTGAACTCTAGTTCCGACATCGTACTAATGTCCGTATTAATTAGGTCCCTGGCAGTCGGTACTGCCTCTTGTTCTTTTTGTTGAGGTGATTTTTTCCATCTTGTCATTTTGTCAAGATGAATGAGAGAACAAAATGCTAACAGGGTAACAACGTCCCCAGAAAATATACAGTAAACAAATGAGAAAAGACCTGAAACCGGGGGGAAAGAAAGGGAAAGAAAGAAAAGAAAAATATAAACAAACAAAAACAAAACAAAACAAAACAAACAGAATATGATCAAATATGATCAGGCTGGTGCATGGATCAGTGCCACACACTAGATCTTGGGCGTATTTTGGTTTGTTAGAAGAAAGTGCGTCCCAAAATTTTAAAGAAGAAAAACTTATATATGTACAAAACTAAGGGTTAATATGATGAAGGGATGGAATATGACTGTAAAGATGAAAATTATAAAAGATTTTATAAAAGGAATTGATAAGATAAGAAGTTGGTTGAAAAAAGAAAGAAGAGGATTTAAAAAAAAAAAAAGGGAGAGAATGTGATCAGGCAGGAGAGTAGAACAAAGCCATACACTAGAGATTTAGGATATATTTTGATCTGTTAGAAGAAACTGTATCTCAAAATTTTAAAGAGAGAACAACTTATATATATATATACCAAAAATAAGGGTAACTACTCTGAAGGGATAGAATATGACTCTAAAAATGAAAAATAAAAAAGATTTTTTAAAAAAGGGATCGATAAGATGTTGGTTGAAAAAGGAAAAAAGAAAAATTCAAAAAAAAAAAAAAGAAAAGACAGTTAAAAAAAATTACTTTGAAAGACTAAAGAATCATGGGAAAAAAGCCATGAATTCTATGTGCAGTATTCCCCTAGCGCTGGAGTTCTGCCGTTCTCATTGATCGGTAAACTTGGTCTTGGCTGGCTGTTCTCGCTGATCTTCTGGGGGAGGGGCCTGTTGCCGTGGTTCCCAAATGTCTTTGCCGGAGGCGGAATTGCCCCGCCCTTGCCGGTCCGGGCTAAGTAATCTGCTCGGGTTTGCTCTCGGGAGCTTTTGTTCCCTGCAAGCTTTCTGTCCAGCTTTGGAGGCGGAGAGTGAAAATGGCGGCCTCCCAATCTCCGCCACAGAGGAGCTGAGAACTCGGGGCCCTGCTCCTCAGTGAGCCCCCAGAGAAAAGCACTCCTGTCTCCCCGGGCCGCACTCCGTGCTCACCCGGCCTGTGACCGAGCGTTTCTATCTCTGGCACCCGACCCCGTGTGGAGTCTCCAAACCCAGCAGATCCCTGTGGTTCGCTCCCGTGCCGCTCCTCCCGGGGGAGGAAGGTGAGTCTCCCCGGATCTGCCGCTTGTTGGGTCCCTGCTGGAGGAGCAGGGGCCCGACTGTGCCGCAGATCACGGTTTATGGCAACCCCGAGCTGAGAGCCCGCGCCTCGGCTCCGTCTCTGCAGCCGGCTTCCCTGCTCCCATACCTGGGAGCTCTCCTGCACTCAGGTAGCCCCGGTCTTTCTGTGACCCCGAGGGTCCTGAGACCACACTGTCCCACAAGGGTTCCTCCCACAGCTTAGCCACTGGAGCGACGTGCCTCAGCGGAGCCGCCTTCTAAAAGTTTCGATTTTGTGCTCTGCAGCTCTATCACTTGCCAGAAGTGGCTGACGGAGGCCCCCTCCCCCGCACGTCCTACCTTCCAGAAAGTGGTAGCTTTTCTGTTCAGAGAGTTGTTGCTATTCTTTCCTTCAATCTCCTGTTGAGTTCCTAGGTGTTCAGAATGATTTGATCCCTATCCAGCTGAATTCCTGGGACCAGACGAAATCCAGGTCTCCTACTCCTCCAACATCTTGCTCCGCCCCTCTATTTCTGCTTCATTCTTAAAAGATAGTTTCGCCTGATGAAAAAAATCACTGTTGAGATTTCTTGTCTTGCAGCACTTAAAAATGTTTTACTGATCAAAATGTTGTTCAAACAGAATCCAGCACAGAAGTGAGTTCCGAGACAATGAGTTCCCCCACTTTAATGAAAAATGACAGCGACCAAGATACTGATGCAGAATCTTTCTTTCTCGCTCCTGGTTTTGGTGAGTTTGAAATGATACATATTATAAGTAGCACTCTCTAATTTAGGTTCATCAACATTCTTAATATGAATTCTTAGTGATAGTTTTTTCAAAATTAGATTTTTCATTTGGAGATATTTCAGAATCACATGTAGTGCGTGAAGTTAATACAGAGAGATCTGGTGTATCCTTAACCAAATTTCTCCCAAGGCTAATCTTTCACAAAAATAGAGTAAAATATCACAACTAGGATTTTGACATTAATACAATCTACACATCTATTCATATGTCCCCAGCTTTACTTGTATTCATTTGTATGTATGCGTGTGTGTTTAGTGCTCTGCACTTTTGTAACATGTTTGCTTTCAGCTATTCACCACTATAGTCATGATACAGAACTGTCCCTTTACTTCCAGGAACCCCCTCATTGCCTGTTTATAACCATGTCATATGTCATTCCTTCCCTGGCTTCATCTCTAACCCATTCAAGGGCTAATGTGTTCTTTCCTTCTTTATAATTGTATACTATTTTATGGAAGAGTATATGAGAAATTGGTGTTAATTTTTTAAATGTTTGGTAAAAAATCTCTAGTAAAATCATCTGGGCCTATAGATTCCTTTTCTGAAGGCTTTTAATTGCAAATTTAACGTCTTTGATGGTTATAGGACTATTTAGATATCTATGTCATCTTGGTTGAGTTTTGGTCTATGTAATTTTGGTGGAATTGATTCAACTCCTCTAAGTTATCAAATTTATGAATGTAAAGTGGTTTGTTGTATTCCCTATTATCCTTTTGATGGCTGCTGGATAAGTTGTTTCATTCCTGATATCAATGATTTGTGTCATCTCTTTTTCCTTCTGTAATTCTTTTTAGAGCTTTATTAGCTTTATTAATCTTTTTGAGGCACCAGCTTTTTGTTTCATTGATTTCCTGTTGTTTTCATATTTTCTGTTTCATTGATTTCTGCTCTTTATTATTTCATTCTTTTTGCTTATTTGAGGTTTATTTTACTCTTCTTTTCTTAGTTTTTGGTGTAGGAACTTAGATTATAGATTTAGAACTGTCCTCTTTTCTAATATAAGAATTTAGTGCTGTAGATTTCACTTTCAATACTGCCTTAGTTATATTTTGATGTGTTGTATTTTCATTAAGTCCTATGTATTTTATTACTTCTTTGGAAACTTTCTATTGTCTTTCTATTATTGATTTCTAATTTGATTCTCTTATGGTCAGAAAATATACTCTGTATGATATCTTTTCTTTTAAATTTGTTGAGATTTTTTCCCTCTGGTCTAGGATGTGGTTTGTCTTGGTGAATCATCCACAGGCATTTGAACTTTGCACATAGTACCTGGCACGGAGGACACATTCGTTCCCTTGGCATTTGAAAAAATAGGTGTTCTGGTTTTGTTGGGTGGAATGTTCTATAATGAGAATCTTGTTGGTTGAGTGTGTTGTTCAGATCTTCTGTATCCTTGTTGATTTTTGGTCTGGTTGTTCCACCGGTTGCTGAGAGAGGGGGGAATGTGAGATCCTCAACTTTAATTATGGATTTGATTATTTCTCCTTTCAGCTCTTTCAGTTTTTGCTTCATGTATTTTGAGAATTTGTCGTTTGGTATGTTGAGAATCATTGTCTTCCTCAGGGTTGATCTTTTCATTTTTATTTGTTTGTAGTAAATTTCTTTGCTCTGAAATCTACTTTATCTGCTGTCAACACAGCTACTCTGCTTTTTTTTGGACTAATGTTTGCATGGTATATGCTTTCCCATCCTTTTACTTTCAATCTACCTATTTAATTGAATTTGTAGAGTTTCTTGTAAACACCACATAGTTGATCTTTTTTTAATCCACATTATCACTTGCTGCCATTTAATTGATATGGTTAGGTTAACTACATTTAAGATAATTATTGATATCATAGACCTAAGTCTACCATTTTATTATATTTCTTTTTGTTTCCTATTTTTCTCATTACTTTTTTTTAAGTTTAAATAATTAATTTTTTAAAGTAATCTCTACACCCAATGTGGGGCTTGAACTCACAACCCCGAGACCAAGAGCTGCATGCCCTACTGACTGGGCCGGCCAGATGCCCCTCTCATTCTTTTTTTGTTTATCTTTTTTGCCTTCCTGTGGGTTACCTGAACATTTTCTGGTGTTCCATCTTTATTTATGTTTTTGAATATATTGCTTTATTTAGGAATATATTGCTATATATAATTTTCCTGGTGGTTACTCTGGATGTTATTATTTATGTATGTGACTTACCACAGTCTACTGGTATCAGCATTTTACCACTTGGAATGAAGTGTTGAAATTTTAATTCCACTTAGTTTCCTTTGCCCTCCTCACTTTTAACTTATTGTCTTGGATGTCAGATGGTGTTTTCATTTTCGTTTCAGTCATCATGTATGATTTATAAAACTCATGATTGTATTATATTCATCCATATTTCGGCCTCTTCTGTTCTTTATTTCTTTTTATTATTGAATGGTATTCTGTGGTATTGGATTTACCACGGTTTGCTTAATCATTCACCTGTTGAGGGACATCTGGGTTGGTCACGGTTTTGGCTATCATGAATAAAGCTAAGAACACTCGTGTGCCGGCTTTTGTGTCATATCACGAGCTTTTATTTCTCTGGGATAAATGTCCAAGAGGGAAATTGCTGTGTCATGTGATAATTGAAGATTTAGTTTTATAAGAAACTGCCAAACTGTTTTCCAATGTAGCTGTTCCATTTTATACTGAATGAATGATCAAGTTTCTCTTCATGCATACTTCTATTTCTGTTGTTCTCTTTTCCTTCCTGATGCTCCACGATGCTTTCTGTCATCGTAACCTTTCTGTTTGATGATCTTCCTTTAGCCACTCTTTAAGAGTAGGTCCGCTAGTGCCAAACACTTTTAGTTTTCTTTGAGAATGTGTTTGTTTCCCCTTCACACCTGAACTATAGTTTGCTGGGTAGTGAATTTGCAGTTGAGACTCCTTTTCTTTCAGCACTTTTACCTATAGAAATATTGGTAAAAGCAGAAAACAGCGTGGAAAACGTCCCTGAAATAATGAATTACCCAGCTGTATTGGAAAAGGACAAGAGCCAAGCTTCTGTCTCATCATCTTTCTGCATCCCTTCCAGTTATGGTGAGTGCGAAATGACACATATTACAAGTAGCACCATTTAACCTATATTCTTCACCATCCTTGGTACAGGCTAATGGAAGCTTTTTGTTTCCTATTTTAAGGGTTGGTTTTAGGTTATCTTAATCATAATGGGCTAATATTTATTGAGTGTTATGTACAAGGCACTGTGCTAGTCAACTGACATGTCGCTTCTCTATTAACATTCAAATGACTCCATAAGTAGGTATTTTTATTACTCCCATTCTCAAAGTCACAGAGCAGGTGAGTGGCAGTTCTGGAACTCTCGGTCCTCTCTGACTTAAAGCTCATGCTTTTTCACAGCCTCCCGTATTGCCTGCCAAGCCACAGTAGCAGAGAGGAGGGGACCCTAAGTTCCGTGGTTTCTAAGAGCAAACCTCCCCAATATTTTATGGTTCCTTTGTGTCTCTACTTCTACGTAGCTATTCTCTTATTAATATTCTAGCACAGGGCTCAGCAAACTTTTTCAGTAAAGGGCTAGATAGGAACTATTTTGGGCTCTGTGGGCCATCTGGTGTCTGTCACAACTACTCCGCTCTGCTGCTGTCGCATGAAAGCAGCCCCAGATGTAGGTAGATGGGTGGGTGTGGCTGCGTGCCAGGGTAACTCGCTTTACACAAACTGGTGCTGGGATTGGCCCGGGGACCATAGTTTGCTGACTCCTGTCCTAGAGGAGACGCTTCTCTTTTAAATCGTTTTGTTAGGCAAACTAGGAAAAAAACCTCAAGAATTGTGCTCTTTGTTACTAAACGGGCACTATGATGTGCTGTTGTTAGAAGTAAACGCTGGTGAAAACTTTCTGAAGGGTAATTTGAATAAAAATCCGTAAGGGTATTTATGCCGGTCGACTCAGTAATCCCACTAATATCTGAAGATTTAATCAATAAAAAAGATTTGTATTTAAATTTTGGTACAGGAATGTTCTTTACAGAATCATGAAAAATTGGAAACAACCAAATAAGCGGCCATAGGGAGTTAGTTAAGTAACTCCCGGTATATCCATGGTGTATGAAACAGTAAAGCATAATGGTTCAGAGCAGGGGCTCCCGAGTCAGACTGTCTGGGTTCAAATCCCAGCTCTGTGTCTTACTAACCATGTGATCTTCAACCACTTCTCTAACCTAAGTATTTGTTTCTTCCTCTGTGAAGCGACAAAAATCATGGTACCTATTTCATAGAATTGTGAGGCTCAAATGGAATAATTCATTGAAAGCTCTTAACACAATGCTTAGAACCTAAGTGCAACATAAATGTCATCTGTCAGGAAAATCATGAAGATAGGAATGCTGACTTGAAAAAGAACTAAAGAAAATGGAGAAATGCTTGAAATAGAATGGTAACTGAAAAAGCAGGATTCAGACTATATATAAAGTATGATTTCAATTTTGTGTTTAAAAAAGAAGAAATAGCAAAAAGAATAGAAGGCATTAGCAGATTAATGGTTCAGAGCACTTGGCTTATAAACAGATTTAAAAACTGGCTCTGGGGGCGCCTGAGTGGCTCAGTTGTTAAGCGTCTGCCTTCAGCTCAGGTCATGATCCCAGGGCCCTGGGATCGAGCCCCACGTCAGGCTCCCTGCTCTGCGGGAAGCCTGCTTCTCCCTCTCTCACTCCCCCTGCTTGTGTTCCCTCTCTCGCTGTGTCTCTTTCTGTCAAATAAATAAATAAAAATCTTAAAAAAATAAATAAATAAAAACTGGCTCTGTGATCTTGTTCAAATGCCTTACCTTCTGTGGGCCTCAGTTTCCTCTTTAAAGTGGGAATAAGTTGTTACGATGATGAAACCGAGCTTATAGATGCAAAATATTTAGCATAGCGCCTGATACATAGTAGTTACTCAATAAATGCTAGCTATTTCAACATTTTCTTAATTATGCCCACCCATACTTTCCAGATTATCTTCAAGGAACATATACTCAGTAATATAGCTCTGAGTGTACTTTTAGATTGTAAAAGGGAGCAGTGGGATCTCAGAGCAACATGTTTGCTTATGTATCTTTGGCCTAAGAATTGAATTTATTCAAGACAATGAAATGACTCGTTCAAGTACAGAAAATTCAAGACTTGCTAGCTAGCAAAGGTGAAGAATGCTAACAGTTATGCAGATGGCATCAAAGAGACCCATTTATGGAAGAGAGAAGTACAGGAAAAAATTCATCCAAGTAGAAATTAGTGAATTAGATGGGGCGCCTGGGTGGCTCAGTCGTTAAGCATCTGCCTTCGGCTCAGGTCATGGTCCCAGGGTCCTGGGATCGAGCCCCACATTGGGCTCCCTGCTCGGCGGGAGGCCTGCTTCTCCCTCTCCCACTCCCCCTGCTTGTGTTTCCTCTCTCACTGTCTCTCTCTCTGTCAAATAGATAAATAAAATCTTAAAAGAAATTAGTGAATTAGAAATCAATTAGTTTAATTTTCCTGGGCACTTTCCTGGTAGCCTTGCATGAGAAAACAAAGATTTTACTTTTTCCTTGTGTTTTAAAAGGCTATCTTGGTGATCCGAAAAGGAATGTCAGGGTGCTTAATGGTAATTTGGCGACTGCACAAAAGAAGAACCATCCTAGGCATGCAGCCCGCTACTTGGTTCATGTTTTGTTCTCCAAGGAAATTCTGGTGCACAGCTGGATAGGTGTCAATTCCCAAGGCCGCCAACCTCTAGACCCAAACAAAATGGCTGCAATGAGAGGTATGTAAAGTCATTATGAAATCTTGTTTTTATCATCATTTGGTCATCTGATGAATGTTATTGGTAGTTTAAGAGATAATGATGAAGTCTGTGTAAATTTTAGAGCTGTTTTTCACCTGCCTGACCCTGATTTTACAATTTAATATTACATAATGGGTAACAACTTGTAAAGAATGCCATTTGTCCATAGACTAATGGAATAAGAGAAGCTTTATTGATTATAGCTGCTTATGGCTAGAACTAAGTCAATTCATCAGTGCTCAAGCTTGGTACTAAAAAATAAAGAAAAAGCCAAAAAAAAAAAAAAATGCAGGAGAATAAAACACACTTTGGTGCTACTAACTGGCAACACAGAAATAGAATGTCATGATTAATCCATTTTGGCCTCCTGCCTTCCCGCCTTCCAGAGATTTGGATGAAGGTTGTAGAACTCATGGGCACTGAGACTACAACAATGAATAAGTATTTCTGCCCTCAAGGAGTTCACAGTCTAGAAAGGGACTGTCGAGGGAAACAGATCAATCCCAATCCAGGGCGGTAATGTTGTAGAAGCTTAGAGAGCAGAGCAACTACTTTGAGGGCATTAAGGGAGGCTTACCAGGGACAAAACATTTGAGCTAGATTTGGAATCCTTAGCTAGATAAATAGGAAGGGTATTCTAGGCAGAAGGAATAGCTTCTGGGGAAGATAGACATGTAGTGTGCACAAATAAATATACCCCGGTCTAAGAATATTGGCAATAACACCATTTTCTGCTTACAGGTTTCCTTTTTAGTTTTAATATATCCACAGGGTTATTCAATGGCATTAGCACCCAGAAATAGTTGACTTTCTGTTATACACTTTTTTTTTAAAAGCCCCATAACCTCATCGCTTCTCAGCCTTTTTGGCTAAGATTTAAATTTAGTATCTGTTCTTAGTTTAATAAAAGCACCAAAACCTCCTTAGTGGCTCCCTACGTCAGTGTTTGATAGGGGAATTGCACATTAGAGGAAGTGAGCTATTCAGCAAAGCATCCTCTTTGAGTAGAATTTCTCAACTCTCAGAAAGAGAGAAAAGAGCAGCAATTCAAAATAGAAAATGTCAGTATTTTCAATAAAAAAATGTCTTGTCAATTCTCTGGGTTTTTTTTCTTTTTAAAAAATTTTCATGAATGCTTTCACTATTTGCAGAATATCTGGCAACAAATTTTCCCAACCATGATTTGCGTGAATGTGGAGAGGATTGGAAAACCTGTATTGCCGATATCAATTCTCTGATCTACTCTTTGCGTGCTGAAGCCAACACAACACCAGTAAGTTATTTTTTATTTAAATATGGTCTCTGCTGTATAAGTGCATACCATATACAATTCCCCAGTGGAGAGCATGACACACACACAGATTTTGAGCCGTGTGCTCAAAATCTTGTTTATTTAATTTAGGGGCAGTGTATGGTCTCTGCCTATTTATTTTACTCTTGGACATTTATGCTCCATAAAAATATCCTAAAGAGAAAATAAATCAAATGGAATGTTACAATCAGTATATCTGAAGCCGTGGGGTATACCAGGAAAGAGTTTTCAGCTCCAGAGATGTCTGGCAAATCTTCTTCAGTATCTCACTGAGTACCGCTGAGAGGAGCAGACTGTGGCACGGGAGTGAAGGCAGGCGCTTCTGTCCTTGTCCGCTTTCAGTGATGGCAGAACCTGGTGGACATCATGCTGGCCGTGAGGTTCAGCTACCACCGATATCTTTTACTTTCTGTAGTTACTTGGCAAACAGGAATCTGGCTTTTCTCACACCCATTCTATCTTGAAAGTGCATTAGAGATTTTTTTTTTTTTTTTAACATGAATGGGCCCGCAGGGGAGAGTCATGTCTATTGCCTTCTCCTGTTGAAGCATTGAACTTAACAATTTCTCATTTCTACCCACCTCTCTAAAAACCCATGTTATTCTCGCCATGTCTAGTCAGTCCTGCATCTCGAGAGTAAGTGCATGGAACTATTTGCCAAGAATATTTGTAGCTGAGCTTATGTTTTCCTGGTGAACGGCTTGATTTCAGTGATAGCTCAAGCACCATCTGTCTGAAACCAAATCTGCTTATTTTTCACATTCCCTTTTATATCCTACAAAAATTGCACCCTAAACATTTGAATGTAAAATTATGATACTGCCTGGAAAATGGTAATTTGCATATTTGCTTAGGCGTCAGAATTTGGCATCTGCCAAATACCTGCTGTGCGCTTGACTAGGAGAGGGACGGGTCCTTGCCACTCAAAGTGGGTCCGCGGACCAGCAGCACCGCAGGACAGCTTGTGAGAAATGCAGAGTCTTGAGCTCCACACTAGACTCATGGAGGCAGAATTTGCATTTTAGCAAGACCCCCAGGTGATTTGTGTGCCCATAGCCCTTTGAGAAGCCCCGACCTAGAATAGTGGTTGTCAACCCTAGGTATATATTAGAATCATGGGAGACACTTGTAAAGAAAGTCATTAATGCCTGAGCTCTCCCACTCCTTTCACCAGAGATTCTGGTTAAAAATGCCAAGAAAGTGGGTCTCAAGCAAGCTTAAAAAAAAAAAAAAAAGATCCCCAGGGTCTTTAGAGATCCCTAGAGTCTCTAGCCACTGGGGAAAGAGAAAACAAACAAGAACATTTAAGAAAAAACCAAAAACTGAAGTTGTCATCTTGAAGAGACTCATTTATTCGTTTATTCCTGAAACGTTTACTAAGCACTTATTTTGCGCCAGCAGTTATCATTAGCTAAAGCTACCGAGCCCTCCAAGAGGCAGCGCATCACGGCTGCTTGAGGAATAAGCCACACGTCTACTTCCTCTATCACGGTGCACAATATCTGTGGGCTTTTTCTGACCTTGTTAGAGATAGTTGTTTCCCTACCAACCTGGGGGGCCCTGGTAGATGATGGAGCATGTCATATTTTCTCACGAGGGGACTTTGGGTACAGACACAATGTTGTGTTTCAGCAGAAAGCTGGTGGCCGCATTAAAGGCCCTACCAGTCTTGGCATTCCAGCGTCTGCAGATGTGAACGATGAAAGGGGTGGCAAAGGCGGTGAAAGCAGTTTCCAGTTATCTTGGCCAACAGCTGCCTCAGAAACAAGAAGAAAAGGGAATTCTCAGTGGAACAGCAGTGTTTGCCGTCAAAGAATTAAAGAACCTTCCATGGAGAATTCACTGGTATCTTATGAAGCACTGGGTAAGTTATTAAAATAAGTTCTCTTGATGATAAATGTCGAATCTGGGTGATGCGGTTGTGGGCCTCATTGTACTGTTCTACTTTCAAGTATGTTTGACATTTTTCATGATGAGAAATCTAAACAACTTAATCTCTTATATTAATGAGTTAATGAAATACAGATACCTAGTTCTGGGACCGATAGTTTTTTTTTTTAGATTTATTTATTTGAGAGAGATTTATTTATTATTTATTTGAGAGAGAGAGCGAGCACGCGCGAGGACACGCGTTCAGTGGGGAGGAGCAGAGGGAGAGAATCTCCAGGAGACTCCATGCTGAGTGCGGAGCCCAACGCGGGGCTCGATTTCACGACCCTGAGATCAGCCCTGAGCTGAAACCAAGAGTCAGACACTTAAGTGACTGCACCCCCCAGGTGCCCCTGAGACTGATCGTTTTGAACATTAAGCTAAATCTGCTATTTTTCCTTCGGAAAGCAGCTCTCGGTCAATTCCTTCAACCCGTGTGAGCTCTCACGTTAGGCATGAGAAGGAGCTCCAGCTGGTGGAGCCAGAAGCAATTCAGGGGTCTTGCTCTCTCTGTGCCTAATACGTGGCGGGTGCTCCTTAAAGAGTTTTTGTGTGAATTAATGAATCCCATTCCTCAGAACATTTTGCCCCCACTGCTCGCTGTCTGCTGGAGGCACGTCCTACTTCATTAGTATCAAGTGGCAGTGGGTTCCGTAGGTGACGGTGCCATCTGCCACTCATGCTTCCTGGCGCGTCCTCCTCAGTGTGCTGGGGTTTAGTGGCATCTGAGCTGGCAAAACTATTTTCTGTCTCTCTCCTGCCCCCCGTCAACCCTCAGTAGCATATTACCTGTGAACCCGTTCAAATGAAATTATTTAAATGATGCATCTTTGTATTTTTTCCATCATAAAATCAATATAACTACTATATTTGTTCAGGTTGTATGCCATAGAAACAAACTCTGGCCCAATTCAACCATAACAAAAATCAGTGGACGAATAGCTCCTAGATTTAAAGAAGCAGAGAACAAACCAACCGAGCCGAAGGCAGGAGCCAAACCGCCAACCCTAAGATTGGGCAACTGGCCCTGAGGTCTGTGGGGCTCTGTCTGCATCTTGCATGAGCTCTAGGATCTAGTTTCCTCTCGTCACTGCTCAGATTCCTAGGACAAAGAATCTGATTTGGAGCACTTAAGTCACAGGTCTAGAACCAGGAGATAGGGCCAACTAAGTGAATTGGGAGCCAGGCAGCTGCCCAGTTTGTGTATTTTCTGTTACACCATTTTATTTTGAAAAAGTGGAAAAAATTCAGCAGGGAAGAAAAGCTCCCACAATCAAGATACCATAAAAAACTATTGTGGACATTTTAATTTTCCTCTAGTTTTTTTCTTACCTTTTAAAACATTATAGTCTCTATATATTCACTTTTCTTTTTAAACATGGTATGTGTATGTTTTTTATAAAGAATCTCCATTGTTTATGATCATTGCTTTTAACAGGTATATAATAGTCAATTGAGTAAGTATACCCTAATTTATTTAACTACCTTCCTCTTTTTTTGCAGGGGAGGGGATTTGTTGGGGAGGGGATTATCAGTCATACAAATCATGCTGTCAAAAAATTCATTTGTGTAGCTTTGTACATATTTTAGATTCTTTTCTTTTTTTAAGATTGATTTATTTATTTGAGAGAGAGAGTGTGAGCAAGCGGGAAGAGGGGGAGAGGGAGAGGGAGAGCGAGAATCTCCAGCAGACTCCCCACTGAGCATGGAGCCTGATGTTCAATTAAAATGTTTAGGGATGAATTTATCAAAAGAAGTGCCAGATGTGCTTTCTGAAAACTATAAAATATTGTTGAAATAAATTAAGGAAGACCTAAATACATAGATATCCCATGTTCGTGAACCAGAAGACTCAGTGTTATTTTTTAAAAATGTTTTATTCATTTATTTATTTGAGAGAAAGAGAGAGGGGGAGAGAGAACATGCAAGTAGGGGGAGGAGCAGAGGGACAGGGACAAGCTGACTCTGCACTGAGCATGGAGCTGGATGCGAGACTCAGTCCCAAGACCCTGATATCACGACCCGAGCTGAAATCAAGAGTCGGACACTTAACCAACTGAGCCACCCAGGCACCCTTGGATCCTTAAGTTAGGTTCTCCAAATTGAAATTACCAGGTTAAAGAGTATTAACCTTTTTTTTTCTGACCTTGATAAATACTGCTGGGTTAATCTTCTAGAGTGAAGTCTTTGGACCCACTAAGTGCACTTTTAAATAATTCCATGTCTCTTGGTAAATGTTGGATCTGGGGGATTCAGTAATTAATATGGTCACCCATTAAATGATGAATGTTCCAAGATGAAAAATATGCTTATTGACTTGTAAGAATCATACTGTATTTCTCTAACATATTTTCTCCAACAAATAATTCTTTATTGTATATAAAATAGGACATTTTAAAATGTGGTTAATTTGAACCACTAGGACTGAGGAGAGATGGGGATGATTAGGCTGTGGAGTTGAGGAATGAAAATAGGCTTAAAATTTATTTTTCAGTTCAAGTAAGTTAACTAAAATATGATAGCTGAGTTTGCTGATTCTTAAATGATGACTTTAATACCTAACAGAAAACCTACTTCTTAAAAATTATAAATATTTCAGTAAGAATCTTGTTGCTTCTTTTTGAACAAGGCTTTGTTATAAAGAGGACAAGAGGGCATTGAAATTACTTAGAATTTGTTACTGAACATAATGTTCAAACTGATTCTGTCCTGAAAGGTAACAGAACACTGAGTCGTTTTCCCGAACAATCAGAGCATGTGCAATCACATCAGCAGTGATTTTTGTTTCATTTCTCATGCTATCTCATGATATGCTAAAAACCTAAGGGATTAATTTTCTTACCTTCTTGAATTCTGGAGCCTAAAAAATTCAGAAAAATCAACCTTTCTCTTAAAGCCTTAAAACAAACAAACAAACTTGAACCTAACGTCTGCCATGAAAATTGACATCTTCTTTCTCTTTTGCTTCTAGAATATCTTGGAAATCCAGGTAGAAATGTACAGTTGCCACATTCTATACTGAATATAGCCAAAGGGAAGCCTCGCCCAGAGCTGGCAGCCAGATACCTTATTCGCAACCTGTTCACAGAGGAAGTCTTGGTAAAAAGTAACGTCTATGGCAATCTGGGGTATGGCATGTATGCCCTTAACCCGAATAGGATTAGCGCTCTTCGAGGTTGGTTCCATGTTGAGTATGTGAGAATAAATAAAAAGCAAATTACATTACAGAGGGGCAGAAACTACAATCCATTCAGTTTGTATGTGTTCTGAGGAGAGATGGAGATCTTACTAATTCCCTCCTTAGGGTATAACAAGGAGTGGTTTCATGAATTGTGTTTCTTCAGCTTTTGGGTTCTCTGGGCTAATTGCTCTGTCTTGCCAGGCTTATGGAAACTCAGACACCTTTGTTTACTGAGGATCAAGGTCGAAGCTGCTGGGCTTTGTCAATTTGCCCAAGTGTCAACAATAGCACAGCAGGTTAATTGGCTAGATTTTTCTTGTGCACATGAGCCCAGTGCAGTCTTTATCTGTGACGTATATAGATGAAGTAATACAGCTTCCAAAAGCGATTCTGTGAAAATTTAAATTTGGACAAAGCAGGAAGCAGAATATTTCTTACTTGTGTCACTGGTCCCCAGCAAAGACAGATTCTGAGCCCCAGCCCGATCTTAGTTGGTTCTTCTTTGGTTCCTGCCTTCATATCACACATACCCAACAAATGTGAATACTTTGTATTTCAGACTAAACTAAAGAGGCCTGGCTTACAGTGCCTTCTGTAAGCAATTGCTATCGTCTAATCCACTTGTTTTCAAACTTGTCTTTTTTTTTTATTGCAACTCATAGTAAAAAATACAGTTTATGTTGTGACTCAGTACATGTATGTATGAGTTTTTAAAAACGCAAGCAAAAGCTTCACAATGCTTATTATTTCTATGAGAATTACGTTCCAGTGGTTTCTATTCTATTACACTTTTTAAAAAGATTATTTATTTATTTGACAGAGAGAGAAAGAGAGAGCACAAGCAGGGGGAGCGGCAGGCGGAGGGAGAAGGAGAAGCAGGCTCCCCACTGAGCAGAGAGCCCGCTGTGGGGCTCGATCCCAGGACGCTGGGATGATGACCTGAGCTAAAGGCAGACACTTAACCAACTGAGCCACTCAGGCGCCCCTGTATTACATTTTTTAAAATTGCTGCCGCCAATGATATCACGACCTAATAATTGGTCACAGTTCGCAATTTGGACATCACTGAGCTAACCCACCAGGCAAAAAACCAAAACCTAATTCCTCTTATATTATGGTAAAAAAAAGAACACAGACTTTGTAACCAATTTGGAAATGAAGGTGTTTATAGAAGAAATATTATCTTTCTAATTAAAAAAAAATTAAAAGAGTTATTTATTTAGTTTTGAGAGATAGAGAGAGAAAGAGTGCACGTGCGCGCATGCAAGGAGCAGGGAGGGGCGGAGGGAGAGGGATAAGGAGAAGCAGACTCGCCCCGCCCCGAGGGTGGAGCTCGATGTAGGGCACGATCTCACCATCCTGAGATCATGACCTGAGCCAGAACCAAGAGCTGGATGCTTAACTGACTGAGCCACCCAGGTGCCCCATTCTAAATAAAAAAAATTGTAAATGAGAGTAAAAGGTGACTTTTATAGTTCTTTAAATAGCTGGAATATATTAGTTCCTTAAAAGTGGACTAAAGATATTATTCTATGCATTTCATTTTGTTTTATCCCTTATTGAGTTATATTACAAATCGAGAAGATGTCTTTTGTAGTAAAAAATACTCAGTACGAGTTTGACATACTATCCACATGGGGCATATTTTAACAAATTTCCCATAAGACTCAAAGTTCTATTCCTGTGTAGAAGGACAGCCATGTGAGTTATTTCAGCAGAGAGAATGTGATAGAATCATCATCGCTTTCCTAGCGGTGTGGGCAGAGCCCGGCCCAAGGAGGAGAATCTGACCAGAAAGCATGTTTTACTTTAATATAAGGATAAAATGAACTTGGAGAACAAAAAGAGTCAGAACAAAGGCTGAGTGACCAGAGAGGAGAGGCGATTCCTGCACTCATAGAAGGACTGGGCATTATAGCCTTCAACATAATTTCTTTAGAAGTATTGGTTCAGTATAATTTAAACACACAAAAATGTACAGAAAATGATACAGTAATATAATAAGCACCTGTCAACCCAGTACAGATATAGATATTTTGCTTTTTGTGCTGTAGGTTATTTTTTTAAGTAATAAAACATTACTGATATAATTAAAACTCATCATCATCCCTTTCCCCTGTCTTTCTCCCCAGAAGTAACCACAGTCTTGGAGTTAGATGTACCATTCCCATGCATATTTTATGCTTTTGCTACCTATGTTGATAGATCCGTAAATAATATATAATGTCGTTCTATAGTTGTTTTAATGTACATAAATGGGGATATATAGTATGTATCCTTTTGCAAATTTTTATCATTCAACATTATGTTTTTGAGATCTAGTTCATGCATTTTAACTGCTGATTGGTATTCCACTGACTGAATAAGCCAGTTTATTCTTCTATTCTAATATAATTTCTTGTTCTAAGATTTTATTCTGGAAATTAGTAGTCAAAAGTAAATATATCTACTAGCCAAAGGTATTGATTTCACAGAAGAAACTATTATTTGATGCTTTCTGATGAGAGTTCAGTATCACTTAAGGGCTCCTTAGAGAATGGTTTACATGGAGAAAGTTAGTGGGCTGCAGATTTGCAATCAGTGAACAACCCTTACTCCTATACCCTCCCATCCATTTCTGCATATTACAGAACGGTAAAGTCTTAGCAATAGGAAGTACATTAAACATCCTCTAATACAACTTTTCCCCCAGAGCAGGAATTTGATCTCAGCTTTGACATATAGTTGCCTCCCCTCAGTTCGAACACTTCCATTGATGGCAATCCACTACATTTTTTAAAAGTTTGTTTGTATTTATTTATTTATTTTAAGTTTTTATTTAAATTGCACTTAGTTAACATAGAGTGTAATATTAGTTTCAGGTGTACAATGTAGTGATTCAGCACTTCCATACCTCACCTGGTGCTCATCAGGACAAGTGTCCTCCTTAAACCCCATCACCTTTTTCACTCATCCCCCACCCACCTCCCCTCTGGTGACCATCACTGTGTTCTTTATAGTTAAGAGTCTGTTTCTTGGTTTGCCTCTCTCTCGCTCTCTCTCTCTTTTTCCATCTGCTCATTTGTTTTGTTTATTGAATCCCACATATGAGTAGAATTTGTCTTTCTTGGACTGACTTATTTTGCTTAGCGTAATACTTTGTAGTTCTTTTCATGTCTTTGCAAATGGCAAGGTTTCATTCTTTTTTATGGCCGAGTAACATTCCAATGTATATATATACACCACCTCTTCTTTATCCATTCATCAGTTGATGGACATGTGGGCTGGTTTCATAATTTGGCTGTTGTAGGTAATGCTGCTGTAAACATCGGGGTGCGTGTACCCCTTTGCATTAGCGTTCTTGTATACTTTGGGTAAATACTCAGTAGTGCAGTTGCTGGATCCTAGGGTACTTCTATTTTTAACTTTTTAAAAGACTTTTTGAGGAACCTCCGTACTGTCTTCCACGGTGGCTGCACGAATTTGCATATCCACCAATGGTGTAGGAGGGTTCCTCTTTCTCCATATCCTCACCAACACTTGCTGTTTCTTGTGTTGTTGATTTTAGCCATTCTGACAGGTGTGAGGTGATATCTCAGTGTGGTTTTGATTTGTATTTCCCTGATGATGAGTAATGATGAGCATCTTTTCATGTGTCTGTTGGCCATCTGGATGTCTTCTTTGCAGAAGTGGCTGCTCATGTCTTCTGTCCATTTTTTATTTGGATTATTCAGTTTTTTGGGTGTTGAGTTTTATAAGGTCTTTATATATTTTGGATACTAAGCCTTTATCAGATATGTCATTTGCAAATATCTCCTCCCATTCCATAGGTTGCCTTTTAGTTTAGTTTGATTGTTTTCTCCACTGTGCAGAAATTTTTATTTTAATGAAGTCCCAATAGTTTATTTTTGCTTTTGTTTCCCTTGCCTCAGGAAACATTCGGTTTGCTGGTATTTTATTGAGAATTTTTGCATCCGGGTTCATCAGGAATATTGGCCTGTAGTTTTCTTTTTTAGTGGAATCTTTATCTGTTTTGGTATCAGGTAATGCTGGCCTCATAGAATGAATTTGGAAGTTTCCCTTCCTTTTCTACTTTTTGGAATAGTTAGAGAAGAATAGTATTAACTCCTTAAATATTTGGTAGAATTGACCTGTGACGTCATCTGGTCCTGGATTTTTGTTTATTGGGAGATTTTTTATTACCGGTTCAATTTTTTTTTTTTTTTTGCTGGTTATCGATCTGTTCAAGTTTTCTATTTCTCCCTGTTTTGGTTTTGGTAGTTTATAGGTTTCTAGGAATTTATCCATTTCTTCCAGGTTGTCCAATTTGTTGGCATGTAGTTTTTCTTAATACTCTTTTATGATAGTTTGTATTTTTGTGATGTTGGTTGTTATTTCTCCTCTCTTATTTGTGATTTTATTTATTTGGGTCATTTCTCTTTCCTCTTTGATACGTCTGGCTAGAGGTTTATCAATTTTATTACTTTTTTCAAAAAATCAGCTCCTGACTTCATTGATCTGTTCTATTGTTTTTTAGTTTCTATATCATTTATTTTTGCTCTAATATTTATTATTTCCTTCCTTCTGCTAGATTTAGGTTTTGTTTATTGTTCTTTTTCTAGCTCCTTTAGGTGTAAGGTTAGGTTGCATATTTGAGACTTCTCTTGCTTTTTGAGGTAGGCCTGTATTGCTATAAACTTCCCTCTTACAACTGCTTTTGCTGCATCCCAGAGGTTTTGGACCATTGTGTTTTCATTTTCATTTGTTTCCATGTATTTTTTTAAATTTCTTCTTTGATTTCCTGGTTGACCCGTTCATTTTTTTAGTAGCATGTTATTTAACCTCCATGTATTTATAGTCTTTCCAGATTTTTCTTGTGATTGACTTCTAGTTTCATAGTGTTGGGGTCAGAAAATGTGCATAGTATGATCTCAGTCTTTTTGTATTGGTTAAAGCCTGATTTGTGATCTAATATGTGATCTATTCTGGATAATGTCCCATGTGCCCTTGAAAAGAATGTGTATTCTGCTGTTTTAAGATGGGATGTTCTGAATAGATCTGTTAAGTCCATCTGTTCTAGTGTGTCATTCAAAGCCATTGTTTCCTTGTTGATTTTGTGCTT
Source organism: Phoca vitulina (assembly GCF_004348235.1). Lineage (NCBI taxonomy): Eukaryota > Metazoa > Chordata > Mammalia > Carnivora > Phocidae > Phoca > Phoca vitulina. Next base: position 4,454,976 of record NW_022589758.1, on the reverse strand, counting down.
AGATGATCTGCCATTGATGTAATTGGGGTGTTAAAGTCCCCTACTATTATTGTATAATTATCAATGAGTTCCTTTATGTTTATTATTGTTTTATATATTTTGGTGCTCCCATGTTGGGTGCATAAATATTTATAGTTGTTAGATCTTCTTGTTGGTTTGTCCCCTTTATTATGATATAGTGGCCTTCTTCATCTCTTGTTACAGTCTTTGGTTTAAAAATCTAGTTTGTCTGATAGGACTATTGCTACTCTGGCTTTCTTTTGATGTCCATTTGCATGATAAATGTTTCTCTATCCCCTCACTTTTTCTTTTTTAAGATTTTATTTATCTATTTGACAGAAAGACAGTGAGAGAGGGAACACAAGCAGGGGGAGCGCGGGAGGGAGAAGCAGGCTTTCTGCAGAGCAGGGAGCCCGATGTGGGGCTCGATCCCAGGACCCAGGTCCCTGGGATCATGACGTGAGCCGAAGGCAGACGCTTAGTGACTGAGCCACCGAGGTGCCCCACCCCCTCACTTTCAATCTGCAGGTGTCTTTAGGTCTAAAATGAGTTTCTTGCAGGCAGCATATAGGTGGGTCTTGCTTATTTATCCATTCTGACACCCTAGGTCTTTTGATTGGAACATTTAGTCCATTTACATTCCGAGTGATTATTGATAGATATGTATTTAGTGCCATTTTATTACTTGTTTTGGCATTGTTTCTGGAGATTTTCTCTGATCCTTTCTTGTCTTTGTCACTTTGTCACTTCTTCCAGCCTGCTGTTCAGTGCATCAAGCCTGTTTCCAATCTTATTTATTGCATTCTTCATTTCTGACTGATTCTTTTTTTAACTCTTTTAACTCTTTTATCTCTGTGGTGTAGGGGTCTCCCTGATGCCTTCCATTCTTTTCTCTAGCCCAGCGAGTATCCTTATGATTGTTGCTTTAAATTCTCCATCAGGCGTGTTACTTAGATCTCTCTCACTTAGATCTCTGGCCATGGCCTTATCTTGCTCTTTCGTTTGCGATGAATTCCTCTGTCTTTGCATTTTGTCTAAGTCTCTGTCTTCTTGTCTGTGTTAGAAAAGCCAGTTATGTTTCCTGCTTCTGAGAGTGTGGCTTTATGAAGAAGTGGTCATGTAAAGCCCAGGGCCTGGTGCTTCACGGGGTGTCTCTGGTGTGTGCTGTGTGCACTCTGCTGCTGTGTTTTGGCTGCTCTGTCCCTCAGGCCAGTCATCTGCAGAGGCTCTCCTTGCTTGCAGTGGGCTGTGGTTGGTCTTTGGCCAGAATGTGGTGAGTTTTAACTAGGTGTGCTATGATCTGCTTATTCAATGAGACCTGCTACTGCTTCCGCTAGAACTGAAGCCCCACAGAGCTCTCTGGTTGGGAGCCGTGGTGTGGGCAGGGGTTTCTGCTGGTTTCTGGGGAAGGGGCCCCCCTGGGCTGGGACAGAGGCAAGCTGGACGGAGAAGGGCAGTCCTGCCAGAGTGTGGTGGGGTGGGGCTTGGTGTAAGCAAGTTAGGCAGCCAGTGTCCTCCCTGTGCTGCTTCCCACGGGTGGCTCTGTATTTATGCTGATGGGCGGGGGAGGGAAATGGCACCAGCCAGGTCCTTTGTTCTCAGAGAGGCATCTCTGTGAACGCTGCCTCTCAGGGACAGTGCTCCAAGAAGAGTGAGTAATCTACCCCCTGTGTGCTCCGGGCAGTCTTCAAATCACTCTTTCTACACCATCTGCCCTTGAGTTGTTTGCCTGCCTTACCCCACCACCCACCCCCCCCCCCCCCCCCCTCCTACCCCCCCCCGCCCTCCCACCCCCCCCTCCTCCCCCCCCCCCCCCCCCGTTGTTTTTTCCCCCCCCCCCCCCCCCCCCCCCCCCCCGGAGTAGTGCAGTGCCCTCTGGGCTCTATCCCAGCCAAGCCTCCTGACCTTTAAAACTCCAGGCTTTAATCCCTGCTGATTGCAAAAACTCGGGAAATTCAGCCCGTCTTCTTGTGCATCATTCCCCTGTGTGCTCCTCTCTCTCTCTCTCTGCAACCACAACTCCCTCCCCTCTATAGCACCTGCGATCCATTTCTCCCCAAACCATATCCCCACACTTCCTACCTTCTTCCATGTGGCCTCTTCTCTTCCTTTAGTTGTGGGGTTTGTTCTGTCAGTGTTCAGGTTGATTTCTGGGGTATTTAGGATGATTTGACAGCTGTCTAGTTGTGTTCATGGGATGAGACAAGCCTAGGGTCCTCCTACTCCGTCACCATCTTCTCTTACCTCCAGCAATCCAATACATTTTAAAGGGGCTCTAATTCATGAGAAAGTTTTTCCTCCAAGTGACTCAAAATTTACTTCCCTGCATGTAATACACATTTGTTCTACTTCTCCCTTCCAGAGCTAAATAGGGTAGATCCAGTTACTTTTCACATGATAGGCCTTCAAGTATGTAGAGACAGCTATTACTTCCTGCTGGAGCACTAGGAGATAGTAAATACACCCTCTCCCCCCACTTTCAAGTTCAGAACCAAGTGAGAGACAGCCACTAGAATCTGGCAGGTGGAGATAAAAATATCAGCTTTATTTTTTAATCATACATACAGTTTTTTCAAAGTTTCCAATTTGGAGATCCCTCTACATGGAAGCATGAGAATTTGAGAAAATAAGTGTTATTCACAACTTTTTCCCCACTAAGTCTTACACTTTTACAGGTAAATATCTCCATTTCCTTCAGTAAGTCCTCATAGAAATATTTTCCTTATCTTTCATGATCTGATTCAGTGACTAACTTCAGATGTTCTCAAGGTAACCCAGAATACAATGGTACTATTTCCTTTTAGGCTGTTAATGCAGTCTAAAATGGCACTTGCCATTTTAATTTTAATTTAATTTTTAAATTTTATTTTTTTGATAAACATGCTGTCTCTGAAAATTGTTCCTGCAAAGAGGTCATTCTTTCTCTTCCCTCCTTCCTTTCTCCTTCCCTCCCTCTCTCCCTTTCTTCCTTCCTTCCTTCCTATGTGTATACATGTTGTAATATGTATTCATTTTATTATTTTTTTTCTTTTTACCTTTTGACCCCCTTCACCCATTTCTTCCTCTCCCTACCTCCTACCTCTGGCAACTACCTGTCTGTTCTCTGTATCTTCTTGTTGTTTTGTTGTTGTTTTAGATTCCACATGTAAGTAAAATCATGTGGTATTTGTCTTTCTCTGTCTGGCTTATTTCACTTAGTATAATGTCCTCAAGGTCCATCCATGTTGTCACAAATGACAAGATTTCATTATTTTTTATGGCCGAATAAAAATGTGTGTGTGTGTGTGTGTGTGTGTGTATACACCACGATTTCTTTATTCATTCATCCATCCATGGACACTTGGACACTTAGGTTGTCTATCTTGGCTATTGTAAATAATGCTAGAGTGAACAGGGCGGGTTCCTGTATCTTTTTGAGTTAGCATTTTTGTTTTCTTTGGATAAATACTCAGAGGTGGACTTGCTGGATCGTATGGTAGTTTTATTTTTAATTTTTTGAGGAACTTCCATTACTGTTTTTTTTATAGTGGCTGCACTGATTTACATTCCCAGCAACAGTGTTTCCTTTTCTCCACATCCTCGCCAGTACTTGGTCTTTTTGATTTTAGCCATTCTGACAGGGGTGAGGTGATATCTCATTGTGGTTTGGATTTACATTTCCCTGATGGTTAATGATGTTTAGTATCTTTTCAAATACCTGTTGGCCATCTCTTTGTCTTCTTTGGGAAAATGTCTATTCAGATCTTTTGCCCATATTTTAAAACATGTGGTTGGTGTTTTTCCTGTTGAGTTGTATGAGTTATTTTATATTTTGGATATTAACCCCTTATCAGATATATGATTTACAAATCTTTTCTCCCATTCAGTGGGTTGCCTTTTCATTTTGCTGATGGCTTCCTTGTTTATTTTTGCTTTTGTTGCTTTTGCTTTTGGTGTCAGAATAAAAAAATCATTGCCAAGACAAATGTCGATATTAATCCAGACTAAAATGGCACTTGCCATTTTTAATTTTATGGTTAACTAAGACCCCTAGATCTTTTCTTCTATATACTGATGTTTATCTAGTACTTATGTTGTTAGTGTTTGGGCTATTTCTATTTATACTGTTACTATTTTTTTTAATGTAAATGTAGGATTTTATATTTATTCCTCCTGCATTTTATCCTGTTAGTGTAGAGTAGCATTTCCTAAACTGTGTTTCTTTTTTTCTGAAAGATTTTATTTATTTATTTGTCAGAGAGCGTGCGAGAGCGAGCATAAGCAGGGGGAGTGGCAGTAGAGGGAGAAGCAGGCTCCCCACTGAGCAAGGAGCCCGATGTAGGGCTCAGTCCCAGGACCTTGGGATCATGACCTGAGCCAAAGGCAGATGTGCAATCGACTGAGCCACCTAGGCGTCCCCCAAACAATATTTCTTAAAGACAGCCAAATGTTAATGGGTGCTTCGTGAATAAGGTGCTTTTTAGTGAAATGGCTAGGGAAGCTCTTGATTTGGCACCCCCAGGGCCTTAGTCCATAGATCTATTTCACTTGACTCTGTTTTAAAACATGTTTTAAATGCCTTTAGCTCTGAAGCCCTTCCAGATCTCCACAGTCCTGACCTTCTGTTGTTTTTTGCATTGCCACCTTCCTCATTTATAAGCCCAACTAACGCATCTGCATCTGTCACCTTTGAATCAGCAGGTCTCTTTACTGTGGGATTTTTCAGTGGGAACTAACTCTGGAGGGTAGCGTTGCTCGTTTGCACAACCGGAATCTCTTTCCCCAGGAAACTTCATGACTAGTGTTTCAGAGAGCACTTTTTGGGAAGCACCAACCACTTTAGGCTCCTTGTTGCAGCCTGTTGAAAGCCTTGTGGGTGCTGTATTTGTCTTCCAGTCTCTTAGTTATCCATCCCAGCTTCACTGTCCTGGGCAGATGGGACAAGCCTGCTTTCCATAACTTCTTTCTTGGTAATAAAAATGTCCGGCAGCAAAATAATAATACAAATAAAATAATAATAATAAAAGATGGCCGGCAGCATAAAAACACTGCCTGATCCTGAATCCAGGGACATACCACTGAAAGCCTCCTTCCAGGCTACCACTGATGTATTAAGTAGTCCTTTGAGTATAAAAGCTTTTTAACTGTCACATGCCTTACTAAAAATTTTGGACCTATGTTGTGTTTATGGCATGTCCTGATTTCCCAGCTTCTTAATCTTACTGAAAAACAAATGAGGTTAATGTAGCCAACTAATGCAGGCCTGTAGTGCTCATCAGATCCCTTTCTAAGGCCTCAGAGGTACTTTGGAAGTTACCTAAAAATGTATCCGAGGACAGTTCTGCTCTTCTAGTTAAAAACATCTCTCTTCCCCACCTTTCCCTTCGTCTGTCCACCCGCTTTCTCTAAGTGTGTTCCTTGAGCCATGTTGCTCTGTTACCTTCGTTTATAGACGTTTTCCTCTAACTGCAAGATCTCGAGACTCCTTTCTTGTCTGAGAGAAATCAGGCAGTACCAAAATATTTAGCAGTTATAGCTTCTTGTGTCTAAAAGTATAAAGACATTGCAGCCTGTAGTGTGTGACGAAGCCTTAGCAAGCCTTGATATAATGAATAACATGCGTGTTTGATAAATTTAAGAATGAGAAAAGTTTACGTTGGGTATCGAAGACAGGAGAGGATTTCCATTCTGGTTAGGTAACAAGGTCATGGGATACTCTTATTTTCCTGTGATTTAAGAATGGGGCTATTTCCTGTTATCCTTTTAGATGAAAAGATTTGTTCAGCTAATTTAATGATAGTTATAATACTCCACGTGTTTTAGTTAAAGTTTTAATGACCCTTTCATAGTCACAGCAATAGAACTGAGGTTGAATAAATTCATTTCTCTGAGAAGTGATTTCTAAGTAACTCATGTTTTCGGGCTTTACCACCAGAATTCCTTCAAGACACCTACCCGACTTCCAGTCTCTCAGAAACCGGATATGACTGGAAGTTGTGTGTGACAGCTATCAATAGCTCCATCCGTAGTCTTCGATATGACCTCAAGAAGTCCACATCCAAAGCATAGCAGCTTCCAGCAACAACTCCTCCGGCAGAGTCAGAGCCAAGAGATAATGACTGAAGTACTTGAATGCCAACCCTACTTTTTTTTTTTTTTTTTTTACTGTTGTATCATCCTGTAAGTTTCTCAAGTTGTAATTCCAAAATTAGTTTGTTGTAGTGGCCGTGTAGTTCTGCATTCACAACTGAAGAAATAGCCGATGTTCTTTTTCTGCCCACACAGCAGACAGAATTGCTTTAGGAAGATGTGTAACGTTTCATCTTGTGAACAAAGTGATGGGCAGTACTCCGATAAGAACCTCTGATTAAGGGAATGGTAGTAAATTCCTAAAGGTTGTTTTCATTGCTGTTTTAAGGTAGAATGAGAATAGCACGTTTAGCTCTTAGTGATAGATGAGATCTGAGCATCAGTGACACACATAATAGATAGTGAGGTAGAGAGACATGGTTGGATAGGCAGACCATAATTCCAGGTGTAGGAATTTGTAGGTAGTACACATTCAGTATTCGTCAAGTGAATTGTCACTGGAGATCTGAGGTCTAAGCTCCACTGATTCAGAAGGGAGGTATGGTTTACACATAACCAAAACACCAATGTTGGCTTTCTTAAATATCCATCAGTAGGGGATTCATAGGATTGACATCCTATTGTTTGACCCAAGCTTTCCAGGCATGAGACCTATGGTTTTTTGATTTACTCCTGATAAGAACAGCATCCTTTTATTGACCTCCTGATAATATTTTATCACAGCAGTTTTCTAAGAGTCAACACAGAAAATGATGTCAGGAGGCTTTTTGTTTCCATTGAAGTAATTCAAATTTAAGAATATATCACTATGAATAGAAAGAATCTGACCAGATTCGAATGTTTTTTGTTGTTGTTGTTTCTGAAATGTCTGGATGAAGATTTTATGTACTTACTGTGTTTTTCTGATTGATTCTACTAGTTGAAGTGCATACAAATTTAAATCTTACAGTGTTTAAATGAAAAAAATATTGATCAGAAATTCAATTAGAAAAAAGTGGTCTTGAAGTATATCGACAGGAATATTGGCAAATGAAAAAAATAATTCCATTTTGCTCATGAGTAGGATTTTATGTTTAGCTTAAGCACTTTAAAGTTCTTGTATGTTTTAGCCATAGAAAATACTGTATAATTTCATTGTTTGATCATTTGTGTTTAAGAAGCATTTTGTCAGAAAAAAGAGAAACGTTTTGTTAGTTATAATGTTCTCTCTCAGCTTTCAACCTATGGAACAGTTCTCAGTTATATTCGCTTTATCGCATTCTTAGTTATTGTTCAAAAAACAGTTTTTTCCTTGTGAGAGTTCAGTCTTTAGTTGTGCACATTTGCTTATGACCCATGGATTTTCTTAGATAGTTGACACTAATTAACTTTGCTCTTTTGATAAGGCAAGGAAGAAATTCAAAAGAAAGTAACAAGTCGGTCAAAGTAATTACTGTGAAAGTTGACAAGTCTTGTTATTTTTGTGACTTGTAAAGTAGTTTAGGATGGTTTTATATGGTCAATTTGTAGAATATATACATTTTTTCAAGTGATATGTCTTTTGAAAATTAAATTCAATTTTTAGAGTATTTTAGTGAAATATAGTATAACTAATTTTAGAAAGATTAAGACGTAAGATATAATTTTTATGACCCTGTTCTCCAAATAATTAATTTGTTGTTAGTTGCCTTTAGGTTAATAAAATTATAGTATTTCTATGCATATCTTTATATGTTTAGGCTATGCCTACAGTGGTCTTAAGAAGTAAATAATTCAAGTCAAAAAATCTCCCATACAGGGCAAAAGAGTTTTGACCAGAGTTATTCAGATTAATTCATCTAAGATAGTCTTTGTCTTCACCATTCAGTTTTACAAATAATTTTACACACTATTGATAATACAGCTAATACGGAAAAGTAAAATTATATTCTAGGCAAGATTAAATTTTAAACTGTATATGCAGATTTCAAATTTGATTTGTATTTTGTGCTATCTGAAATAGTCCCTGGACTAGAAGCAAAATTACAAAAACAAAAACTTTATATTTACAAAAATTTTTCAAGATTTACATGGTTGACTTTATTATGGTGGTTGCTTATATAATTTGTTAGACCAGTCCTGTCGAGTACCATTATATTGATAATGTTCTATAACTTTATGTTGTCCAGTATGGTAATCACTAGCCACATGTGGCTTTTTTTTTTTTTAAGATTTTATTTATTTATTTGACAGAGAGAGAGTACAAGCAGGGGGAGCAGCAGAGGGGGAGGGAGAAGCAGGCTCCCCGCAGAGCAGGGCGCCTGGGGTGGGGCTCCATCCCAGGATCAGGACCCAGGTCAAAGGGGGACACTTAACCGACAACCACCCAGGCAGATGCTTAATCAACTGAGCCACCCAGCTGTCCCAAAATTTAGTTCCTCTAATGACCACATCTCAAGTGCTTAAGAGCCACATGTGGGGGGTGCCTGGGTGGCTCAGTTGGTTAAGTGTCTGCCTGGGTGAGTTGGTCAGTTACGGGTCTGCCTTTGGCTTGGTCCTGATCCCAGCCAGGGTTCTGGGATGGAGCCTCACGTCGGGCTCCCTGCTTGGCGGGGAGTCTGCTTCTCCCTCTCCCTCTGCTGCCCCCCCCCCACCAGCTTGTGCTCTCTCTCACTCTCTCCGTCAAATAAATAAATAAAATCTTAAAAAAAATTAGAGGAACTAAATTTTAAATTTTACCTCATTTTAGCTAATTAAAAATTAAATTTAGATAACCGTATGTGAATAGTGGGTGCTGTATTGGCTAGCATAGTTTATAAACCCATTATTTTTTTAAAGAAAGTGTTTAAAATGATTCCCATGGTTTGAATTATAAAATTATATACACAATTTCTTTATTTTTATTTTTATTTTTTTTACACACAGCTTCTTTACAATCATGCTGATTGAGCAAAATAAATTTCACAAAGGTGCTTCATATTTTATTTTAAACTAAATTAGACCTTTTCTGCCTTCAAAATTTCACAGGTTCATTCCATTACTGTATTCATCCAATGTTAAAGATTTTAAATGCCTGTTCATAAGACTAGTTTTTGATAAGTAAGTTTATATTTGTTATGTTGTCTTGTTTTACAAATAAATACAATGAATAAACATTTAAGATATTCTTTTTTTTTAAGATTTTATTTATTTGCGAGAGAATGAGAGACAGCATGAGAGGGCGGAGGGTCAGAGGGAGAAGCAGATCCCCGCTGAGCAGGGAGCCCGATGTGGGACTGGATCCAGGGACTCCAGGATCATGACCTGAGCCGAAGGCAGTCGCCCAACCAACTGAGCCACCCAGGCGCCCAACATTTAAGATATTCTTAATATAGATGCTTAGGTTGTTCTTTACAATGGAGTAATTCTACAGCACTTTTACTAATGCAATCCACAGTGGCTTTTAAAAAATTAATGATAACATATTTTTCATCCAGTTACATAAATGTGGCACACTTAGAATGTTTGCTTTCTTGCTTAATAAGCAAAGTAGAATAGTTGAACCCAGTAACAGTAATTTACTATTGTGGGCATAGTCATAAGTATATCGAAAACTTTGGAAGTGTTTTACCCTTCCTGGGTAAAATCGAAGTGTTACTAAAGCATAATATCATTTTATACTTTAATATTTATTTAAACATATGGTAGCATTTTTATTTTGGCCAGCAAGGCTTAGATATTCAGCTGTTTTTCACTTTTTTAAAAAAGATTTTATGTATTTGACAGAGAGAGACGCAGCGAGAAGGGAACACAAGCAGGGGGAGTGGGAGAGGGAGAAGCAGGCTTCCCGCCGAGCAGGGAGCCCGATGCGGCCCGATGCGGGGCTCGATCCCAGGACCCTGGGCTCATAATCAGCCCAAGGCAGACGCCTAACGACTGAGCTACTCAGGCGCCCCTGTTTCTCACTTTTTAGAGACTATTTCTGCATGTAGTAGAGTAGAGGACTATCTCTGCAACAGTGGTGGTCTAAACACATTCCCGCTCACTGCTTCCTTCACCCTAACATTTATTTTTTTTTAAATTTCCCCTGCTACCTCCTCCAGCCTAATTTATTTTAACTCACAATATGTTAAGTTTGCAATGACTTTTTTCACCATGATAAAAATCCTGCTCGTCCTCTTTGAGGTGGAATACTTGGTAATCTCAATTAGTAAAATTAATTTGTAAGATTGACGGGTGACAGGTGCAAATGTCTACACCAACATAGCTGGGCAAGAAATACTACTTTATTTTTCTATAACAACTTAATTTCTATCTTGATTACATAGCCTCCAGGTGTTCTCACTAGACGGTCCAGTTAGATGGGCCTGGGACCCCGTGATGGGTGGGGCTATGTTTCAGCTCCCAGGCCTTGGTGTGACGGGGTGGGGCCGCTCCCGGAAGCTCCCAATTTTTCAAACAGGCTTTCCAGTGGATGGAAGCTACCCTCAGCTACCCTCAGCCCCGGCTATGAATTAATGCCCGGGTCTGCGCGGAGCAGCAGCCCCGCCTACCCATCTCTGAGCTCAGGCGCGCAGGCGCAGGCGCAGGCTTCGAGCTGTTCCCGCCCGTCTGTCTGGTCAGTCCCGAGACGTTCTCCGCGCCGCCCGTGCGGCTGTGACTCATCACCTGGTGGCGGCCTGGGCGGACTAGGCTCTAAGGTGGGCAGAACGCCTTGTTTGAGGACCGAGTGCGGCAGACGTGCACCCTGCCAAGTTCAGTGGTTCTGCAGTTGAGCAAAGCTCGTGGCTGGGGCTCCTGCTTGGGCACTGCAGTTAGGAGCTCGCCTGGCGTGCGTGAACTGTTGCAAGCCCCACCCCCTTCTCCGTCCCACGCAGATTCCCCTGCAATCCCGGTGGGGGCTCCCGCGGAGCTACCCGCAATGTTGGGGCGCTGCTTGTCACCTGGGCTCTCTCTTCCCACTGGAGGAACCTGAGGCCCAGGGGAGGCCTCTCCCTGTGGTGCTGCGCTGGTCTGGGAAGGGGCAGTGCGGTCCGTGTGTGTCATGCTCTTACCCGTCTGAGGCCGTCTGCCTTGGTCTCTCTGGTGCAGGGGGTGCCTCGGCGTCAGCCCGGTGTTCCAGGATTCTTTCGGTGGTGTTTTGTTCTGGAATAGTTGTTAGTTAGAGGGAGGGAGAGTGAAATCAGGACTCTGTATGTAGCCATCTTGGTGACGTCACTCTTGATTTCTATTTTGAGTCTTCATGCACTGGGAGTAGAAATTTAGCCTTGGTCATTAAAGGCTTTTGAGTTTCCCAAGAATGCAAGTAAAGAGCCCAGGACATGAATGGAGATAGGTCTGGGAGAATGCCAATGGGTGGGTATTTTCATCCTTTTATCCAGAATTGATTCTAAGTTTTAGTTGTCTTTACATTGCCAAAGCTGAGGAGAGGGTTCAGAATCAGGTTTTTGTTATATTTCTTAGCCATCATCAGCTGAGGTATCTATTTGTCTTATCTGGTCTTTAGTCATTGGCCTAGAGCCATTCTTATTCCTGTCCTCAAGACCCGTTCGATTGGAGAAGTGCCTATCTCTGCTCCTTCCAGGTTCCCTTCAAGCTCATGGGAATCGTTCTGCTGCTGCTTCATTATTTTGTGTCACAGGAAGGGTTTTATCCAGTTCTCCGTAGACTTCCATGTAGGACTGGCTACATAATTTGCAGGGCCCAATGAAAATGATGAATTAAAATTTGGTACTATTTAAGTAGCACAGTTTTATATTTTAACATTTTATTTTGAGAGAATTTTGGACTTACAGAAGAGTTGTAAAAATAGTACAGAGAGTTCCTGCACACCCTTCACCCAGCTTCTCCTAATGTTAACAGCTTTCATAATCATGGTATAATTACCAAAATTCAGAAATTAACATGGTACAATCCTGTTAACTCCAGACTTTATTTGTATTTTGCCAGGTTTTCCACTAAAGAAAACTCTTTCTCACTTTCAGTATTCAATCCAAGATCCTATATTGCATTTAATTCTCACGTCTCCTAATCTCCTCCAATCTATGGCAGTTCTCAGTCTTTCCTTGTTCTTCCCGACCTTGACATTTTTGAAGAGTACTGTTCAGACATTTTGTAGCATGTACCTCAATTTGCATTTGTCTAGTGTTCCCTTGATGAGACTGAGGTTATGCACTCTTGGGAATGATGTGCTCTTCTCAAAGCTTCACAGCCTCTTGAATTTTTCAATAAAACTGTTACTAGAAGGTTCAGCAGTTTGCCCCAAGTCCTAGAGTTGTTAGCACCAAAGCCAGGACTGGACCTCAAGTCTCACTTTTATGTGAGGGTTTATTAACACAAACCTGTAAATCCTTTCATATGTTTTTCTAAACTACTGACTTATTAAGCATTTGACTTTTAGGATTGTGACCATCGAGTCCTTGTTTGGTCCCTGCACAATGAAGTAGGGGAAAGGGGAGGCTGAACAATGGACAGGTAACGTAGGAAAAAAATAGTACTCCAAACACTGTGAAGTTAAGCACTTGCTCAGTGTCCCTGCTGCTTCATGGACGGTGGTGATTTTGGTCACCACTTAGTGAGCTTCGGCTGTGGGCCAGGTCTCAACCCAGCATCACCACCTCCCACTTCCAGGACTTTGGCTTTGCAAAAGAGAAGCTGAGAGCCACATTTCCCATAACCTCTGTCTCAGTATGGTCCCAGTTTAGAGTTTGTTGATGAGAGGAACTTGCATGAAATTTGAAGGCAGAAGAAAAGAAGCTGTTTTGCAACACAACGAGGACACATGGGCAGATGTGAGATTTACAGAAGCTTCCTGAAGAATTCATGAGGATCACATACTTCACTGCTGCAGACAGGTGGGGGTAGAGTGAGGGGATTTTCAGAGATTCTTCAGCTTTCCAGTAACCTTTCAAGAATTTTCCTTGGTGCTTCAAGCTGAGGTCTCCAGTGTTTGCTTTCTTGACCTTTGGTGACACCTTCTTTGACCTTGTCTTTTCTACCTCATTTAATAGTCCCATAAACTATTTTCCATGCTAAAACCCTTTATTCCTGCTTTCTTAACTGACCCCTGACATAGTACAACACGTGTTCATGCATTTAATCCTCTCACTGCCCAGGAGTAAGAAGGCGCCATTAGAAACGGGGGAACTCACAAGTCAGTTGTGCCACTCCCGTGTCCACCCACGAGCAGTTAAATGACTACTTCAGATAGTTCTTAGCAATAAAACTGAACATCTCTGTTATCAGAACGGGTTGTCAAAATGGGTGTTCCTACATGAAAAGAGTGATGATCAAGACTTAATTTTTTTTTAAAGATTTTATTTATTTATTTGACAGAGACACAGAGAGAGAAGGAACACAAGCAGGGGGAGTGGGAGAGGGAGAAGCAGGCTTCCTGCCGAGCAGGGAGCCTGATGCGGGGCTCGATCCTAGGACCCTGGGATCATGACCCGAGCCGAAGGCAGATGCTTAACGACTGAGCCACCCAGGAGCCCCAAGACTTAATTTCTTAACACAGGAAAAGGTGCTCAACATCACTAATCATCAGGGAAATGCAAATCAAAACCACAGTGAGCTTTCACCTCACACCTGTCAGAATGGCTATCACGAAAAAGACAAGAAATAACAAGTGCTGGCCAGGGTGTGGAGAAAAGGGAACCCTCATGCATTTTGGTGGGAATGTAAATTGGCACAGCCGTGGAAAACAGTATGGATGTTACTCAAAAATTACAAATAGAACTACCTTACGATCCAGTAATTCCATTACTGGGTATTTACCCAAAGAAAATGAAAACACTAATTTGAAAAGATGCATGCACCCCTATGTTTATTACACCATTATTTATGGTATTCAAGATATGGAAGCAACTCAGGTGTCCATCAGTTGATGAATGGATGAAGAAGATGTGATGTATATACAATGGAATATTACTCAGCTATAAAATGGATGAGATTTTGTCATTTGTGACAACATGGATGAACCTAGAGAGTATTATGCTCAGTGAAATAAGTCAGACAATGACAAATACCATATGATCCCACTTATATGTGGAATCTATTTTTTTTTTTAAGATTTTATTTATTTGACAGAGAGAAACACAGCAAAAGAGGGAACACAAGCAGGGGGAGTGGGAGAGGGAGAAGCAGGCTTCCTGCCGAGCAGAGAGCCTGATGTGGGGCTCGATCCCAGGACCCTGGGATCATGACCTGAGCCGAAGGCAGATGCTTAACGACTGAGCCACCCAGGTGCCCCTTATATGTGGAATCTAAAAAAGTGAATGAAGAAACAAACAAAAAACCAAACAGACTAAAAACAGACTTTTAAATACAGAGAACAAACTGGTAGTTCCTTGAAGGGAAGTGTGTGTGGGGATGGGCAAAATAGGTGAAGAGGGTTAAGAGGTACAAACTTCCAGTTATAAATGTCATAGAAATGAAAAGTACAGCCTAGGGAGTATAGTCAGTGGTATTGTAATAACATTGTATGGTGACAGACGGTAACTGCATTTACTGTGGTGAGCATTGAATAATGTATAGAATTGTTGAATCAGTATGTTGTAACCCTGACACTAATATAACGTATGTCAATTGTATTTCAGTAATAAAAAACTCAAAACGACAATTTCTTTTTTCTTTTTCTTTTTCAAATATAAAAGTCTGTTTCCATATGAAAGCATTCCCAGGTACTCTGAAAGCTTTCAGAGACCGTAACCTGAAGACTAGAGATGGATTAACTCCCTTTCTTCCAGCTGGTGTATTAGAGCACACAGAGTCTGCCTTCACATTGCTTAATTGCTCAAGTATTTGTCTCCCACTCTAGCCTGACCTTCTTGTCTTCAGTGCCTAACTCAGTGGTCTAGGAGTAGTAGGTGCCCAGTAAACAAAGGCATGCCTCATACACTCTGCCTTACCATGCCTGAAATTTCACCATTAGTTTGATTTCTTTGACTTGCGCTAATTTGACCTTTTCCCCCTGTAAAAATCTAAGTTCTCTGTATTCATCCTCTATGCCTTCTTGGAGCTGAACTTGTTAAATCCATTCCTCAAAGTTGGTTCAGTTTGGAACATGAGAGCCTGAGGACTTCTTAGTCTTGAGAGAGACTTCTACACGAAGATAAATGTGCAAGAAGGGTTGCAGCATTCTCTGTAATAGGATAAAAAAAATCAGAAACAATGCGTTAAAGAACATTTTTAATTTTTTCTTTTTTTTTTTTTTAAAGATTTTATTTATTTATTTGACAGAGAGAGACACAGCGAGAGAGGGAACACAAGCAGGGGGAGTGGGAGAAGGAGAAGCAGGCTTCCCGCGGAGCAGAGAGCCTGATGCGGGGCTCGATCCCAGGACCCCGGGATCATGACCTGAGCTGAAGGCAGATGCTTAACCATCTGAGCCACCCGGGCGCCCCTAAAGAATATTTTTTAAAACACAAATTATGGCTCTCGTACAGATATAAAATGAACATATGTTAGAGGTTTTACTTAACTCATTACTAATTAGGGAACCAGTAAGATGCCACAACAATTTCAAAGGATAACCAAACAACGTATTTTTATTAGATTGGGAATAGTGAAAGGAAAGTGCACATGGAGGCAAAACTGACTTCTCCCACAGTCGGGGAAGGCAATTAATTGATTCTCCACTGGAGAATTTATTTGCATGTCTATAGCTAAGAATTATTTTCCATTGCTATCAGTAATATACAATTTACAGAATGGAAAATCAGAACCAGCTAACCAAGAATGATGTGCTCCAAACAATGAACAGTTTTCCACTGAAGTACAAATTTTTACTCATGAGTATAAATATCCATTAATAGAGAAATGGTAACATTAAGAAACTGCTACTACATTGGGAAAAGAAGCATCCATTGCAAAGAGTGTGGCAGAAACTAAAGTGAAAGGCAGACCGGAGATCGAAAATATTCAGCATACATATGTCTGATAGAGGACTTGTATCCATTATGTATTAAAAAAATTCTATAGGGGCTCCTGGGTGGCTCAGTCGTTAAGCGTCTGCCTTCGGCTCAGGTCATGATCCCAGGGTCCTGGGATCGAGCCCTGCATCAGGCTCCCTGCTCCATGGGAAGCCTGCTTCTCCCTCTCCCACTCCCCCTGCTTGTGTTCCCTCTCTCGCTGTGTCTCTGTCAAATAAATAAATAAAATCTTTACAAAAAAAAAAAAAATTCTATAAACCAATCACAAAAAGATGAACAACCCAATTAAAAAATTGGTCAAAATTCTCAAATGGGTATTTCATAAAACAAAATATTGGAATGGCCAATAAGTACATGAAAAAGTGCTCAACATTGTTGGTCATCAGGAAAATGCAAATTAAAATCGTAACAAGATACCAGTGTACACCCACCAGAATGACTAACATTGTAAAGACTGACAGTGCAAGATGCTGATGAGGATTGGACCCCTGGAAGGTTCTACACTGCTGGTGGGAAGGTAAGATGGCATAGTCGCAAAATGTTTGTAGTCTCTAATAAAGTTGCACACAACCTATGACCCAGAAGTATATTCTCAAGAGAAATTAGTGCATATGTCCACAGAAAGATTTCTAAAAGAATGCTCATGGTAGCTTCATTCGCAAGAGCCCCAGACTGAAAACAACCGAAACTGTGTTGGGTATACCACTTGGCAACAAAAACAAACACCCCACAAAACTACTAATACATACAAAACCAGAAATGAACCTCAGAAATATTAGGTTGTGTGAAAGAATCCAGACACAGAAGAATAGCTACTCTATGGTGGCATGCATATGAAATTTAACTACTGTATAGTGTCGGAAGTCAGAGTAGTGGATACCTCTGTGGGGATGGTATTGACTGGAAGGGGCATGAAGGAGCCTTTCTGGGTTAATGGAAATCTTCTCTGTATTGATTTGGATGGTGGTCATACAGGGATATACATATGTAAAAAGTCCTCAAGCTGTACTTAAGTTATGTGCATTTACTGTATAAATTATACCTCAACAAAGTACTATTGACAAAAAGAATGTAGTCAATCTATAAACTGATTTGAAAATTATGTCCTGACTCCAAAAGACTTATCTCTTAAGTTCAGTGAGTTACAGAACAGTAAATGTAATACAATTCCATTTAACATTATTAAAAACCATGAGTGTGGTTATGTGTAATATGTGAATGCATCACAAAAGATGGAAGATATTTGTCTGGTTATTTACTGTGGCTATCCTGGGCAGTGAATGGGAATAAGCATGGAAAGGCACTATTGTTTAAATCATCTACAATGTGAATGTATGGTTGAACAGTGGGATTTTAGTCAGCTCTAAATAAAGCCATAGCCAAAGATCTTCTATGAATCCAGTCCAGCACAAAAATACAGTTTTGGTCTCAGCCCATGTCTTTCACACTGCAGGGCATTTACTGCCAGCGGGTGATAAAATCAGTTTAATGAGTTGGGACTAGCATTTCTAAGAAAGAGAATAGAAAATATCTGAGGACAATATGATTTTGGAAAATGTTTGTCTCAGTTTTATATTCCTACTGTATATAGGAACTGGGTTGCCCTGTAAAACACATTTCTTATTTGGGTCACAATTCAAAACCATTTGAAAGCCGCTCTAGTAAGTTTAGCTGTCTGCTTACTTAGCTCACTGTGTTGACAAGTGTAGGATGGCTTGATTTTCCCTTGCCCTGTAATTTCGAGAGATTTGGGGGCCAGGAGGAATGGGAAGGACTTTACCTCTAGCTACAAGGAGAACACGAGCTTTCCTTTAGACAGAGCCACAAGTGAGTCCTTCAGCAGGCCTTTGGCATCCACATCAGGCTTAGGAAGCAGGGATTTGACCATAGTGGGTTGTATTTAGTGGAATGAACTTTTTACATTCCACCCATCATCTGACCCTTGAAATACTTGCTTTTTAATCCTTGAAATCCTTGTTGTTTTAAACAGAAGCTATTTCAGTTGTCTGTTTGAAGGAAATGCCAGCCACCAGCCTTCAAGGTGTAGGCTATGGCAGGTTTCTTTTCTTTTCCCCTCTCAAACACAGGAAGAGTGGTGTGTGTGGGGGCGGGGGGAAGGGGAGAGAGAGAGAGAGAAAGAGAAGCATATATATGCATGCTTATGGTCCAATATATTTTCCTTCTCCCTAGATGACCAGATAAGGGCCTGCTTAATTGAGATGTCTTAAGCAGGACTACCCAAGCCCAGCCGGACGAGGCGCTTGTACAATCGCGTGGCTAATTTTTGCTATTTCCGAAGAATGTTCACACTTCAAGTTTTGAATGGCACCACTTAAGTGAGTTTCCAAGTAAGTCACTTTCTGAAAAGTGATGTTCCTGAAATAAAATGTACATTTTAGTGGATATCCCTTTTCTCTCTTAGCACTTGTGTTTTCAACCTAATTGTTGGTTCACTTAAGTGATGAATGATGTTTATTTAAGGAAGATACAACACATTATATGTTTTTGTGGTGCCTGGTAATAGAGTATCCTGTACTTGTACTTACCTACTGGGTTCCCAGGGTCATTATTATTTAAACACCCTTTTGATCTGCCTAAGAATACCAGCCTAATAAGAAAAGCCATTACCAAATTTACAAACTGTGGGTTTGAGAACAGCAGTGTTCACATAGGCACGCTTACCAGCTTGCCACTTATTAAAAGATAGGAACCACTTCATAGGTCTTAGCGTGTATCTGTGTATGCAGGTACGTATTCTAGTGTGTGATGGGTCTGATACACAAGGCTATAGGATACTATTTGGTTCTGTTGGGGGCAGAGGGAGTCAAGCTTTGTTAGTCACTCTTTCAATGCTAACCAGGTGACGGATAAATTGAAGACTGATCTTTTTTTTCTGCCTGTTCTTCCTAGGTATTACTCTAGAAAAGTGTTTTTCTTTTCCTTTTTTTTTTTTTTTTTAAAGATTTTATTTATTTGAGAGTGAGAGAGTGAGAGCAAGAGCGAGCGAGAGAGAGAGAGCATGAGCAGGGGGAAGGGGGAGAGGGAGAGGGAGAAGCAGGCTCCCCGCTGAGCAGGGAGCCTGATGTGGGGCTTGATCCCAGGACCCTGGGATCATGACCTGAGCTGAAGGCAGATGCTTAACTGACTGAGCCAGCCAGACACCCCAGAAAAATGTTTTTCAAACTGATTGTAAGAAACCTCATGGGTTTCACAAATGTTTGATTAGAGTATCATTGAAAACAACATTAAAAATATTTTAAGCCTGGGGCACCTGGGTGGCTCAGTCGGTTAAGCGTCTGCCTTCGGCTCAGGTCATGATCCCAGGGTCCTGGGATCGAGCCCTGCATCGGGCTCCCTGCTCGGCGGGAAGCCTGCTTCTCCCTCTGCCTCTGTCATTCCCCTGCTTGTGTTCTCTCTTGCTCTCTCTCTGACAAATAAATAAACAAAATCTTTAAAAAAAATATATATATATTTTAAGCCTGTAATTAATGGAATTGTTGATTTTCTCAGGTGTGGTGGTGTAGATTGTGCTTATTCTTGGGAGATGCATACAGAAGTATTTAGGGGATAAGCGATATGATGTCTTCAATAATTCTTTCACACGGTATAGCAAAAGAAAACGTAGGTATGGAAGGATAAGGTATGCTAAAATGCTAAGAATTGTTGAACCCAGTGGTATATGGGTATATGAGTGTTTGTGGTATTCTTTCTGTTGGCTTGACAATTTTCAAAATAAAAATTAGGGGAAATATATATATGTGTGTGTGTGTGTGTGTGTGTGTTACAAATATGTATATGTGGAGAGACAGAGTTAAAGTAAATATAGCAAAATGAGAGTGCTTATTGGATCCATGTGTAGGCTATATGGGTCTTGGTTGTACTTTCACCTGAGACCCTAAGACAGATGTGCAGAAGTTAATGGTGGAGTGCTCTCGCTGGGGAAGGCAGCAGGATTCAGCAGAGGTGTGCATCACTGCTGAGCTGTGATGCGGTACTAACCAACGCCTCAGCCCAAATCACGGGAGCTCAGCAGCTGGGATGGCCCTTCCTGGTTGTCCTTGAGGCAAGGGGGCCAGGGCTTTATGCCTCCTCCCCCGCCGGTCATTGGATGTGAGCTACCCTGGGGATGGGGGTCAAGTGGGGGAGAACACAGCACTCACAGTGTCTGGGGGATGGATGTGTTGTTCCTCAAGGGGGTTCCGGGTGGCTCCCCACAGCAACCAGTACACAGCTTTTCTTTATGGCATGTTTATTTGTTTATTGGAGTCACATTCTTATAGATGTATCATTGTTTTGCAAGGTTACAGCTTTGTCAAGTGTTTTTGTTTCGTTTCAGTAATTCAGGCCTGTGGATTGGTGCTCATGTAAAACACCTTCTCAACTCATATGTACTACACTCAATTAAATGTCATTGTCCCCCAAAAAGGGAACTTGTAATAGCTTTCACTGTGTCAGTATCATGTTACATAGAGTTGCAGGTTTTTAGGTTTTTTTTCTTTCCTTTTTTTCATTTACTTTTTTTTTTTTGGTAAGCCTTGGGTGCTTTTTATCTGACTTAGAACTTATAAAATAAATTTAGACAAAATGCCACTTTTAAAGCTGCTTTTTATGTTGAAGATTCAAATAAGATTATTTTGCTTAAAAAGGAATTTGCCCCTTGAAAACCATTGATCTCCAGTCCCTCTCCTATCTGTAGCCAAGATGAGACAGTTCTGGACTTCCAAATATGAATGTGAAGTTTGAAAACAATAAAAGATAAAAAGGAAAGGCTTGTGATGCTAAGCATAACCGGCATGTGACTCTGCTGAGCCTCTCCATCCTGATCATAACAGCAAGAACACTTTGCCCTTTCTGCTTGCGCTAGTCGCTTTCTGGAACAAGGACAAGAATGAACAAGGGAAGTTCTCTTGTTGTTATTTTAAACATTTGTTTCCTTCTGATTTTCTTTTTTCCCCTCTTTGCCACGGTTTTTAATATGTGCTTCATTTATTCAGACAAGGGGGACAACATTATCCCACTGGAGAAGAAAAACAATAGTTCCAGAAGCAGAAGCCATGCATTGCAAAGAACTCAAAGTCACTTTTCCTGGGGATAAAGCTTTATTTATCTTAGAATGGATTTGGCCTTTTAAAACATGGATATAAAGCAGGAGGGGGAATGTAAATATAACCTCCAAATCTCTATAAAGCTATTTAAACTGCAGAGTGGTGAAGCAAGATCTTAAATTCTTTTAGAAAATGAAAGATCTTTTTGAACTATTTTTTACTGTCCTACCTGTCACTTCAAAGGAAGATTTGGCATGATCTTTAGAGCCTTTCTTCTGTCCAAGGAAGGCTGTAGGGACACTGGAAAGTATAATTTGAACCAAGTAACTCATCCACAAATCTCCCAGCTTTCCCTGTATTTCCTCACAGGACCATTGTAAGGAATGAAGGATGAATGGTTGCAAATCTTCTTGTAAAGCATAAAGAGCAGAAGAAATGTTCCTTAATAATTTACTCCAGAAGTGGTAAGAGCCATAAAATTGGGCATTCTGGAGCCAGGCTTCTCTCTGATCTTATGGAGAGCAGGCAGGTTTGCCCAGACGACGTCTCCGCTTTCATGGAAGGTCTCCAGGTAAAGACTAGTCCCCACTGAAAGTAGCAGTGATGCTGAGTGTAGCAGTTCCCACTTGGAATCAGGGCCATGTGAACCCCCGTTGCAATCTCAAGGAGCCTTTGGAGAGTTGACCTGTGCAGCTTTTTAGAGCACACGCAGGCAAATCATTCGTGATACCCATGGCATGAAGGATTGTTAACCTCTCCCTGGCCCCACGTCCTTCATAAATTCCTTAATATTCTACTCTTCCTTCTCCCTCTGCCGTAGCCCAGTATGACACTTAGTTTGTGGTGTTCTGTTGTAAATCAGGCCATGAGTTCCCAGCTGTGCTTGCTGGGGTGCTCCCTGCATTTTATTGTGAATTCTCTGTGTTTCAGGAGATCAGAAACAAATGTTAATGACTCCATTATCTCTGACATTAAACAATAAGCAGAAATTGTGGAAAGCATGCATTTTTGTTTCAGAATGAAAGATTGTCTTAGTTTGGGTTCCTGTAGAAGTAGACCTGAGACAAGGACTCAAGTGCAAATCATTGAATTGGGAGGGGAAGGAAGCACTGTAGAGGAGTGGGGAAGTGAGACAGGCAGAGGAAGGAACCATTATAGGGTGCGACTAGAACTTCAGCCTGCTGGCGATCTCTGGGAGAGGTGTAGAAAATGTGCCTCAGAGTTGTCCCACCTCAGAGTGAGGAAGTGGAAACATTGATATAGCAAATCCTCTCAGTTCTGGGTTGACGACTGTTGGGGGAGCCTTAATTTCCCAGCACTTTCAGCCTGCTACCCTGGTGGCAAAATGGGCTTTAAAATGCTGGTGGGTTAGTGGGGCGCCTGGGTGGTGCTGTTGGTTGAGTGACCGACTCTTGGTTTTGGCTTGGGTCCTTATCTAAGAGTCGTGAGATTGAGCCCTGTGTCGGACTTTGAGCTCAACCTGGAGTTTGCTTGGGATTTTTTCTTCTGCTTCACGCCCCCACCCCAACCTAAAAGCAATCAATCAATCAAATAAATCTTTAAAAATTGCTGGTGGGGTAGGGATATGGGTGGGTGCTCCAAAGATGCTATCGGATATCTAGAATACTATTCAGATAATTTTCAACAAACTCTGGTACTTCTACCACCAAAGAATTTTCTGGACATGGGTGGGAGCAGTTTTCATTTACTTGAGTTAAATAGATAAGAATAATACTTTTTAAACCTCACAGGCTTATTATGAGAATCAAGTGAATTAATATCTGTGAAAGTATAACAAATACAAGATGGCATTTGAAATGATTTGACAGTTTGCAACTGGATAGAAATATGAACCAAAGAAAAGCAGTAAACTCTAAAATAAAACTATCACAGTCATTTCTCATTTTATTGAGTTTTAAAATGGTTTTGCTTCTGAACCCCAAAATGTGGAGTTTCCAATGATTTAGTTTATGTCATATTTTCTGATTCATCAGAAAACCTTCTTGGAATTTGACATGATTAAAGTTTTGTTATTCTTAATATGTGTATTTTTGGCTCACCTTATTGGTAACTTTTTTTTTTATCTCTTCTATTATCCCTGATAATTTATACTCTTTATTTTACTTTATTATGTTATGTTAATCACCATACATTACATCATTAGTTTTTGATGTAGTGTTCCATGATTCATTGTTTGCGTATAACTCCCAGTGCTTCCTTCAGTACGTGCCCTCTTTAATACCCATCACCAGGCTAACCCATCCACCCACTCCCCTCCCCTCTGGAACCCTCAGTTTGTTTCTGAGAGTCCATAGTCTCTCATGGTCCATCTCCTCCTCTGATTCCCCCCCCTTCATTTTCCCTTCCTACTATCTTCTTTTTTTCTTAACATATAATGTATTATTTGTTTCAGAGATACAGGTCTGCAATTCATCAGTCTTACACAATTCACAGCGCTCACCATAGCACATACCCTCCCCAGTGTCTATCACCCAGCCACCCCATCCCTCCCACCCCCCACCACTCCAGCAACCCTCAGTTTCCTGAGATTAAGAATTCCTCATATCAGTGAGATCATATGATACATGTCTTTCTCTGATTGACTTATTTCGCTCAGCATAATACCCTCCAGTTCCATCCACGTCGTTGCAAATGGCAAGAGTTCATTCCTTTTGATGGCTGCATAATATTCCATTGTATATATATACAACACATCTTCTTTATCCATTCATCTGTCGATGAACATCTTGGCTCTTTCTATAGTTTGGCTATTGTGGACATTGCTGCTATAAACATCGGGGTGCACGTACCCCTTCGGATCCCTACATTCGTATCTTTGGGGTAAATACCCAGTAGTGCAATTGCTGGGTCATATGGTAACTCTATCATTTCCTGACTTGTTAATTTTAGCCATTCTGACTGGTGTGAGGTGGTATGTCATTGAGGTTTTGATTTGGATTTCCCTGATGCCAAGCGATGTTGAGAACTTTTCATGTGTCTGTTGGCCATTTGGATGTCTTCTTTGGAAAAATGTCTGTTCATGTCTTCTGCCCATTTCTTGATTGGATCATTTGTTCTTTGGGTGTTGAGTTTGATAAATTCTTTTTTTTTTTTTCCCAGAAGGATCCTTTTTTTTTTTTTAATTTTTTTATTGTTATGTTAATCCCCATACATTACATCATTAGTTTTAGATATAGTGTTCCATGATTCATTGTGTGTGCATAACACCCAGTGCTCCATGCAGAACGTGCCCTCCTCAATACCCATCACCAGGCTAACCAATCCTCCCACCCCCCTCCCCTCTAGAACCCTCAGTTTGTTTTTCAGAGTCCATCATCTCTCATGGTTCTTCTCCCCCTCCGATTTCCCCCCCTTCATTCTTCCCCTCCTGCTACATTTTTCTTCTTCTTTTTTTCTTTCTTAACATATATTGCATTATTTGTTTCAGAGGTACAGATCTGAGATTCAACAGTCTTGCACAATTCACAGCGCTTACCAGAGCACATGCCCTCCCCAGTGTCCATCACCGAGTCACCCCATCCCTCCCACCCCACCCCCCACTCCAGCAACCCTCAGTTTGTTTCCTGAGATTAAGAATTCCTCATATCAGTGAGGTCATATGATACATGTCTTTCTCTGTTTGACTTATTTCGCTCAGCATAATACCCTCCAGTTCCATCCACGTCGTTGCAAATGGCAAGAGTTCATTCCTTTTGATGGCTGCATAATATTCCATTGTATATATATACCACATCTTCTTTATCCATTCATCTGTTGATGGACATCTTGGCTCTTTCCACAGTTTGGCTATTGTGGACATTGCTGCTATAAACATCGGGGTGCACGTACCCTTTCGGGTCCCTACTTTTGTATCTTTGGGGTAAATACCCAGGAGTGCAATTGCTGGATCATATGGTAGCTCTATTTTCAACTTTTTGAGGAACCTCCATACTGTTTTCCAGAGTGGCTGCACCAGCTTGCATTCCCACCAACAGTGTAGGAGGGTTCCCCTTTCTCCGCATCCCCGCCAACATCTGTCATTTCCTGACTTGTTAATTTTAGCCATTCTGACTGGTGTGAGGTGGTATCTCATTGAGGTTTTGATTTGGATTTCCCTGATGCCGAGCGATATTGAACACTTTTTCATGTGTCTGTTGGCCATTTGGATGTCTTCTTTGGAAAAATGTCTGTTCATGTCTTCTGCCCATTTCTTGATTGGATTCTTTGTTCTTTTGGTGTTGAGTTTGATGAGTTCTTTATAGATTTTGGATACTAGCCCTTTATCTGATATGTCATTTGCAAATATCTTCTCCCATTCTGTCAGTTGTCTTTTGGTTTTGTTGACTGTTTCCTTTGCTTTGCAAAAGCTTTTTATCTTGATGAAGTCCCAATAGTTCATTTTTGCCCTTGGTTCCCTTGCCTTTGGCGATGTTTCTAGGAAGAAGTTGCTGCGGCTGAGGTCGAAGAGGTTGCTACCTGTGCTCTCCTTTAGGATTTTGATGGACTCCTGTCTCACATTGAGGTCTTTCAACCATTTGGAGTCTATTTTTGTGTGTGGTGTAAGGAAATGGTCCAGTTTCATTCTTCTGCATGTGGCTGTCCAATTTTCCCAACACCATTTGTTGAAGAGACTGTCTTTTTTTTTAAAGATTTTATTTATTTATTTGACAGAGAGAGACACAGCAAGAGAAGGAACACAAGCAGGGGGAGTGGGAGAGGGAGAAGCAGGCTCCCCGCAGAGCAGGGAGCCTGATGTGGGACTTGATCTCAGGACCCTGGGATCATGACCTGAGCCGAAGGCAGTTGCTTAACCGACTGAGCCACCCAGGCGCCCAAAGAGACTGTCTTTTTTCCATTGGACATTCTTTCCTGCTTTGTTGAAGATTAGTTGACCATAGAGTTGAGGGTCCATTTCTGGGCTCTCTATTCTGTTCCATTGCTCTGTGTGTCTGTTTTTGTGCCAGGACCATACTGTCTTGATGATGACAGCTTTGTAATAGAGCTTGAAGTCCGGAATTGTGATGCCACCAGCTTTGGTTTTCTTTTTCAACATTCCTCTGGCTATTTGGGGTCTTTTCTGGTTCCTTACAAATTTTAGGATTATTTGTTCCATTTCTTTGAAAAGAGTGGATGGTATTTTGATAGGGATTGCATTAAATGTGCAGATTACTCTAGGTAGCATTGACATCTTTTTTTTTTTTTTTTTTTTAAAGATTTTATTTATTTATTTGATAGAGAGAGACACAGCGAGAGAGAGAACACAGGCAGGGGGAGTGGGAGAGGGAGAAGCAGGCTTCCCGCTGAGCAGGGAGCCTGATGCGGGGCTCGATCCCAGGACCCTGGGATCATGACCTGAGCCGAAGGCAGACGCTTAACGACTGAGCCACCCAGGCGCCCCTAGGTAGCATTGACATCTTCACAATATTTGTTCTTCCATTCCATGAGCATGGAACGTTTTTCCATTTCTTTGTGTGTTCCTCAATTTTTTGCATGAGTATGTTATAGTTTTCAGAGTACAGATTCTTTGCCTCTTTGGTTAGATTTATTCCAGGTATCTTATGGTTTTGGGTGCAATTGTAAATGGGATCAACTCCTTAATTTCTCTTTCTCCTGTCTTCTTGTTGGTGTGTAGGAATGCCACTGATTTCTGTGCATTGATTTTATATCCTGCCACTTTACTGAATTCCTGGATGAGTTCTAGCAGTTTTGGGGTGGAGTCTTTTGGGTTTTCCACATAAAGTATCATATCATCTGCAAAGAGCGAGAGTTTGACTTCTTCTTTGCCGATTCGAATGCCTTTGATTTCTTTTTGTTGTCTGATTGCTGTGGCTAGGACTTCTAGTACTATGTTGTATAGCAGTGGTGATAGTGGACATCCCTGCCGTGTTCCTGACCTTAGGGGGAAAGCTCTCAGTTTTTCCCCATTGAGAATGATATTCGCTGTGGGTTTTTCATAGATGGCTTTTATGATATTGAGGTATGTACCCTCTATCCCTATACTCTGTAGAGTTTTGATCGAGAAAGGATGCTGTACTTTGTCAAATGCTTTTTTCTGCATCTATTGAGAGGATCATATGGTTCTTGTTCTTCCTTTTATTAATGTATTGTATCACATTGATTGATTTGCGGATGTTGAACCAACCTTGCAGCCCAGGGATAAATCCCACTTGGTCATGGTGAATAATCCTTTTAATGTACTGTTGGATCCTATTGGCTACTATTTTGGTGAGAATTTTTGCATCCATGTTCATCAGGGATATTGGTCTGTAATTCTCCTTTTTGATGGGGTCTTTGTCTGGTTTTGGGATCAAGGTGATGGTGGCCTCATAAAACGAGTTTGGAAGTTTTCCTTCCATTTCTATTTTTTGGAACAGTTTCAGAAGAATAGGTATTAATTCTTCTTTAAATGTTTGGTAGAATTCCCCTGGGAAGCCATCTGGCCCTGGGCTCTTGTTTGTTGGGAGATTTTTGATGACTGCTTCAATTTCCTTAGTGGTTATGAGTCTGTTCAGGTTTTCTATTTCTTCCTCGTTCGGTTTTGGTAGTTGATACATCTCTAGGAATGCATCCATTTCCTCCAGATTATCTAATTTGCTGGCATAGAGTTGCTCATAATATGTTCTTAAAATTGTTTGTATGTCTTTGGTGTTGGTTGTGATCTCTCCTCTTTCATTCATGATTTTATTTATTTGGGTCATTTCTCTTTTCTTTTTGATAAGTCCGGCCAGGGGTTTATCAATCTTATTAATTCTTTCAAAGAACAAGCTCCTAGTTTCATTGATCTGTTCTGTTCTTTTGGTTTCAATTTCATTGATTTCTGCTCTGATCTTTATTATTTCTCTTCTCCTGCTGGGTTTAGGCTTTATTTGCTGTTCTTTCTCCAGGTCCTTTAGGTGTAGGATTAGGTTGTGTATTTGAGACCTTTCTTGTTTCTTGAGAAAGGCTTGTATTGCTATATACTTTCCTCTTAGGACCGCCTTTGCTGCATCCCAAAGATTTTGAACAGTTGTGTTTTCATTTTCATTTGTTTCCATGAATTTTTTAATTCTTTAATTTCCTGGTTGACCCATTCATTCTTTAGTAGGATGCTCTTTAGCCTCCATGCATTTGAGTTCTTTCCGACTTTCCTCTTGTGATTGAGTTCTAGTTTCAAAGCATTGTGGTCTGAAAATATTCAGGGAATGATCCCAATCTTTTGGTACCGGTTGAGACCTGATTTGTGACCTAGGATGTGATCTATTCTGGAGAATGTTCCATGGGCACTAGAGAAGAATGTGTATTCTGTTGCTTTGGGATGGAATGTTCTGAATATATCTGTGAAGTCCATTTGGTCCAGTGTATCATTTAAAGTCTTTATTTCCTTGTTGATCTTTTGCTTAGATGATCGGTCCATTTCAATAAGGGGGGTGTTAAAGTCCCCCACTATTACTGTATTGTCAATGTGTTTCTTTGCTTTGTTATTAATTGGCTTATGTAATTGGCTGCTCCCATGTTAGGGGCATAGATATTTACAATTGTTATATCTTCTTGTTGGATAGACCCTTTAAGTAGGATATAGTGTCCTTCCTCACCTCTTATTATAGTCTTTGGCTTAAAATCTAATTTGTCTGATATAAGGATTGCCACCCCAGCTTTCTTTTGGTGTCCGTTAGCATGGTAAATCGTTTTCCACCCCTTCACTTTCAGTCTGGGGGTGTCTTTGGGTCTAAAATGAGTCTCTTGCAGACAGCATATCGATGGGTCTTGTTTTTTTATCCAATCTGACAGCCTGTGTCTTTTGATTGGGGCATTTAGCCCATTTACATTCAGGGTAACTATTGAAAGGTATGAATTTAGTGCCATTGTACTGCCTATAAGGTGACTGTTACTGTATATTGTCTGTGTTCCTTTCTGGTCTATGTTACTTTTCGGCTCTCTGCTTAGAGGACCCCTTTCAATATTTCTTGTAGGGCTCGTTTGGTGTTTGCAAATTCCTTTAGTTTTTGTTTGTCCTGGAAGCTTTTTATCTCTCCTTCTATTTTCAATGACAGCCTAGCTGGCTATAGTATTCTTGGCTGCATATTTTTCTCATTTAGTGCTCTGAATATATCATGCCAGTTCTTTCTGGCCTGCCAGGTCTCTGTGTGTAGGTCTGTTGCCAATCTAATGGTTCTACCCTTGTAGGTTACAGACCTCTTGTCCCAAGCTGCTTTCAGGATTTTCTCTTTGTCTCTGAAACTCGTAAGTTTTACTATTAGATGTCAGGGTGTTGACCTATTTTTATTGATTTTGAGGGGGTTCTCTGTGCCTCCTGGATTTTGATGCCTGTTTGCGTCCCCAAATTAGGGAACTTCTCTACTATAATTTGCTCCAGTATACCTTCTGCCCCCCCCCTCTCTTTCTTTTTCTGGGATCCCAATTATTCTAATGTTGTTTCATCTTATGGTATCACTTATCTCTCGAATTCTGCCCTTGTGATCCAGTAGTTGTTTATCTCTCTTTTTCTCAGCTTCTTTAGTCTCCATCATTTGGTCTTCTATATCACTAATTCTCTCTTCTGCCTCATTTATCGTAGCAGTTAGAGCCTCCATTTTTTATTGCACCTCATAAATAGTCTTTTTGATTTCAACTTGGTTAGATTTTAGTTCTTTTATTTCTCCAGAAAGGGTTTCTCTAATATCTTCCATGCTTTTTTTCAAGCCTAGCTAGTATCTTTAAAATCATCATTCTGAACTCTAGTTCCGACATCTTACTGATGTCCGTATTGATTAGGTCCCTGGCAGTCGGTACTGCCTCTTGTTCTTTTTTTTGATGATTTTTTTCTGTGTTTTCATTTTGTCCAGAGGAGAATAGATGAATGAGAGAACAAAATGGTAACAGGGTAAAAACGACCCCAGAAAAATATACACTAAACAAATCAGAAGAGACCTGAAACTGGGGGAAAAGAAAGGGAAAGAAAGAAAAAAGAAAAAGAAAAAAAAAGAAAAAGATAAAACAAACAAAAACAAAACAAAACAAAACAGAATATGATCAAATATGATCAGGCTGGTGCATAGATCAGTGCCACACACTAGATTTTGGGCGTATTTTGGTTTGTTAGAAGAAAGTGCCTCCCAAAATTTTAAAGAAAGAAAAACTTATATATGTACAAAAATAAGGGTAAATACGATGAAGGGATGGAATATGACTGTAAAGATGAAAATTAGAAAACATTTTATAAAAGGAATTGATAAGATAAGTTGGTTGAAAAAAGAAAGAAGAGGATTTAAAAAAAAAAAGGGAGAGAATGCGATCAGGCAGGAGACTAGAACAAAACCACACACTAGAGATTTAGGGTATATTTTGGTCTGTTAGAAGAAACTGTATCCCAAAATTTTAAAGAGAGAACAACTTATATAAATACCAAAAATAAGGTTAACTACTCTGAAGGGATAGAATATGACTCTAAAAATGAAAAATAAAAAAGATTTTTTAAAAAAGGGATCGATAAGATGTTGGTTGAAAAAGGGAAAAAGAAAAATTCAAATAAAGAAAAAAAAAGAAAAAAAAGAAAATTAAAAAAATTAACTTTGAAAGGCTGAAGAATCATGGGGAAAAAGCTATGAATTCTATGTGCAGTATTCCCCTAGCGCTGGAGTTCTGCTGTTCTCATTGATGGGTAAACTTGGTCTTGGCTGGCTGTTCTTGTGGATCTTCTGGGGGAGGGGCCTGTTGCCATGGTTCCCAAATGTCTTTGCGGGAGGCGGAATTGCCCTGCCTTTGCCCAGTCCGGGCTAAATAATCTGCTCGGGTTTGCTCTCGTAGCTTTTGTTCCCTGCAAGCTTTCTCTGCAAGCTTTTTGGAGGACGAGAGTGAAAATGGCGGCCTCCCAATCTCCGCCCCCGGAGGAGCTGAGAACTCGGGGCCTGCTCCTCAGTGCGCCCCCAGAGAAAAGCAGTCAACCACTCCCGTCTCCCCGGTCTCCGGCCACACTCCATGCTCACCCGGCCTGTGACCGAGTGTTTCTATCTCTGGCACCCGACCCCGATTGGAGTCTCCAAACCCAGCAGATCCCTGCAGTGCGCTCCTGTGCCGCTCCTCCCTGGGGAGGAAGGGGAGTCTCCCCGGATCTGCTGCTTGTTGGGTCCCTGCTGGAGGAGCAGTGGCCTGACTGTGCCGCGGATCGCGGTTTATGGTAACCCTGAGCTGAGAGCCCGCTCCTCGGCTTTGTCTCTGCAGCCGGCTTCCCTGCTCTGATACCTGGGAGCTCTGTTGCACTCAGGCACCCCCGGTCTTTCTGTGACCCCGAGGGTCCTGAGACCAAACTGTCCCCGCGAGGGTTCCACCCCCAGCTTAGCCACTGGAGTGACGTCCCTCAGTGGAGCAGACTTCTACGAGTTCCGATTTTGTGCTCCGCGGCTCTATCACTTGTCAGAAGTGGCCAAGGGAGGCCCCCTCCCCTGCCATCTATCCTCCCGAATATCACCTCGGATTCACTTCTCCACACGCCCTACCTTCCAGAAAGTGGTCGCTTTTCTCTTCAGAGAGTTGCTGCTATTTTCTTCGATCTCCTGTTGAGTTCGTAGGTTTTCAGAATGGTTTGATCCCTATTCAGCTGAATTCCTGGGGCCAGATGAAATTTAGGTCTCCTACTCCTCTGCCATCTTGCTCCTCTTATTGATAACTTTTTAAGAGAAATAAACTAAAATCTTATAGAATGGTGGATTTTATAAAAGTGTTGCTTTATATGTTTTTAAACTATGTTATTAATGCATGGAAGTTCAAAATTGTTATAGCTTCTTGTAGATTGCTTTTTTTGTCATCAAATGAGGTCCTGCTTTATTACTAAGTCTTTCCCCTTTAAATTTTGTTTTGCCTGTTACTAATTTTGCTAGATAGATTTTTTGTTATTTGTCTAGTATATTTTTTCCCATTCCTTTTATTTTAGCTTATGTATGTCATTGTGTTTTAGGTGTGCCCATCTCTAGTTTTTGTTTTCACTCACCCAATATGAACAGACTTAATTATCTATTAAAGATAGTGATTAAAAATTTAGATTATGAATATATTTGAGTTTAATTTTTGCTTTCTTGTTGTTCCTGTTTATTTGATTTTTGCTTTCTTCTTCTGTTTTGGAAGTTATCCATTTTGTTTTTTTAACACTTACCCTCTCACTTTTTTTTTTTTTTAAGATTTATTTATTGATTTTAGAGAGGGGAAAAGAGAGAGAGAGAGATTGGGGGGAGCGGGGAGGGGCAGAGGGAGAGGGAGAGAGTCTTAAGAAGACTGTGCACTGAGCGAGGAGCCTGACACAGGGCTTGATCTCACAACCCTGAGATCAGGACCTGAGCAGAAACCAAGAGTCAGACGCTTAATCTTCTGAGCCATCCAGGGGCCCCTGCTCTCACTTTCCATTGCCTTTTAGCCTTTTATGTTGCTGATAAGATATTTACTGCAAGGTTAGTTATCTTTGTTTTGTTTGGAATAGAGTAAAAGCATGATAGCTATTTATTTTGTGGAATAGCATTCACCGCATATTGAGGGATGCTGCTGTGTACCTCATAACATATAGTGTATATGTTGCTTTACTTTCTGCTCACAGAGAGTGTAGGGCAAGCTACTGAAACCTTCCCAAACTTTCTCCAGTGTTTCTATCCTCAGAACTCAGCTGACCTGTCCTCTTCTTCCCCTTCTCTTTTCTCATGATTTTTCTCCAGTAGCCTTTGGAAAGGTGCCTTAAATAGTATGACAGGAAATTACAAGAGGTAGCATGAAGGAAAGTTCAGTATATCAAGTCATGAAATCTCAGCTGCCCAATTCTATGAAGTTAATAGTTTTTTAAAGGCAACCTCTTTTTTTCTCTTTGTTCATTTGTGTCACTGCTTTGTCCTGTGACACATGCACCTTCAGCTGACTTTTGAAGGCCTGCTATTTTGGATGGCATAATTTTGACTGATAGGCCTATAATTAGTAAGTGCTCATTAAGTACTGTGTCCCAAGTATTTCTGTGGGGTGGTAGAGAATGTTCTTAGCAGCTGCCAGGGTGATAACAGTCCTGCAAATTGGCATGATTTCAGAAGTAGCCAAAGAACTTTATAAAGTTGAAAAGTAAACAGAAGAGCATAGCAGTAGCTATAGCAAGGGAGAAAATAGTACGAAGGCCTCTTGGTCACCAAAACTATGGACTCCGTACCCTTGTTTTCTCCATAATGTTGAAAACTTGATACTCTTTGTTTTTGTCCCACTCATATGAAGTCATGCCTCTCTCTCCTGGCTCTTTGTCATCCTGCCTCCTAGCTACAGGTGTTTCTCAAGTATTGATCTGGAGTCCTCTTCTCTCTTCAGTGATCCTCCCCCACACAGAGCATTCTGTCCCAGTGGTTTCAGATGTAAGCTTTATGTTGATGACTTGCAAATCCACACCTCTGGTTCTACCCAAACTCCAGTCCCACATTTTTAATTGCCTGCTGGACATTTACCCCTAGAGGTCCTCCTGAAGCCTTGACTCAGTACACCTAAAGCCTTGCTCTTTCCTTAAAACCAACTTCCATACTTTATGACCCAGCATTTCCACTCCTATATGTGTAGCTAAAAGAAATGTGTGCACAGTGCATCAAAAGACATGTATAAGAATGTTCATAGGGCATGACACATCATGACCAAATGCGGCTTCACCCAGGAATGCAAAGTTGGGTTTCAATTTAAAAATCAAACAGTTTAATTCATCACATTAACAGAATAAGGGGGGGAATCATGTGATTATTTCAATAGATGTAGAAAGTTCATTGACAATATTAAACATCCTTTCATGTAAAAACTCTTAGCGAAGTAGGAGAAGAGAATATTCTTTCTTTTAAATTTTAAATCCAATATAATTAACATGCAGTGTTATATTAGTTTCAGGTATACAACATAGTGACTCAAAAATTGCTTTTTTTTTTTGGACACTGGATATATTTTTATTGAGCCTTTTAGTTTACAACATGAGGTAAAAGGAATGTCAGTTCTCCTTAACCAATATTTTACACAGCTGTAGTAAAATATTTCAAATTTTAGGGAATTTTAATGGATTACATATCTTAAAAGTTGGGAATTGAGTAAGCAATATTTGGCTTCTTGAATTTTCAAGTTGACTCTTCCCTAACAGTGGTAACCAGCTTTAATTAGTTACATAAGTTTCTTCAAAGCCATGTTTTATTGTTGCTGATGTCTTTGTAGCTGAAGCATTGCTCTTTTAATCAATATCCACTAATTCCACTTTGAAACTGAGTTTTGCATTTGGTGGAATTTTGGCATCAGGCTCTCCTTTCTTACCATAAACCCATTCTGGTTCAATCTCCGGTTGAGCCTTTTCTCCTTTCCTCATAGTCAAGAGTGCTTCATCCCATCCTCTGATAACTTTGCCTATTCCAACCTTAAAACTTAAGGGTGTGGCATTTTTCTTCTTTGAATTTGTTTGAATATAGTATTGAAACCAGTCCCATCCTGTGCTGTTCCTGTATACCAGCAGTGAACAACATCTCCTGTTTTGGGAAAGTTGGTTTTATCTCCTTTTTTAAGAACACAATTTATATATTTTGGTGGACCCTCATCCAGAGTCTCTTCAGACTTGGGTTTCTTTGGGTTTATCTTCATTAAGCTTCACATTTTTCACGTGCTCAGACACTTTACTTAAATTTTCAGTACCCTTGAAATGCTTACTTTCAAAAAGACGATTATAGGCTGTAACCAAATGGTCCTTGTTAGCTGTTTTGACCACATTTTCAATGTTTCCTAATAACTTATGTTCTGCAAGAAACAAATCTGAACTGTAGTCCTGTAAAAATTTGATAATGTCCTTCTTGGGTCGCTGCTTGCTGCTCTATGGTCTAGGTCCACTGTGGAATGGCTGCTGCCGTCTTCCCCCACTCATGATTCAACAGTTCTGTATATTACTCAGTGCTCATCATGATGAGCGTATTCTTTTTTTTTTTTTTAAAGATTTTATTTATTTATTTGAGAGAGAGAACGAGAGAGAGAGAACATGAGAGGGGGGAGGGTCAGAGGGAGAAGTAGACTCCCTGCTGAGCTGGGAGCCTGATGTGGGACTCGATTTCGGGACTCCAGGATCATGACCCGAGCCAAAGGCTGTCACTTAACCAACTGAGCCATGCAGGCGCCCCATGATGGGTGTATTCTTAATCCCCTTCACATATTTCACCCATTCCCTCCCCACCTCCCTTCCGATTACCACTAGGTTGTTCTCTGTATTTCAGAGTGATTTTTTCTTTTCTTTTATTTTTAAGATTTTATTTATTTATTTGACAGAGAGAGACAGCGAGAGAGGGAACAAAAGCAGGGAGAGTGGGAGAGGGAGAAGCAGGCTTCCTGCTGAGCAGGAAGCCTGACATGGGGCTCGATCCCAGGACGCTGGGATCATGACCTGAGCTGAAGGCAGACACTTAACAACTGAGCCACCCAGGCGCCCCCAGAGTGATTTTTTACAAAAGATTTTATTTATTTATTTATTTATTTATTTGAGAGAGAGTGAGAGAGCACAGGCAGGGGCGAGCAGCAGAGGGAGAGGGAGAAGCAGGCTCCTTGCTGAGCAGGGAGCCCAATGCAGGGCTGGATCTCAGGACTCCAGGATCATGACCTGAGCTGAAGGCAGATGCTTAACTGACTGAGCCACCCAGGCGCCCCTTCAGAGTGATTTTTATTTGTCTCTTTTTTTCTTTGTTTTGTTGCTTAAATTCCACATATGAGTGAAATTATGCATTTGTCTTTCTCTGACTTATTTCTCTTAGCATTATACTCTAGATTCATCCATATTGTTACAAATGGCAAGATTTCATTCTTTTTTATGGCTCAGTAATATTTATTCCTCTCTCTCTCTCTCTCTGCACACACACACATAAACACACATACACACACACATATACACACACCCCATGTCTTCTTATCCTTTCATCTATTGATGGACACTTGGCTTACTTCCATAATTTGGCTATTGTAAATAATGCTGCAATAAACAGGGGTGCATATATCTTTTCAAATTAGTGTTTTTGTACTTTTTGGGCAAATAGTAGTGGAATTACTGGATCCTATGGTAATTCTATTTTTCATTTTTGAGGAACCGCATACTGTCTTCACAGTGGCTGCACCAGTTTGCATTCCCAACAGTGCATGAGGATTCCTTTTTCTCCACCTTCTCAGCAGCACTTATTTCTTGTGTGTGTTTTTTTTTTTAAGATTTTATTTACTTATCTGAGAGAGAGAGAGAAAGAGAGAGAACACGAGAGGGGGGAGGGTCAGAGGCAGAAGCAGACTCCCTGCCGAGCAGGGAGCCCGATGCGGGACTCGATCCTGGGACTCCAGGATCATGACCTGAGCCAAAGGCAGTTGCTTAACCAACTGAGCCACCCAGGCGCCCATTTCTTGTGTTCTTGATACTAACCATTCTGACAGGTGTGAGGTGATAACTCATTGTGGTTTTGATGTGCATTTCCCTGATAATAAGTGATGTTGAGCATCTTTTTATGTGTCTCTTGGCCATCTAGATGTCTTCTTTGGAGAAATGTCTGCTCATGTCTTCTGCCCATTTTTTAATTGGATTATTTGGTTTTTTTGGGTGTTGAGTTGTATAAAGTTCTTTATATGTTTTGGATACTAACCCCTTATTCAGATATGTCATTTGCAAATATCTTCTCCCATTCCGTAGGTTGCCTTTTAGTTTTGTTGATTGTTTCCTCTGCTGTGTAGAAACTTTTTATTTTGATGTAGTCCCAATAGTTTATTTTTGCTTTTGTTTTCCTTGCCTCAGGAGACATACCTAGAAAAATATTACTATGGCCAATGTCAGAGAAATTACTGCCTTTGCTCTCTTCTAGGATTTTTATGCTTTCAGGTCTCACATTTAGGTCTTTAATCCATTTTGAATTTATTTTTGTGTAAGAAAGTGGCCCAGTGTCATTCTTTTGCATGTAGCTCTCCAGTTTTCCCAGCACTATTTGTTGAAGGGACTGTCTTTTTCCCATTGTATATTTTTTCCTCCTTTGCTGAAGATTATTTGACCATGTAATTATGGGCTTATTTCTGGGTTTTCTGTTCTGTTCTATTGATCTATATGTCTATTTTTGTGCCAGTGCCATAATGTTTTGATCACTAGAGCTTTGTAATATAACTTGAAGTACAGAATTGTGATGCCTCTAGTTTTGTTTTTCTTTTTCAAGGTTGCTTTGGCTATTTGGAGTCTTTTGTGGTTCCATACTAATTTTAGGATTGTTTGTTCTAGCTCTGTGAAAAATGATGTTGGTATTTTGATAGGGATTGCATTAAATGTATAGATTGCTTTGGGTAGTATAGACATTTTAACAGTATTTGTTCTTCTGATCCATGAGCATAGAATGTCTTTCCATTTCTTTGTGTCCTCTTCAATTTATTTCATCAGTGTTTTATAGTTTTCAGAGTCTAGGTCTTTCACGTCCTTGGTTAGGTTTATTCCCAATTATTTTATTATTTTTGGTACAATTCTAAATGGGATTGTTTTCTTTTTTTTTTTAAGATTTTATTTATTTATTTGACAGAAACATAGCGAGAGAGGGAACACAAACAGGGGGAGTGGGAGAGGGAGAAGCAGGCTTCCCATCGAGCAGAGAGCCTGATGTGGGGCTCGATCCCAGGACCCTGGGATCATGACCTGAGCTGAAGGCAGACACTTAATGACTGAGCCATCCAGGCGCCCGGGATTGTTTTCTTAATTTCTCTTTCTGCTACTTTATTATTAGTGTATCATTTCTGTATAGAAATGCAATGAATTTCTGTATATTGATTGTATATTCTGTAAACTTATTGAATTCATTTATCAGTTCTAGTAGTTTTTTGGTGGAGTCTTGCAGGTTTTTTTTTTTTTATGGGGGAGAGGGGCAAAGGGAGAGGGAGAGAAAGAATTCCAAGCAGTCTCCATGCTCAGTGTGGAGCCTGAAGTGGGGCCTGATCTCACAACCCTGAAATCATAACCTGAGCTGAAACCAGGAGTTGGATGCTCAGCTGACTGAGCCATCCAGGCACCCCAGGTTTTCTATATGTGGTATCATGTCCTCTGCAAATAGTGAAAGTTTCACTTCTTTCTTACCAATTTGGATGCCTTTTATTTTTGTTGTCTGATTGCTATGGCTAGGACTTCCATATTGTGTTGAGTAAAAGTGGTGAGAGTGGACATCCTTGTCTTGTTCCTGACCTTAGGGGAAAAGCTCTCAGTTTTTCACCACTGAGGTTGATGTTAACTGTGGGTTTTTCATATGTGGCCTTTATTATGTTAAGTTGTGTTTCATCTAAACCTACTTTGTTGAGAGTTTTTATCATGAATGTATGTTGTACTTTATCAAATGATTTTTCTGCATCTATTGAAATGATCTTATGTTTCTTATCTTTTCTCTTACTGATGTGATGTATCATGTTGACTGATTTGCAACCTTTGCATCCCAGGAATAAATCCCACTTGATCATGGTGAATGATTCTTTTAATGTATTGTTGGATTTGGTTTGCTAATGTTTTGTTCAGATTTTTGGCATCTGTGTCCATCAGAGATATTGGACTATAGTTCTCTTTTTTTGTAGTGTTTTTATCTGGTTTTGGTAGAAGGCTAATGCTGGCCTCATAGAATGAATTTGGGTTTTCCTTCCTCTTCTATTTTTTGGAATAGTGTGAGAAGAATACGTATTAACTCTTCTTTAATTGTTGGGAGTTTTTTGATTACTGATTCAATTTCATTGCTGGTAATCAGTCTGTTCAATTTTCTATTTCTTCTTGATTCAGTTTTAGCAGGACATAGGTTTCTAGGAATTTATCCGTTTCTTCTAGGTTGTTCAATTTGTTGGCATATAATTTTTCATAATATTCTCTTACAGTTGTTTGTATTTCTGTGGTGTCTGTTGTTATTTCTCTTCTTTCATTTCTGATTTTGTTTATTTGAGTCCTCTCTCTCTCTCTCTTTTGATGAATCTGGCTAGAGGTTTATGACTTTTGTTTATCTTTTCAAAGAAGCAGCTCCTAGTTTTCTTGATCTGTTCTATTGTTTTTTAGTTTCTATTACATTTATTTCTGCTCCAATCTTTATTATTTCTTTCTTTCTACCAGTTTTGGGTTTTGTTTGTTGTTCTTTTTGTAGCTCCTTTAGGTGTAAGGCTAGGTTGTTTGAGAATTTTCTTGCTTCATGAGGTAGGCTTGTATTGCTCTGAACTTCCCTCTTAGAACAGCCTTTTCTGCATCCCAAAGATTTTGGACTGTTGTATTTTCATTTTCACTTATCTCTGTGTATTTTTTAACTTCCTCTTTGACTTCTTGGTTGACCCAATCACCGTTTAATAGCATGTTATTTAACCTCCATGTATGTATGTTCTTTAAAGATTTTTTTTTCTGGTAATTTCTAGTTTCGTAGCGTAGTGGTTGGAAAAGATGCATGATTTGTCTTCAGTCTTTTTGAATTTGTTGAGACTTGTTTTGTGGCCTAACGTGATCAATTCTGGAGAATATTCCATATGCACTTGAAATGAATGTGTATTCTGCTGTTTTAGGGTGGAATGTTCTGAATATATCTGTTAGATCCATCTGGTCCAATGTGTCATTCAAAGACACCGTTTCCTTGTTCATTTTCTGTTTGGATGACCTATCTGTTGATGTAAGTGAGGTGTAAAAGTCTCCTACCATTTTTGTATTACTATTGATTACTTCCTTTATGTTTGTTATTAGTTGTTTTATGTATTTGGATGCTCCCGTACTGGGTGCATAAATATTTACAATTGTTACATCTTCTTGTTGAATTGTTCCCCTTATGATTATGTAGTATCCCTCTTTGTCTCTTGTTACAGTCTTTGCTTTGAAGGCTATTTTGTCTGATATTAGTATTGCTAACCTGGCTTTCTTTTCACTTCCATTTGCATGATAAATGATTTTTCATCCCTTCACTTCAATCTGCATGTGCCTTTAAGTGTGAAATGAATACTTGTGTGCAGCATATAGATAAGTCTTGCTTTTTTATCCATTCTGTCACCTTTTGTCTTTTGACTGATGCATTTAGTCCATTTACACTCAAAGTAACTATTGATGAGTATGTACTTACTACCATTTTGTTACTTGTTTTATGGTTGTTTTTGTAGTTTTTCTCTGTTCCTTTCTTCTCTTGCTCTCTTCTCTTACAGCTTGCTGGCTTTCTTTAGTGACAGGCTTGCATTCCTTTTTCATTATTTTTTACTTATCTATTACCAGTTATTGATTTATATATAGTGACCATTAGGTTTATAACATTTTCTGCATATAGCGTTCTATATTAAGGTGATGGTTGCTTAAGTTTGAACCCATTCCAGAAGCACTAAATTTTTACTCCTCTCTCCCCTACGTTTTAGGTATATTGTGTCATACTTTACATCTTGTTATTTTGTGAATCCCTTCACTGATTTTTATGCATATACTTAATTTTACTGCCTTTGTGTCTCCTACTTTTCTTACTTCTGCTTATGGACTTTCCTTTCTACTCAAAGAGTCCCCTTTAACATTTCTTGTAGGGCTGGTCTAGTGGTCATTAACTCCTTTAACTTTTTTGTGTCTAGGAAATTCTTTATCTCTCCTTCTATTCTGAATGATCCCATTGCTGGATAGGTATTCTTGGCTACAGATTTTTCTTTCAACGCTTTAAATATATCATGCCATTCTCTTCTGGCCTGCAAAGTTTCTGCTGAAAAATCAGCTGATAGCTTTTGGGGTTTCCCTTGTACATAACTGTTTTCTTTTTTCTTGCTGCCTTTAAATTCTCTATCACTACTTTTTGCCATTTTAATTACTGTGTGTCTCGGCGTGGACCTCCTTGGGTTGTTTTTTTTGGGACCTCTCTGCCTCCTGGGTCTGGATTTCTAATTCCTTCTCCAGATTTGGGAAATTTTCAGCTATTTTTTCCTCAAATACATTTTCTGCCCCCCACCTTCTCTCTTCTTCTGAGATCCCTATAATATCAGTATTACTACATTTGATGATATCACTGAGTTCCTGTAGTCCATTTTCATTTTCTATTATTCTTTTTTCTCTCTCCTGTTCAGCTTGATGTCTTTCTGATACTCTGTCCTCCAGGCCACGGATCCATTCTTCTGCTCTTTCATGCTATTATTTATTCCCTTTAGTGTGTTTTTAATTTTAGTTATTGAGTTCTTCATCTCTGGTTGTTTCTTTTTTGTGTTTTATATGTCTTTGTTGAAGGTCTCACTGAGGTCCTCCATTCTTTTCTCAAGTCCAGTGACAATTATGACAATTACTTTAAATTCTCTATCAGGCTTACTTATCTCTGTTTCGTTTAGCTCTCTTGCTGTGATTTTTTTTTTCCTGTTCTTTCATTTGGGACACATTCCTCTGTCTCCTCATTTTGTCTATTTCTCTGTGTCTGTTTCTCTGTGTTAAGGAAGTCAGCTACATCTCCTGCTTATGAGTAAGAGGTCCTGTAGTGCCCTGCAGTGCAATGTGCCCTGTTCACCAGAACCTGGTGCTTCAGGGGTATATCCCATGTGTGTTGCATGTGCCTTACTATTGTGGCTGAGCTGCATATGCCTGCAGTCCAGTCATCTGCAATGGCTTTCTTTGCCTGTTATGGGCAGGGGTTGGTCATGGTGGTGTTAGTGGGCCAGTCTGGGGCCACCTTGGGCCTGAGTTTGGTCAGACCAGGTGTTTGCCAGAGCTGCAGTAGCACTAAACTGCAGGGTGCTCTCCCTGTGTTGTCCCCTGAAAAGCTTTCATTGGTGGGTGGGGCCTGCAGGCAGACCAGATGTCTGCCCCCAGCCCACTGCTGGGGCCTCAGTTGGACTGGTGTGTGTGGCTTTCTTCTCCTCTCTCTCTAGGGCAGGAGTCACTTTGGGGTGGTGCTAACCACTGTTAGGGCTGCTTTCACACTGTGGCTTGTGGCACCAGTTTGGATGGACTCCTGCGGAGGTGGTGTTGGAGGGGGAGGGTCTGCAGGAGAACACAGGGGTGAGGTGTGTGGTGTTAGCAAGGTCTGGGCTGGTTTGCTGTGGGAGGCGACTTGTAGCTACTTTGGAGTTCTTCTGCCATGGCTGGTTTGGAGGGGGTGAGTCTGCAGAAGAGTGCAGGGGTGGGTGCACTATTAACAAGCTAGGTGGAGAGTGTTCACACTCTGCTGGTTCCCACAGGTGACTGTGTATCTAGGCTGGGGGATGGGTTAGTGAAATAGTGCCTACAAGCTCTTTTGTTCCTAGAGAAGTTTCCCAAAGATCCCTTCCCCTCCACCACACCCTGAGATTAGTAAACAATTCTCCATCCTGTATACCGCAGGCATTTTTCAAACTGCTGCTTCGATGCTGTATCTCTGTGGGGCTGTTTGTTGTGCTGTCTCTTTAAGGGTGGGGGACTCTGTTTCCTGTCACCCTTTGGCTCTCCAAGAGCCAAGCCCACTGATTTTTAAAAGTTCTACTTGTCAAGTCCCACTGATTGTAAGAACTCATGAAGGTACGCCTCTCTAGTTTTCAAAGCCAAATGTTATGGGGATTTGTCTTCTGGTGCTTGTTCCCCATGCCTGGGGTGCCTGGGGTGGGGTCTGCTCCCCTCTCCTCTGTGCCCACAGCACTCCTCCTTCCTGTGGACAGTCCCATAGGTCAGCTTGGTTCCTGACCATGTCTCTGCCCTTCCTATCCTCTTTGATATGGCCTCTACTCTACATTTAGCTGTGGAGAGTCTGTTCTGCCAGTCTTTGGGTTGTTTTCTGGGTTATTTACACTGATGTGGGTGTTATCTAGGCATATCTATGGTGAGCTTAGGGTCCTCCTACTCTGCCATCTTCCCTGGAAGTTCTCAGAAGAGAACTTTTTTAGTCTCTAAAAAACCTACTGCAAACATACTAAATGATAAAAAGTTGAAAACTTTTCCTTGGAGATCAGGAACAAGACAAGGATGCCCCTGATAATCACTGCTATTCAGCATCTTTCAGTGTTCTGGCCAGTGCACAAAACAAGAAAAAGGCATAAGAATTAGAAAGGAAGAAACTGAAAACGGGCAGTATTTACGTATGATATAACTATATTCGTAGAAAATCCAAATGGTTTGGCAGATAAACTATTGGAATTAATAAGAGAATTTAACCCAGTCTCAGGATATAAAAGCTCAGTATCCAAAAATCCAATATATTTCTCCATACCAGCAACAAACAAAATGAAATTAATATAAAATACTGAGGAATAAATCTAATAAAAGATGTGCAAGACATCTACAGAAAAAAATGATCAAACCTTATTCTGAGACATTAGAGAAATATAAAAAGGGGGAGATATGCCATAGTAAATATGAGCAAAAAAGATGCCAATTCTCCCCAAATTTAATTCTAAATTCAATGCAATTGCAATAAATGTGTTTTGGTGGAACTTGACAAACTGATTTTAAAATTCATATAGAAATACAAAAAGATAAGGATAGCCATTAACCTTTTGAAGTAGAAGAATAAAGGGGAAGACTTTACTGGATAAGAAGAGTATCATAAAGCTTTAGTAATCAAGACAGTATGTATTTTTTTCAGGGATAGAAAAATAGACCAGTGAAATAGAATGGAGAACTCAGAAACATATCCATGCAGAAGGTCAGTATTTGACATATGTTGTACTGTAGAACAGAGGAGAAATGTCAGTCCTTATAATAAATAGTACTGAGATGAGTGGCTATAATTAAATTAAATTAAACCCCTATCTCACACTATACCCCCAAATATATTCCTGTATATTCATGTATTAAAAACCTAAACATGAAAGGAAAAATAAGAAGCTTGTAGAAGATAATATAGGGAAATATCTTCATGAGCTAGTGGGTAGAGAAGAATTGCATAAACAAGATGCAAAAGATACCCTAACTATAAGGAAAGGAGACTTCTGTTCATGAAAAAACAATACAAAGAGTGCAAAGATAAACCAAGAAAGAGAGTGAGGGAAGGTATTTTCAATTCACAAAACTGAGAAAACTAGTATTTTGATGTATTAAGAACTCTTATATAGGCATGGCCTGGGGAAAAGGATGGGGTTGTGCTGACAGACAAATTTGGGGAAAACTGAGGCCAGGAAACTTTTGTCTCATTCATGGTTTGAAAGTCTCAGAAGAGTCCTCTGGACAGAGACCTATTTGCCAACATGGGATGACTCAGCCTAGTAAAGAGAGGCATTATCAGACATTGTGAGTGTCTTAGTCATGTTCATTAGAAGCAGAGCTTGAGACAAAGATTCTGGTGCCTG
Source organism: Phoca vitulina (assembly GCF_004348235.1). Classification (NCBI taxonomy): domain Eukaryota; kingdom Metazoa; phylum Chordata; class Mammalia; order Carnivora; family Phocidae; genus Phoca; species Phoca vitulina. Next base: position 4,410,788 of record NW_022589758.1, on the reverse strand, counting down.
CTGTATATTGGAGGAATGCTCTCAGGAGAAAGGGAGTGAGGGAAGTGGGACAGGACAGGGGAAGGTGCTAAGCAAGGATGTGTTCTTAGCTCTAGCCTGATCCCATAGGGAGTTCTGTAGTATGAATTGTACCATAGAGTTGTTTCCCCTTGAGGCAAGGGGGTCAGAATTCCATACCCCCCTGTAGCATTTAGTCCTTGGCTGTGGGCTGTATCCCAAAGGTGGGGGTAAGCCTAGCTTCCTGGGTAAAAGTGGCCCCCACTCAGCTGGGTGACATTCTTTAAAGAAAGGGACATTTGTACACAGTTAGCAACCAACGCACAACCTCTGGAAGGATTGTTGAATTGGTTGGCAAAGGGGATCACTGTGGAGTACCGATAGTGTCCTCTGCAGTGAGGACTTGATTAACACATCTGAGTCAACCTTTATTCTCACGTTGTATGAATCCTGTGTTGGAGCCTGGAAGCCTGCCAAGAGGCTGGCCACCACAGAGAATAAATGGTGAACTCTCTTTCTGGGGGTGAGAAGGAAGTTGTGACAGGGAGTCAGAGGATTTCTAGAGATGAGATTGAAGCAGCTAGAGGGAGAGGGTCAATATGCTCCTAGAATAGTGACTGAGCCAAAAAAACAAAAACAGAAATAGACAAAAAGGTCATAAGCTGTGGACCCTGACCTCAAGGCTAGTGGGGACACAGCACCAGAGAATACAAGGACACCTTTTCTCCAAGACCAGTTCCATTTCCATCACCCAGGCTCTAGCCTTGAGAAGTCCCCAGGGGTCAGAAATAAGTGCCATAGGGATTTGTGAAGAATAATTATATCAGGTTTTTAGGAAATAGAGAAACCACATTTATACTGCATATCTGAATTGTAGTAAAAGTGAAATTTCAATGCCCACTTTGAAACACTTTAAGGCTACGAGATTGTTATATTCGAACACATAAATGAAGTAAACAAAATCTGACCTTTGACAACAAGATTGTAAACCCTTTGAGAGCAGGGTCGTGTAACCCACACAGCGAAGTGTTAGATAATTCCTTTTTACCTCATATTCTCTCATATTTGAAACTCATCCTCTTTTGTTTCAACCCACATGTCTTACCAAGAGCCATTGGTAAAAATTAGAAGACACTGGAAAAAGAAGCTTCAACTATAAATTGTATTGGTATATCTGTTACTAATTTAGAGAAAAATCAATTTAGACCCACACCTCACCCCATAATGCCAGATGAATAAAATATATATAAAAACTTAATTCATAAAGAAAAACATTGAATTTTAATGAGGTCTCTTGAGTTCTCTCTAAAGTTTATAAGCTTTAAAGTGATAGACCTTACAATTATGATTGAAAAATCTGACTACATAAAAAACTTAAAACTTTATATAAAAGGAATTTTAAAAGCACAGAGGAAATATTTTTTAACAAAAAATATTTTTAACAAAAAAAGAGGCTTAATATCTTAGACAAATTAAAAGGAAAACATTAATATCACAATAATAAAGAAGAAAAAGACAAGGCAATGCCAAATGAGGAATTATGCTCAGTAAACAGATAAATGGGAAAGTGTTAAACCTTTCACTTCAATCTTAAATACTTACTAAGCATCTACAATGGGCCAGACACAATTCTAGGCACTTTATCAAAGGAGTTCTAGTACAGACACCAAAGAATACAAATCAAATTACTAATCAGATACTAGTGAGACTGATACTTACATATATATTTTAGGTTTGTTTATTTATTTTAGAGAGAGCATGAGAGAGAGAGAGCACGAGCAGGAGGGGCAGAGGGAGAGGAAGAGAGAGAATCTCAAGCAGGCTCCATGCCAAGCGTGGAGCCTGACGCAGGGCTTGATCTCACAACCCTGAGATTGTGACCTGAGCCAAAACCAGGAGTTGGATGCTTAACTGACTGTGCCACCCAGGCACCCCGAAACTGATACTTTTATACACTGCCATTGAAAGTAAAATTACACAATCCCATTTGGATTTGGCCATACCTGTCAATTGATAGCATTGTTCAAATCCTTTAACTTAGGAATTCTACTTTGGGGAACATATCTCCAAAGGGAAAAATAATCCCAAGAGAGGAAAAAAACCTTACATACCTGAAGATGTTCATCACATTGTATTTTATAAAGAGAGAGAAAACATATATGAAAGCACCTTAAGTATTAAATATTTTAATCCAAATTTTCTCAAATTAATTTTTCTATAGAATTCTTTTTCATAGACTATTAAGAAGTTTGAGAACACACCTTCAGGAAGAAAGGGACCCATAATTTTGATGATCATCCAGTTAAGATTATAGGGCTATGATGTAGTTCATATAGTAATATGGTTTTGGTTGGGTGAAATGTTTGGAGCCCAGGCCCACCTAAGCACTAGCCTCTAACCCAGAAGAGAGTTTCTAAAACATAAAGAGGATGAAGTCCCTTGAGAATGCACTTTTCTGGTTTTTCCATGGTGTGAGCCTCTCATGTGGTTTTCAGTAAAGCTAGATGAGGCAGCTCCAACTTACCTACTGGACACAGGCCTTGAACTCAGAAGGAATGAGAATGGCTCTCTTATTTTATACAGATGAAGACTTTCACAGAAAAGACAAGACCCCTGTTATCAGCTAGAGAGTTCAGAAGAACAGGCAAACTACATGTTTGGGTCTCCGAATAAACATTCTCAGAGCAGTAATGAGCACTAGGAGCTCTCCAAGGTTCTGAAAAACTGCACCTTTCTCCAACCTGATGGAATCTTCATCTCACTGTCTCTCACCTAAAGGATTCACTACCTCTTCTTGCCTTGACACTTGCCCTCTGGCCTCTAACTCCTTGATACAATCTGTCTGTGACTCATGCCTAGTGGGACTTCAGTCACTGTTTTTTATCTGCCTGTGCTGGCCGCTTCATTTATCATTGTCCTAAAGGAAGTCTATTTGAAGTTATCTCAGTAGGAGAGAATACATGTTTTAATAACTTTTGGTTGTACTATCAGGAAGGAAAGGAACTCAGGAGAGATAATTTTCAGATATGTCTTCATATCTGAGAAAGTACTAGAAGAACACATGGAAGAAACAGAAAGAAGACACCTTCAGAGAGTTGACTACATGTGACTCATTTGTCATACTTTTCAGTCCTTCACTTACTGCATAGCAACAGGGTATAGCAAGGTGCCTTATATAAGGTTGGTGCTGGTAAACAAATGAATATTAAACTATGCACTAGAAGAACAAAGTTCTAGTCCTGACTTTATTTTTTTTTAAAGATTTTATTTATTCATTTGCCAGAGAGAGAGAGAGAGCACAAGCAGGGGGAGTGGCAGGCAGAGGCAGAGCGAGAAGCAGACTCCCCGCTGAGCAGGGAGCCCGATGCGGGACTAGATCCCAGCATCCCGGGATCATGACCTGAGCCGAAGGCAGACGCTTAACCGACTGAGCCACCCAGGTGCCCCATGACTTTATTTTTTTTTAACTGACTAATTGTATAACATCGGACAAATCATTTAACTTCTCTGTATTAATGTAAGGTAACTGCTGCAGCAAACAACCCCCAAATTGCAATCACTTAAAACAATGTAGTCTTCTTTGTCACTCATACAACAATCTAATACATATTCCTGGTTGACTGGCTTTCCTGGATAACTTTCCTCCAAGTGGTGACTCAAACTTCTTCCAGATTATAGCCTTGCTATTCTCTAAGTTTTTTGAGTAATCTTCATTCAGCTAGTCAATGAGGGGAAAAAATGGGGGGTGTGCTTTCTCTGACTGTGCTGACCTATCATTCTCACTGGGACGACTGCCCAATTCCTTAGGGGACAGTCAAGACCAGTGTTCTAGCCCTTTGGTTATTCTTCAGTGGGTTCCTGCTGGGGCCTGTTTTGGGCAGTCTGTTCTCTTGCACCCAGTTCTCTCCCAGCTCTTCATAGGAGTTGTTCTGCCGTCACCTTGGAATGCTGTTCTCTCTCTACTTACTCCCTGACATCTTGTACTCCAGCTTCTGATGCTTGGTCTTTCTAATACTCAGTAAATATTTGCTAAACTGCTGGTGTTCAAAAAAAAAAAAAAAAAGAATGGGGAGCTTATATTTTGGAGGATTTTATGGGTCCGGCCTTGTAGTGGTACAAATCACTTCTACCTACCTTCTATTGGACAGGACCCATCCCATGTTCACACCTAACTGCAAAGGATCTTGGAAAATGTAGTCTTGATGTATGCCAAAAAGGAAAAGGGACACCGTTTGGTAAATAACTGGCCTTACTCTCTACATTTTGGTTTCCTCAATGGTAAAATGATTCAAATAAAATCTGTTCTTCCTTCTCCATGGAGTTATTGTAAAGGTCAAAGGAGATTACCTGTGTGAAAAAGTCTTGAAAACTGTAAATCAACGTATACAGGATATGCAGGAAGGGAGTCATTATCGCTTAGCTTACCTACCTTTGAGTGTTAATTTTAGGAGTGGAAAAAAACGTGTTCTGTCTTTGGTAGGACTCCTTATAAGTTGGTCACAGTATATACCAAGTATAAGTATATTTAATGGGATAATATATTTTCTCATATGGGGCAAAAGTAAAGATTGTAAATGAACCTTTGGCATTTCATAATATGAATGCCTTGGTGGAAGTATACTAGGATGGATTTAAGGGAAAGTACCATTTTGTGTTCAAGCCTAATTTTTTGCCAGGCTCCTGAAGACGCTTCTAACCTCCCAGACAATAAAACCTACCATAGGTTTGATAATAGGTGGTACATTCTTTCCTCTTTGAAAGTCTTCCCTGGACTGGGTATTGTAAATGGAATATCTATTAGGATTGTTGCGCATGACATCTAATTATGGACACACATACACACACACAGCTCCTTTGTCATTTTTGAAAAGATTTTATTTATTTATTTATTTGAGAGAGAGAGAGAGAGCCAGAGATAGTGAGAGAGAGCATGAGCAGGGAGGAGAAGGAGACGCAGGCTCCCCACTCAGCAGGGAGTCCGACGTGGGGCTTGATCCCAGGACCCTGGGAACATGACCTGAGCTGAAGGCAGACACTTAACCGACTGAGCCACCCAGGTGCCCCTCCTTTGTCATTTTTCTGAAGCCCTTCATCCTCAGCAGTCAGAAACTCCTCTTACCACTAACTCCCCAACTAAGCAAACAACAAAAAAAAATTGCCTCCTCCAACTTCTTCTTCTCAGGTTTGCTATGAATCAAAGAATCTGATTTATGCCTACACACCTAGCAACATGCCAATGATTTTTGAACGTTGTTCACTCTTTAATTTCGTGATGTTTTGACCTAAAGCTAACATCAGCCATCTGGGAAGGGTTATTATTTAAAAAAACATCACTCAGCCAATTGTGACCGAGGCACTGGATCATACTGAACTGCAAGATTTCTTCTAAGGATGAAAGAAAATAATAAGAAATCACAATAGCAAGGGACATACGTTGAGACCCAGCTTAGTTTTCTGAAAGGAGAAAAAGAAAGGCATTTGTTTGAAACTCTGGGGCCTTAGGGTAGTTCACCAGAGCACACTAAGCCTTAGGAATTATGTCTAATTTATCTTAGAGCAGCCAGAACTCACAGCTTAAAAATTCAAAGCAAAGATAGCTCTATTCTCAATATGTATAAAATAACTGAATGTGAGCGCATGACCTAAAGGAAATTAGACTGCACATAATCATGCATTCTGGTGCACTGTGGTATTAACTTGAAAAATATAGAGCTTTGGGTTTTGTGGAAGGAAATAGAAATTGGGATGTAAAATGAAGCGAAGAAGGAGATGCCCTTGGAAATATGAATTGCTATAAAATGAAAGCAGTGTCTAATCAAATAAGTGCCTTCTAGAGATAGACTATCCCTCACATCTGGATATCTTGGCTATCTATCTCTTATCAGGAAAAAAAAGTGGGTCAGGGAATTATACCAAAGCAGATCTCTTTCAGCTGGACAAGCTTTAAAAGAAAAAAATGGTCTCCTGCTCTTTTCTAGTGCCTCTCAGTGGGTATCTTTTATTTTTCTTTTTTTAAATCTGCATCTACCAGCCATTTCCCAGCTATATATCTACTTGAATTTCATTCTGGTCTCTGTTCTACTCATGCTATGTGTCTCATGCATCCATGCAAATTGGTGCCCAAACTGGGCATGCTGAAAGCGCTGGAGTCCTGAGCAGATTGGCCCTACCTACCATTTATTTACTGATGGCTTGCATTAGCACATATCCTCTTCTCAGTTTGATGGTAAAGCCAGGTTGAAAGTGAGGAGGAGAACGTTTTGCTTCCAAAAGGATTTGAGTATTGAAATGTTGTGCTTGGAACAAAAGTTTCCCCCTTTCCAGGACAATACACATGGATCTTTCCAGATATTGTTGGGTGGGGGGGACATGGGGACATGTAGAGGCAATGTCAGAGAGTGGAGGAAGAACTGGGATTTAGAGGTTCAGGAAACCCAGAATCTTAGACTGTTTCTCACTGAATCTAGGACTCTGGCAAGTGGGCAGATCCCTCTGAGCCTCAATTTTCCCATTTGCAAAATAATAGTAATAATAGTAACAAACAGTTGAGAGGCAAGGTGGTATAGAGGGCAAGTGAACACATTCCAGAGAAAGGTTGCCAGGGTTCAAATTCTGGCTCTGCCGTTATTACCTAAAACAGTCTGTACCTCAGCTTCTTTCTTTTTTTTTTTTCTTCTTTATATTACATTTAGCTGAAGCTTGAACTTGTTTGCTGGTTGCAGAATGTACCATTTTACTTATTAAAAAATTAATAAACTTTATTTTTTTAGAGAAGTTTTAGGTTCACAGCAAAATTGAGCAAAAGTACAGAGACCCATTTACCCCCTGGTCCCATACATGCACATGCTCAGCCTCCCCCACTAACAACATTCCCCACCAGACTAGGACATTTGTTACAATCAGTGAACCTATATTGACATATCACAATCATTCAAAGATCACAGTTTACATTAGGGGTTCAATTTTGATATTGTACAGTCTCTGGATTTGGACAAATGTATAATGACATGTATCCACCATTATAGTGTTATAACAGGAGAGTTTCAGTGCCCTAAAAATCCACTGTGCTCTCTTTATTCCTGTCTCCCTGCTAACCCCTGGCAACCACTGATCTTTCCACTCTCTCCATAGTTTTGCCTTTTCCAGAATGTCAGATATTTGGAATCATATAGTATGTAGCCTTTTCAGATTGGCTTCTTTCAATTAGTAGTATGCATGAAGTTTCCTCTATGTCTTTTCATCTAGCTCATTTTTTTTTAGCACTGAATAATATTCTATTGTCTGGACATACTACAGTTTATCCATTTACCTTTTGAAGGACATTTTGATTGCTTCCAAGTTTTGGCAATTATTAATAATTTGTCAATTTATTAAAATTAAAAACCTGCCGCAAACATCCACGTGCAGGTTTTTGTGTGGATATAAGTTTCTAATTCATTTGGATAAATACAGAGGACCAATCATATGTTAAGAGTATTTTTAGCTATTTTTTAAAACAGCTTATCAAGTGTGAGTTTTAGCAGATTTTGTGTTTTAAGGGATTGGTTTGTTTCATCTAGGTTATCAGTTTCTGGCATGGAGTTGTCCATAATATTCCTTTATCTGCTTTTTAATGTCCATGAGATCTTTAAATGTCCTTTATCTTTGAGTGATGTCTCCTCTTTCATTTCTGATGCTAGTAATTTGTGTCTACTCTCTTTTTTTTTTTAGCCTGGCTCGAGGCTCATCGATTTTATTGATCTTTTCAAAGAAATGGCTTTTGGTTTTGTTGATTTTCTCTATTGATTTCAGTTTCATTGATTTCTGCTTGAATTTTTGTTATTTCTTCCGCTTTGGATTTAATTTGCTCTTCTTTTTCTAGTTTTCTAAGGTGGAAGCTTAGATTATTGATTTTAGATCTTTATGCTTTTACAATATATGCATTCGATGCTATAAATAACCTTTAAAGCACTGTTTTCACTGTGTCCCACGAACTTTGATAAGTTGTGTTTTCACTTTTATTTAATTCAAAATATTTTTAAATTTCTCTTGATTTCTTCTTTGAATTACATGTTAATTAGAAGTGTATTGTTAATCTCCAAGTATTTTGGTATTTTCCAGCTATCTTTCTGTTATTGATTTCTACTTTAATTCCATTGTGGTCTGAGAGCACACATTATATGATTTCTATTCTTTTAAACTTATTAAGGTATATTTTAAATTTATTAAGGTGCATTTTATGGCCCAGAACGTGGTCTATCTTGCTGAATGTTCCATGTGAGCTAGAGAAGAATTTGTACTCTGCTATTGTTGAATGAAGTCATCTATAGATGTCAATGAAATCCAGTTGATTGATGGTGCTGTTGAGTTCAACTATCTTTACTGATTTTCTGCCTGCTGTATCTGTCTATTTCTGATAGAGGGATGTTGAAGTCTCCACCTACAATAGTGGATTTATCTATTTCTTCTTGCAGTTTATCTGTTTTGCCTCACATGTTTTGATGCTCTGTTGTTAGGTGCATGCACATTGTCTTCTTAGAGTACTGACCTTTTAATCATGATGAAATGCCCCTCTTTATCCCTGATAACTTTCCTTGTTTAAAGTCTGCTTTGTCTGAAATTAATATAGCTACTCCTGCTTTCTTTCGAGTAGTGTTAGCATGGCATATCTTTCTCCATTCCTTTATATTTCATCTATATGTTATTTATTTAATAATTGTAATTATATTAAATAAATGTATTAAATAAATTATATTAAATAATATTTATTTGACATATTTATTATTTATTTTTGAGAGAGAGAGTGTGCATGCATGTGAGTGGTAGGGGGAGGGGCAGAGGGCGAGGGAGAGAGAGAATCTTAAGCAGGCTCCATGCCCAGTGCAGAGCCTGATGTGGGGCATGATCCCATGACCCTGAGATCATGACCTGAGCCAAAATCAAGAGTCAGATGCTTAACTGACTGAGCCACCCAGGCACTCCTGTGTTATTATATCTAAAGTGAGTTTCTTGTAGATGACATATAGTTGAATCTTGTTTTTTTGATCTACTCTGACAATCACTGCCTTTTAATTGGTGTATTTAGACCATTGATGTTTAAAGTGATTATTGATATAGTTGGATTGCTATCTATAATATTTGTTACTCTGTTGCCCTTATTTTTTGGTCTACTTTTGTCTCCCATACATTTTCTGCCTTTTGTGGTTTTGACTGAGCATTTTGTATGATTTCATTTGTCTCATTTTTTAGTATATCTACTACTTAATTTACTTTTAAAGTGGCTGCTCTAGAGTTTGCAGTATACAAGTACAGTGAATCCATGTCCACTTTATTTTTTAATTTAATTTTTTTAAAGGTTTTATGTTTAACTAATCTCTACACCCAACATGGGGCTTGAACTCACAACCCTGAGATCAAGAGTCACACACTCCACTGACTGAGCCAGCCACGTGGCCCCAAGTCCACTTTAAAGTAACACTATACCACTTCATGAATCGTGCAGGTACCTTATAATAACAAAAGAATCCTAATACCTCCCTCCCATCTCTTGAATCATTACTGTCATTCATTTCACTTATATATACATATAAGTAAGCATAAATACATACATGTAAGCATACATAATTGCATACATTGTTGCCATTATTTTTTGAACAAATAATCTATCTGTTAGAGCAGTTAAGAATAAGAAAAATAAGTTTTTACCTTCTCTTATTCTTTGATGTTCTTCCTTTATGTATGTATGTCCAAGTTTCTGATCTATACAATTTTCCTTTTCTCTGAGGAACTTTTTTTTTTAGTGTAGTTGACATACAGCATTACAGTAGTTTCAAGTGTACAGCATAGTGATTCAACAAATTTACCTATTATGCTATGTTTACTACACGTGTAGCTACCATCTATCTCAATACATCAGTATTACAATAACATTGACTATATTCATTATGTTGTGACTTTTATTCCTGTGACTTATTTGTTCTATAACTGGAAGCACTCCATTTCTTGCAAGGTGGGTCTACTGGCAACAAATTCTCTTCATTTTTGTCTTAGAAAGTCTTTGTTTCTCCTTTACTTTTGAAGGATAATTTCAAATGGTACAGAATTTTAGGATGGTGGGTTTTTTTTCTCTTCATACTTTATATATTTCATTTCACTGTCTTCTTGCTTGCATGGTTTATGAGAAGTCAGATATAATTCTTATCCTTGTTTCTTTATTGGTAACATGTTTTTTCCTCTGGCTTCTTTCGAGATTTTTTTTTCTTTATCTTTGATTTTCTGCAGTTTGAATGTGATATGTTTAGGTGCAGTGGGTTTTTGTTTTTTGGTTTTTGATTTTTGGTGGGGTTTTTTGGTATTTTTCCTGCTTGGTGTTCTCTGAGCTTCTTGGATCTGTGGTTTGGTGGCCAACATGTGCCTCAGTTAATCGATCTATAAAGTAGGGATTATAATAGCTACTTCATGTTGTGGGAATTAAAATTAATTCAATATGTGACAAGCACTTAGACGAGTACCTGGAATGTAGTTAGTACTACATAAGTGTTAGCTAATATTTAATCAGCACTTGCTAAGTGCTTTTCATACAGGATCTCATTTTTTCTTCACAGCAATCCTATCCTCAGCAGGTACCTATTATTACCCCCATTTTACAGATGGGGAGATTGAGGCTTGTCTAGGATCACACAGATTGTTAAGTGGCAGGTCTGTAAGTCCTACTGAGGTCTGTCTGGCTGCCAAGACCATACCTTAAATTACCAAGGAACAGCACCTCAGAAGGGTGTTGGATTTTGGTTAATCTCTGTGGTCCCTTCCAGAACTAAAACTCTGTTGTATCACATTTGAAATAATGCCAGAATAATACTGTGGTAGAGTGTCCAGGCTTGGGAGTTGGAAAGCCTGTGTTTAAGCAAGTCAGGTACACCCTCTGTTTCCCCTGCTGTGACATGAGGCTAATCCACCTACCTTTCCTATCGAGTTGTTTGGAGCTTTGAATGGGCTACTATATGTAAAACATTTTGCACAGTGCTTGTAACTGGTACTGGTATATTGTAGGTGCTCAAAAAATTAGAAAATAAAATAATTGTTATTTTAAAATCTTGTCTAGTAGTTACAGTATTGGAAAAAGTCAGGAAATGTCTTGATTTAGAGGTCCCCAAGCTGTCCAGGCAGGAGGGCATATGGTAGGAAACTGTTGATGTGGAACTTGGCTAGAAGAGGTGAGACTAGCTTACATCATAGAACCCAGCCCTTGGGCGGTGCAGAAGTCTTCCTGGGCAAGAAGCTGAGATGACTCCGGTACATGGAGGTTTTATTTCTAATGCTGGCAATCATAAGAGAACTGGGACACTCTTGGGCATTGTGGCAGGGCTCTTATTTATGGTCAGTCTCATTCAGAGGAAGGATTAGGTAGGATGGAGTATTCCCAACATGGCTGGTCCTGATTAGAGAGGAAGCAGATGGCCTTTAATCTGGACATGGGCCATGCCAGTATTAGGACTGTGTGTTCTCTGAGCTTCTCAGAGTAAAAGGGCTGGCCCACTGATACGACTTTGGTGTGACATTTCTTCGAGCCCGGTGAAGGGATCTATGCTTGTTAGAATCGGAGGTGACAGCTGCTCTGGGGACCATACCTATGCGACATGGTGAAGGGGCAAAATGCCTGTGACTCACATTTCATTGTGTGTGTGGATGTGTCTACATTTCTGGTACTACTATTTCATTCTCCTCTGAAGAAACAGAGGGATTAAAAGTAGCAGTTGTACTCCCTTGCTTTGGCTGCCTGAGGAGCCCTACCTCCAAAAATGTGAATTGTAATCTCAAAGCTCTTTGCCAGCTTCCTTCAGTAATCCCTGCTCATCACGCATCACATTCTACAGTGTCACTGTTCTGGTTTTCAGATATCTCCCCTCAGTCAATAAGCATGGATGGAGGGCATATTATGTGCCTGGCACTGTGTTATGATCTGAGGATACAAAAAAGAATGATATGAGGTCCTGGCCCTCAGAGAGTTGAAAGCCGTTAGGGTGGTGGGGACCTTTAAGCAAATAAGTACAACACTATGTAATGGGCTATCAGAAAAGTGTCTTCCTTTGGATTTCTCCCAAAACAGGCTGTGGGAAAAGGATTTGAGTGTAAGTAGTTTATTTGGGAAGCGATCCCAGGAAGCACTGGTAGAAAAGATCAGGGAGTTGAGGAAGGGAACAGAAGAAAGCCTATCCACGTAATTACTACTACAGGCAACTGGGGTTCAACCTCCCCAGGGAGCTCTGGGCGCATAAAACATGCCTTGTTCTCCCCACCAAGGGGCCACGCAGCTGGGCCAGTTAGCCATCACATCTCTCTCCATCAGTGTTTGAAGACTGCCCCAAGGGAGATGAACTCCCCAGCACAACTCCTGACCACCTGGCCAAATGCATGCTGGTGGGCAGATATACAGTCCCAAGTGGAGCCACTGGTGTTTATAGTAAGCAGCCTTCCATGTAGAGGCAAAGGCCAAAGAGATGTGGGAAGGGCCCCAGCAGCATCTGCTAAAAGAAGTATGTTGGGCTTGCAGTGAGTGCACACCGGGTTAGCCATTCCTAGCTTAGGTGATCAACAAAGACTTCAGAGAGAAGAGCTTTCCAGGCTGGAACAAAGGCATGGAGTGTTTGGAAGAATGTGATGAATTCAATATGGCTGGCACTGGTGTCATAGGGGAGAGGGTGTCGGGTGTGGGAAAGTACTAGGCGTAGGTGAGGGCCAGCTCCAGTAGCCCCCTATGCCAAACTACATTCCAGACTTGCTGGAGATGCAGAGAGAGCCACAGAAGGGCTTTAAGAAGGCTTGTGACCCAGCCATGCTTGCTTTTTATTTTATTTTTTTTAAAGATTTTATTTATTTGACAGAGAGAGACACAGCGAGAGAGGAACACAAGCAGGGGGCAGTGGGAGAGGGAGAAGCAGGCTTTCCACAGAGCAGGGAGCCCGATGCGGGGCTCCATCCCAGGACCCTGGGATCATGACCTGAGCCGAAGACAGACGCTTAATGACTGAGCCTCCCAAGCACCCCCATGCTTGCTTTTTAGAAAGATCAGTCTGGCTGTGGTAGCCAGAACAGGTGGCTACTCCTTCCCATTTGCTTCCTGTGAGTTTCGTGTCTATTTCCTATTGCTGTGAGCATCAGCCTGGTGGTAGCAGTTCAAATCATCCAGTTTGTGATTTTCCCAACACTCTCATAATCAGCCTTATTGTGTCCCATCAGAGATGGGTGATGCCCCTCTTTGGGGGTCTGGGTCACAGCCCCATGGGGTCCCTCTTCCAGGCTTCCAGGCTCTGATAACCCCAGTCTCTCCCTTCCATTCCCCCCACATCTTTGGGGTGGCCTCTAATTCCTGCAGCTCCCATCTCTGTGTTATCTCAGCATCCCCTGTCTACCTCTTGAGTCCTCCAAAACTCATTTCAGCAATTTCACCTCCAATCCCTGCTTTACCTCTGCAGAACTAACTGTGCTGCTTGTCTTTCTTCCTGGACCATGACCGATGCAGAGAGGCACAGACGACAGAGTATCTGGGGAGTCGGCTTAGCTGGGAGACAGTGAGTTTGTAGTTCACACACTTGTTTGATTTTCCCCAAAGCTCTTGAGAGCCAGGGCATAGGCATGGAGAAGGCATGTGGTTGGGGTGAACCGACCTTGATGGTTTGAAGAGGATGTTCAAGAGGGCACCTAAGCATCAGAGCCGGGTGGACCAGATAATACCAATGGTAGCAGCAACAGCAGTAGCCACGATGATAATAGAGAAACCTACGATTTTGCCTTTACTGTGTGCCAGGCATTGTAAGTGCTTTACATGTACTGTCAACTTAATCCTCATGACAACCCTAGGAGGTAGGTATGTACTTTCCTTCTCCATTTTACAAATGAAGACACCAAGGCACCAAGAGGCTAAGTAATGTGCCCAAGGTCAAATAACTAGTAAGGGACAAAGTTGATATATGAACCTGGGCAGTTTCTCCCCCGTGGTTGAGGCTCATGGTCATTACAAGGGGTAATTTTCCTGCCCTACTGTTCTGTGACTCCACAGAAATATGACTTAATGTCTCTGTGAAAATCTGCGGCTTAATGGTAAGGTTTTAGTGATGATGACGCCTTTCCAAGAGGCCCTTGCAGGAAGTCAGAGAAAGTTGGGCTTAATCTATGAAGATGAAGCTAAACAGAAAGCCAGAAGAAAAGGCGTGGACTCCTAGGGGTGTGGAGCTCCCCTTCTGCAAAGGCACAGATGGAAACGAGACAGAGGAGCTGAGAGTTTATCATTCTCTGAAAGCTTAATTAGGTCATTGGTGAGGACAGAATATTAAAAAAATTCCATCAGCTAAAGACCTATGGGATTTAATTCCCTTATTCCTGCTCCTTAGTTTTAGAATAAATGAAGCCTTTTCCTAGTTACAAAAATGATGTTGAAAAATGATTGATTGTCCTAATGAGGAAAGAGAACAGCTGCCTGAACAGCAGATGTAACTTTTATAATCATTTCCTCTTCATTGGTTTTCTCCCTAATGACCCCGACACTGATGATAGTATTTAAGAAGGAGGGTGTGTGATGGGCAGAGGACTGGAATGATCAGGAAGCTTGGGTAAAGAGGGAAATGGTTGGCCTGACCCTCCTGATCGGCTGCATTTTTAACAAGCCCAAAGTTATGGCTGTTCTTCAGGCTGTTAAAGGTGACAGAAGCAGAGTTTGTGGCAACACGAGGTCCCAGAATTGAGGGCCAGACCTGACATAAAAACCACCCACAACTATTACATGTACTGAAATCTGCTGTAGCTTCACTGAAGCCCCAGGGGGAACTGTCACGCAGAGAGGAACATCCCTATGAGGGGATATTTAGCAGCAAGTCGGCAAAGACGCTGAAATGTGATAGCCTGTGCCGTGGAGCATGGTGGTCAGGAGCATGGGCCCTGGCTGTAAATCCTGCATTCGAATCCTGACTCTACCACTGACCAGCTGTACTTCACTTTCCAGCTGTGTGACCTAGAGCCAATTGCTTAATCTCTTTGTGCCTTGGTTTCTAGCTGTGTGAACTCGGGCAAGTTTCTTAACCTCTCTGTGCCTCAGTTTGCTGATCTTTAAAATAAGGATGGTAAGAATACCTATTTCATGGGGTTGTTGAGGGGAATAAAGAAATGTTTGTAAAGCACTCAGAACAGTTCCTGGTATATAGCAAGTCTATTTCTAGATCTCTTACATAACGTAAATGGCCTGCCATTGGCAAAACTGTGTCAGCCCCATTTTTCTGCCATCTGCAGAAGTGTGATTCGGCAGTTGGTCTTCAATGCCCTCTAGATTTTGCCATCTCTTTCTCTCTCCCATCACCTTTGTGGCATCCCACTGTTCTCTTATTCCATACAAATATTCTACACAAATCTCAGTAGGGGCTAAAAATCCCAATTTGTGGTGAGATGCTAGTGACTCCTAAACTTCATCATGTTCCACTTCTTAGCCTTAAATCAAGGGGCTCATGGCATTTTGGGCACTGGCCAAAAGTGGTGGACCTCTCAGTGCCACTTCATACCCATTCTGACAACCAGTTTTCTGTGGACTTTCCTGCTGCTCCTCACCACAGCTCAGAGTTCCAGAACTTTTGGTTCTCCCATCTGGGACCCCAGACCCACACTACCACATCCTGTTCAGGCACTCCCCAAAGCAGTTGTCTGTTGGGCCTATGGGCATAACCTTTATTGGTTCTGGACATACTGGACCAGACCTGCTTGGTAATACCCTTGTCCATATTATAGGAGAGCTGTCCTAAACTTTGGTTTGGTTCAAATAGATATAATTACCCCTAATGTTTTTGTTGTTTTAGATTTTATTTACTTATTTGACAGAGAGAGAGAGGGAGAGAGAGAGAAAGCACAAGTAGGGGGAGAAGCAGAGTCCCCACTGAGCAGGGACCCTGAGATCATGACCCGAGCCGAAGGCAGACACCCAACCAACTGAGCCACTCAGGCACCTGAATTATCCCTGATGTTAAAGAGCAAAATTTCTTTTAGTTTTCAAAGTGTTTGTCTTCATTTCTTTTTGCGTCATGATAGCTTCATTTTGCAAGTGGGAAAAATCAGTTTTGGTTTCATATACTAGGAAACCTATGTTAAAGTGGCTTCAAAAATATGGGAAGTTAATAGCCCCACATAAAGGAAGACCCCAGTGGCAGGGCCGTGATCAGCCCTGGGCCTATCAAGGCTCTGACTTATTTTCTCTTGAGAATCTCTCAGCTCTCCTCCACAGTGTGGTTTGATTCTCAGGCTTCTAGAGGATACTGCAGCACCCTTGGAGGCTCAGATCCACACCCCCAAATACCCAAGGAAGACAGGAACTGGCTCTCTTTTAAGAAGTGCCCCCAAATTGTCCTTTGTTCCTCGTTGGCCCAAATCTGGTTGTACACCAGCCTCTGAATAATCCAGGAAGCTGGGAGAATACCATGTGCTAACAGGCTTAGGCCTGGCAGTCTGTCCAATCGCTGTCAAAGGGGCTGTAATTATTTAGCCCAGTTAGCCCCACCAGTAATATTGGGGATGAGTCAGCTTCCTTTCACAGGTGTAGGTGGGGTGAGGAGGAAAGACACCTAAATGGAAGTCTGAGGTATTGTCAGGAAGTGGGCGTTGTCAGGATAGTATAGTTGACATACTGTGTTATATTAGTTTCAGGTGTACAATATAGTGATTCAACAATTCTGTAAGTTACTCAGTGGTCATCAGGACATGTGCACTCCTTAATCCCCATCACCTATTTTACCTATCTCCCCCATCCACCTCTTCTGTGGTAACCACCAGTTTGTTCTCTATAGTTGAGAGTCTATTTCTTGGTTTGTTTCTCTCTCCTTTTTTTCTCTCTTTGTTTTGTTCCTTAAATTCCACATATGAGTGAAATCATATGGTATTTTTCTTTCTCTGACTGCCTTACTTGCTAAGCATTGTATTCTCTAGCTCCATCCATGTCATTGCAAATGGCAAGATTTCATTATTTTTTATGGCTGAATAATATTCCTCTGTGTATGTGTGTGTGTGTGTGTGTGTGTGTGTGTGTGTGTATCTCCATATCTTTATCCATTCATCTATTGATGGACACTTAGGTTGCTACCATAATTTGGCTGTTGCGAATAATGCTGCAATAAACATAGGGGTTCATGTAACCCTTTGAATTAGTGTTTTCATATTCTTTAGGTACATACCCAGTAGTGAATTACTGAATCGATCATATGGTATTTCTATTTTTAATTTTTTGAGGAACCGCCATACTGTCTTCTACAGTGGCCACACCAGTTTGCATTTCCACCAACAGTACATGAGTATTTGTATTTCTCCATATCCTCACCAGCACTTGTTTCTTGTGTTGTTGATTTTAGCCATTCTGACAGGTGTTGAGGTGATATCTCATTGGGGCTTTGATTTGCATTTCCCTGGTGATAAATGATGTTGAGCATCTTTTCATATGTCTGTTGGCCATCTGTATGTTTTCTTTGGAGAAATGTCTCTTCATGTGTTCTCCCCACTTTTTAATTGGATTATTTGTTTTTTTCAGTGTTGAGTTGTATAAGTTCTTTCTATAATATGGATATTAACCCTTTGTCAGATATGTCATTTGCAAATATCCTCTCCCATTTTGTAGGTTGCCTTTTAGTTAGCTTTATTCCTAGGTACTGTATTATTTTTGGTGCAATTGTAAATGGGTTTTTTCTCTTAATTTCTCTTTCTGCTGCTTCATTATTGGTCTACAGAAATGCAATGGATTTCTGTACATTGATTTTGTATCCTGTGACTTTACTGAATTCGTTTATCAGTTCTAGTAGTTTTTTGATGGAGCCTTCCACGTTTTCTATATAGAGTATCATGTCATCTGCATATAGTGAAAGTTTTACTTCTTCCTTACCAATTTGGATGCCATTGATTGATTGATTGATTGATTGCTGTAGCTAGGACTTCCAGTACTATGTTGAATAAAAGTGGTAAGAGTGGACATCCTTGTCTTGTTCCTGACCTTAGGGGAATAGCTCTCAGTTTTCCCCCATTAAGGATAATGTTAGCTGTGGGTTTTTCATATATGGCCTTTCTTATGTTGAGATATGTTCTGTCTAAACCTTTGTTGAGAGTTTTTTTTTTTTATCATGATTGGATGTTGTACTTTTTCAAAAGCCTTTTCTGCATCTTTTGAAATGTTCATATGTTTCTTATCCTTTCTCTTATTGATGTGATGTATCATGTTGATTGATTTGCACATGTTGAACCACCCTTGCACCCCAGGAATAAATCCCACTTGATCATGGTGAGTGATTCTTTTAATGTATTGTTGGATTCAGTTTGCTAATATTTTGCTGAGGATTTTGGCATCTATGTCCATCAGAGATACTGGCCTGTAGTTCTCTTTTTTTGTAGTGTCTTTAACTGGTTTTGATATCAGGGTAATGCTGGCCTCATGGAACGAATTTGGAAGATTTCCTTCTTCTATTTTTTTGGAATAGTTTGAGAAGAATAAGTATTAACTCTTCTTTAAATGTTTGGTAGAATTCACCTGTGGAACTGTCTGGTCCTGGACTTTTGTTTGTTGGGACTTTTTTGATTACTGATTCAATTTCATTGCTGGTAACTGGTCTGTTCAAATTTTCTATTTTTTCCTGATTCAGTTTTGGTGGGTTTTATGTTTCTAAGAATTTATCCATTTTTTTTCTAGGTTGTCCAGTTTGTTGGCATATAGTTTTTTATAATATTCTCTTACAATTGTATTTCTCTGGTGTTGGTTGTTATTTCTCCTCTGTCATTTGTGATTTTTTTTGAGTCCTTTCTCTTTTTTTTCTTGATATGTCTGGCTAGAAGTTTATTAATTTTATTGATGTTTTTGAAGATCAAGTTCCTGGTTTCATTGATCTGTTCTATAGTTGTTTTTAGTTCTATTAAATTTGTTTCTGGTCTAATCTTTGTTATTTCCTTCCTTTTGATGGTTTTATGCATTTGTTGTTCTTTTTCTAGCTCCTTTAGATGTAAGGTTAGTTTGTTTATTTGTGATTTTTCGTGCTTTTTCAGGTAGGCCTGTATTGCTATAAACTTCCCTCTTAGAACTGCTTTTGCTGCATACCAAAGTTTTTGGACCATTGTGTTTTTATTTTCATTTGTTTCTGTGTACTTTTTATTTCTTTTTTTATTTCCTGGTTGACCCATTCATTGTTTAGTAGCATGTTATTTAACTTCCATGTATTTGTGTTCTTTCCAGATTTTTTCTTCTGGTCGGCTTCTTGTTTCATAGCGTTGGGGTCAGAAAAGATGCATGGTATGACTTTGATCTTGAATTTGTTGAGGTTTGTTTTATGGGCAAATATGTGATCTATTCTGGAGAATGTTCTGTGTACACTTGAAAAGAATGTGTTTTCTGCTGTTTTAGGAGGAATGTTCTGAGAATATCTATTAAATCCATTTGGTCCAGTGTGTCATTCAAAGCCACTGTTTCCTTGATATTATGTTTAGATAATCTGTTCATTGACGCAAGAGTCCGCTACTATTATTGTATTACTATCAATTAGTTCTTATATATTTGTTATTAACTTTTTATGTATTTGAGTGCTCCTGTGTTGGGTGCATAAATATTTACAATTGTTACGTCTTCTTGTTGATTAATAATTATATAGTGTCCTTCTTTGTCTCTTGGTACAGTCTTTTATTAAAAATTTTTTTTTAAGTTTTTTATTTAAGTAATCTCTATACCCCATGTGGGATTCAAACTCATAACCCTGAGATGTAGAGTCATGTGTTCTTTCGACTGAGCCAGCCAGGTGCCCCTACAGTCTTTATTTTAATTAATTAACTAATTAATTAATTAATTTTTAAAGTAGGCTCCAATACAGGGCTTGAACTCCAGACACTGAGATCAAGACCCAAGCTGAGATTGAGAGTCGGACACTTAACCAACTGAGCCACCCAGGGGCCCCTACAGTCTTTGTTTTAAGGTCAATTTTGTCTGATGTAAGTATTTCCATTCCAGCTTTCTTTTCACATCCATTTGCATGATAAATATTTCTCCATCCCCTCACTTTCAGTCAGCATGTGTCTTAGGTCTGAAGTGAGTCTCTTGTAGGCAGCATATAGGTGGGTCTTGTTTTTTTATCCATTCCATCACCCTGTGTATTTTGATTGAAGCATTTAGTCCATTTACATTCGAAGTAATTATTGATAGGTATATATTTATTGCCATTTTATTTGTTTTGTATTTGTTTTTATGGATTTTCTCTATTCCTTTCTTTCCTTACTCTCTTCTTTCACCATAAGTTGTTTTTCTTTAGTGATATACTTGGATTTCTTTTTATTTTTTGCATATCTATTACTGGTTTTTGATTTGTGGTTACCATTAGGTTTGTATATGCATATAGCAGTCTTTCTTAAGTTGATGGTCACTTAAGTTTGAACCCATTTTTGCTCCTCTCTTCCCCATATTTTTAGGCATATGGCATCATACTTTATTTCCTTTTATTCTGTGAATCCCTTGGCAGATTTTTACAGATATAATTATTTTTACTGGTTTTGTGCTTCCTACTTTTCTTACTCTTACTTATGGTCTTTCCTTTCCACTCATAGAGTCCCCTTTAACATTTCTTGTAGGGCTGGTTTAGTGGTCATGAACTCCTTTAACTTTTGTTTGTCTAGGAAACTCTTTATCTCTCCTCCTATTCTGAATGATGCCCTTTCTGGATAGAGTAATCTTGCCTGCAGGTTTTTTTTTTTTTCTTTCAGCACTTTGAATATATCATGCCACTCTCTTCTGGCCTGCAAAGTTTCTGCTGAAAAATCAGATGATAGCCGTATGGGGTTTCCCTTGTATGCAATGGTTTTCTTTTCTCTTCCTCCTTTTAAAATTCTTTATTTATTACTGTTCTTTGACATTTTAATTACTATGTGTCTTGGTTTGGACCTCCTTGGGCTGAATTTGTTGGGAGTTTTCTGTGCCTTTTGGATCTAATTTCTTTTTCTTTTCCCACATTTAGGAAGCTTTCAGCTATTATTTCTTCAAATACATTTCTGCCCCCTTTTCTCTCTCTTCTGCTTATATGATCCCTATAATGAAAATGTTATTATGCTTTTGGAGTCACTGAGTTTCCTAAGTCTGTTCTCATTTGGCATATTTTTTTTTCTTTCACCTGCTCAGCTTGATTACTTTCCATTACTCTGTCCTCCATGTTGCTGATTCGTTCTGCTTCTTCTAGCCTGCTGTTTATTCCATCTAGTGTATTTTTAATTTCAATTATTGTGTTCTTCATCTCTGATTGGTTCTTTTATATCTCTGTGTTAAAGGTCTCACTGATGTCCTCCACTTTGTTCTCAAGTCCAGTGAGTATCTTTATGATTCTTACTTTAATTGTCTATCAGCCTATTACTTATTTCTGTTCAGCTTAGGTCTCTTGCTGTACTGTTTGTCCTGTTCTTTCATTTGGAACATATTCCTCTGTGTCCTCATTTTGTCTAACACCCTCTCTTTGTCTGTTACTCCATTAGGAAAGTCAGCTCTGTCTCTTGCTCTTGAAAGTATTGGGCAGGGCACGCACTTTTAACAAGGTGCTGGTCCTCTCCCACAGGGGACAAAAACCTGCTGCTGAAACCAGGGCTGGCTGAGGCCACTCTGCAAAGTGCACATGGGTGGGGGTGCAGCCTTGCAAGCTTTGTGTGCCAGCCCTCTTCCCCCACCCCAGGATGCACAGCTGCTGTGGAAACCAGGGCTTGATGGGGCTGCTCTGCAAAGTATGTGGGGTGGGGTGGGGGTGCAGTTTTAACAATGTGTGAGCATCCTCTGAAAGAGGTGACCAGCCGCTTCTGCTGGGACCAAGGCCCTGCAGGGCACACAGTGGGGAGACACAGTGTTGGTAAGGTTTGCAACAGTCTTCTGGGGGAGAGTACCCACAGTGCTGGGACTGAGGTTGGAGGGGGCGGGGCGCAGTGCAGTGTAAGCAAGTTAGGTAGTGAATGCTGGTTCCAGGCTGTTTCCTGCAAGTGGTGGTATGTTTTTTGCTGGGGCGTGGGGGAAGGAAATGGTGCCTAGCAGCAACTTTTTTCCTGGAGAAGTCCCTCAGAGAATTCTAGATAAGTAAATAACTCTCCCACATGCCCCAGGTGTTTTTCAAACTGCTGCTTCTCTGCTGTATTTCCACAGGCTGTTTGTTGTGCTGTTTCTTTAAAGGCAGGGCCTCAGCTTCCTATTGACCTCTGGGCTCTCATAGAGCTGAGCCTGCTAATTTTGAAAGTTCTAGGCTTTAAGTCCCACTGGTTGTAAGAACTCACAAAATTTGGCCTGATTTTTCAAAGCCAAATGCTGTGGGGATTTATTTTCCCCATGCAGGCTCCCTGGTGTGATAGTCTGTTTCTCACCCCTCTCCGTGCCTGGGGGCTCCCTCCATCCAGTAGCCAGTCCCATGGAATTTAGCTCCCCACCACATCTCCACCCTTCTTGCACTTTTACATGTGGCCTCTTCTGTACGTTTAGTTGTGAGTTTGTCCCTCTAGTCTTTGGGTTGTTTTCTGGGTTATTTACATGGATATGAGTCTATCTAGTTGTATCCATGGGACAAGGTGCGTTTAGGGTCCTCCTACTCCGCTATCTTCCCTGCAAGTATCTTTTTCTCTGCTTTTATACTTAGAAAAGTTGTTACCATATCGGTATGATTTAAACATTTGTTTTAAAATTTGTGTTTCTTTTTTAATCATTAACCCATTAAGAAATTATTTTGTGGTATGAGGGGAGATAAGAATTTAACTTTGGGGCTTTTTTTTTTTCTGATTTAGTCAACCAGTTGACCCGGTATAGTTTATTTAATAACCCTTTATTTCACCACTGATTAGTATGATGACCTTTGTTACATACCAGATTCTTATATGTATTTGTCTATAACGGTTCACTATAGCTTTAGGTGGGGTATGTTTAGCTATAGATAAGGTCTCACTTCTTTTTTTTTTTTTTTAAGATTTTATTTGTTTATTTGACAGAGAGAGACACAGCGAGAGAAGAAACACAAGCAGGGGGAGTGGGAGAAGGAGAAGCAGGCTTCCCACCAAGCAGGGAGCCTGATGGGGGGCTCGATCCCAGGACGCTGGGATCATGACCTGAGCCGAAGGCAGATGCCTAACAACTGAGCCACCCAGGCGCCCAAGGTCTCACTTCTTTTAATATGCAAAGTATTAACAAGGACTGACCAGACTTTACTGGACTCAGTGTTTTCTAGTGAACAGAAACAGAATTGGTTTTCTACTAGCAAGTGAGATGGCACCTACAGTTCTCTTTGTGGAAGGGCTGGAAGCTGGATTGACCTGGAGTCCCCAGGCAATTTAGTTAGGGACTGTTACAAGAAAATGATACCATACATTTCACTAAACTGGGTCAGGGGAGTAGGATAAAGTAGAATGACATGCAAAAGTCATTATTTCAAGATAACAAAAACTCATTTGAAAACTTCGAGTTGTGGCATCTTCATAACCTAGCCCTCATGACAGAATCTGCAGTGTCTTAGAACGGTTGAAGAAGGTGATTCAAAAGATGTGTTACCTCAATGGTAAGTTTTTAATGTTGGTGATTCAGGATTCTTTTGGAAGAAAGAGCCTTTTAAAACTTTTGCTGGGGGTGCCTGGGTGGCTCAGCTGGTTAATTGTCCAACTCTTGATTTTGGCTCAGGTCATGATCTCAGGGTTGTGAGATCAAGCCCTGCATTGGGCTCCACACTGGGCATGGAACCTGCTTAGGATTCTCTCTCTCCCTCTGCCATTCCCTCCCCTCTCTCTCCTTCTCAAAAACAAAAACAAAACGGAACTTTTGCTGTATTAGCTAGGGAGACTCTAGGTGCTATAACAAGTATGGCCCCCAGTTTTAGTGGCTTAACACAATAGAATTTGTTCTTGCCTTCGTAACTATTCAAGGGACAGTTCCTGGTCAGCAGAGTGTTCCATGCAGTCATGCAGGGACCCAGGCTCCTTGCATCTTGTGTCTTTGCTGTCCCCAGGGCATCAGACTTCACTGTTCAATCCTTTGCATTTAGCTAGTAGCCAAGTGGAAGAAAAGAAAGTAGGGAAGGCACACCTGCTTCCTAATCCCCTGGGTTCAGAAGGGGCACACATCATTTTGCTCACCTTCCTTTGTCACAAACTACCTATATTGCTCCACCTAGATGCTGGAAATATAGTACCCAGCTGAGAAGCCATTTCTTAGCAACAGTTCTATACCATGGAAGGGAATGTATGATTTTTATTGTACAATTAGCTATCTCTGCCACATTTACTAAGCAAATTTTCAGGTATGTAATCCATAGGGTAGATGAGGAATTGTTATAATACAGAGTGTCTCAACTTCTACACTATTGACATTTTGGATTGAATGATTCTTTGTTGTGGGGGCTTGTCCTGTGCATTTTAGGATGTTTAGTAGCATCTCTGATCTCTTATTAGATGCCAGTAGCATACCTCTAGTTGTTACTGTTTTCTATTCACTGCCCTTGTTCTTTATTTGCTTGGTCTTCCACTTTTTTCCTGTCTTCTCTGATTTTAACTGAGCATTTTATATGATTCTATTTTCTCTCCTCTCCTAGCATATCAGTTATAATGTTTTAAATAACTTTTATTTAGTGGCTGCTGTAGAGCTTTCAGTATACATTTATAACTATTTCTAGTCCACTTTTAAATAACACTATACTGCTTCATGGGTAGTGTGAGTACCTTATAGCAGAGTAGTCCCATTTCATCTGCCTAATCCCTTAAAGCACTGCTCTCATTTATTTCACGTATCCATAAGCTATATTTGCTGAATATGTTGTTGCTATTATTTTTTTTTAAAGATTTTATTTATTTATTTGACAGAGAGAGAGAGAGAGAGACAGCGAGAGAAGGAACACAAGCAGGGGGGAGTGGGAGAGGGAGAAGCAGGCTTCCCACTGAGCAGGGAGCCCGATGCGGGGCTTGATCCCAGGACCCTGGGATCATGACCCGAGCTGAAGGCAGATGCTTAATGACTGAGCCACCCAGGAGCCCCTGCTCTTATTATTTTGAACAAAGTGTTATCTGTTAGGTCAATTAAGAATTAGAAAAATAAAAGGTTTTATTTTACTTTTATTTATTTTTTCAATATAAAAAGTTCTATTTATTTATTTATTTTTAAAATTTAATTTAATTTTATTATGTTATGTTAGTCACCATACAATACATCATTAGTTTTGATGTAGTCATCCATGATTCATTGTTTTTGTATAACACCCAGTGCTCCATGCAGTACTGCCCTCCTTAATGCCCATCACCGGGCTAACCCATCCCCCCACTCTCCTCCCCTCTAAAACCCTCAGTTTGTTTCTCGGAGTCCATAGTCTCTCACGGTTCGTCTCCCCCTCTGATATCCCCCCCTTCATTTTTCCCTTCTTCTCCTTTATTCCTTCTCTAGCATCCTTCCTTTCCTTATGTAGATCTGACTTTCTGACCTGTATCATTTTCCTTCTCTTTGAAGAACTTCTTTTAACAATTCTTGCAAGACAGGTCTACTGGCAACAAATTCCCTTAATTTTGTTTGTCTGAGAAAGCCTTTATTTCTCCTTCACTTTTGAAGGATAATTTTATTGGATACAGAAATCTTGGTTGGTGAGTTTTTTCTTTCAACATGATAAATATTTCACTTCACTTTCTTCTTACTTGCATGATTTCTGAAGAAAAGTCAGATGTAGTTCTTATCTTTACTTCTCTATAAGTAAGGTGTTTTTATTTCTTTGTCTTTGATTTTCTGAAGTTTAAATACTTATTTTGCTTGGTGTTCTCTGAATGCTTGGATCTGTGGTTTGGTGTCTGTTATTAATTTTAGAAAATACTCAGTCATTATTATTTCAGATATTTCTTTTGTTCCTTCCTCTCTTTCTTCTCCTTCTGGTATTCCAGTATGTGTATGTGACACTTTTGTAATTATCCCATAGTTCTGTTCCGTCTTTTCATTTTTTTCTCTTTGCATTTCAGTTTTAGAAGTTTCTGTTGACATATCTTCAAGCTCACTGATTCCTTCTTCAGCCATGTCTAACCTGTTGCTGAGCCCATCAAAAGCATTCTTCATTTCTTTTAGTGTTTTTATCTCCAGCATCTCCTTTTGACTCTTAGAATTCCCATGTCTCTGCTTATATTATCTGTCTGCTTCTTTATGTTGTCTACTGTTTCCATTAGAGCTCTTGGTATATTAATTATAGTAGCTTTAAATTCTCAGTCTAATAATTACAAAATCTCTACCATATCTGTCTGAGTCTGGTTCTGATGCTTGGTTTGTCTCTTCAGACTGTGATTTTTGCCTTTTGGTATGCCTTGTAATTTTTTTTGAAGAAAGCCAGACATGATATAATGGGTAAAAAGACCTGAGGTAAATAGGGCACTAGTGTGAGGTTTTATGTTTTATCTGGCTAGGAGTTAGACTGTGTTTACTGTTTGCTGTAGCTGTAGGTGAAAAGGCTAAAATTTTCTCTGTTGTCCTTATTTTTGTACCGCTGTTGCCTTTGGGTTTCCCTAGAGACTTCTTAAATAAGCTCTGAGATGTACAAGTCTCTCAATTGTATTCCTCTGTTATTATACAAGAACCCTACTGATGTGGTGGTAAGGTGTGGGGGGTGAGACACATTTTCTAATCTTATGATTAGGTCTTGGTCTTTTAGTGAGCCTATGCCCCTGGGCTGTGACCTCCACAAGTGCTTTTCATCCCTCCCCACCCTTAGGTGAGACAGGAAGGTAGATGGGGCTGAAGTTGGGTGTTTCCCTTTTCCCAGGTCACATAGGCTCTAGTAAAACTCCAGTTGATTATGCTCTAGCAAAATAGTTTTTTTTTGAGGGTAGGCCTTGTTAAGAAAAACAGAATGCTCTGGGCATATTTTAAAATGACCACTTTTCCCCTCCCCCTGCTAGAAGCAAGTGTAGACTTTCCCCCCCAGTCTTAACTCTGAGAACCTGATAGGGCTCCTGAAGATAAAAGTCACAAAACTGTGGGCTCACCTTAGGGCTGGGCCCCCCTGGCATTTTAATTTTCACAGCCTTGTCCATACTTTGCCACCAGCATTTTATCAATTAAAATGTATGTTTTTCTTCACTGGTACTGGTTCCAGTAGTGGTTTCTGCTCCTGATAGTAAGCCATGATTCTTTGTATCTGTCAGTTTGTCTCTCTAAATTTTGGGGTTTGCACTGTGACCTCGAGTTTTGGATGGACCTAAGAGAAGTTGTTGATTTTCAGTTTCTTCAACTTTTTTCTTATTGTGAGGATGGGAGTAGTGACTTCCAAGATCCTTACATGCTAGACAGAAACCAGAAGTTTGCCACCCCCAACTTGTGACAACCAAAACTGCTAGGTTTTTTTCTGGAGAGAAGTCAGATCACCCTCAGTTGTGAATCATTGCTATAACACTATGTAGAATACTACATATGATATTTAATAATATATTTTGGTGGGAGAGAGCACTGTGTTTCTCTTGGTGGGTGGCATGGGGCTCTGACAGAGATTGGCTAGAGGCTCATCCGACCCATTTGCTCTTCTTGGGCACTCAGTTAACTGCATTTTTCAACTTTCTCATCTCTAGGTGGGGCCATGTAATCAGTTATGGTTAACTGAAGGTGGGTGGAGGTGCTGTCCATCACTTCTAAGTCTGGCCCCTAAATCATACCATGTGATCATCTGTATTCAGTCACTTTATTCATCAGCTAACCAAATTCAGAGAATCCCAAGCATCTAGGGAAGGATGGGCTTATAAGGTAAGAGTCTGGACCCCTGCTTGAAGTAAAGCCACCTGGGAGAGCCTGTCAACTATAACACCCATGCTGGATTTTGTGTGAGAAGTAATATATGTTAGAATTTGGAATTAATTACTGCAGCATAGCCTAGCTTAACCTGACTAGTTCAGGGGCTCAGAACATTTGATACTAAAAAGTACTGCAACTCCAACTATTGTTCAACATGGTACTGGAAGTCCTAGTCTCAGCAATCAGACAACAAAAAGAAATAAAAGGCATCCAAATCGGCAAAGGAGTGAAACTTTCACTCTTCACAGATGACATGATACTCTATGTAGGAAACCTGAAAGATTCCCCCCCAGCTGCTGAAATTGCTAGAACTGATGCCAGAATTCAGTGAAGTCACAGGATATAAAATCAATGCACAGAAGTCTGTTGCATTTCTATGTACCAACAATGAAGCAGCAGAAAGAGAAATCAAGGAATCAATCCCATTTACAATTGCACCAAAAACTATAAGATGCCTAGGAGTAAACCTAACCAAGGAGGTAAAAGATGTGTACTCTGAAAACTATAGAACACTTAGGAAAGAAAGTGAGGAAGACACAAAGAAATGAAAAAACATTCCATGCTCATGGATTGGAAGAACAAATATTGTTAAAATATATATGCAACCCAAACCAATCTACACATTCAGTGCAATCCCTATCAAAATAACACCAGCATTTTTCACAGAGTTGGAACAAACAATTCTAAAATTTGTATGGAACCAGAAAAGATCCCAAATAGCCAAAGTAATATTGAAAAAGAAAACCAAAGCTGGGGGCACCACAATTCTGGACTTCAAGCTCTATTACAAAGTGTAATCATCAAGACAGTATGGTCCTGGCACAAAAACAGACACATGGATCCGTGGAACAGAACAGAGAACCCAGAAATTGACCCTCAACTCTATCATCAACTAATCTTCAACAGAGCAGGAAAGAATATCCAATGAAAAAAAGACAGTCTCTTCATCAAATGGTGCTGGCAATATTGGACAGCCACATGCAGAAGAATGAAACTGGACCACTTTATTACACCATACACAACAATAAATTCAAAATGGATGAAAGACCTAAATATGAGACAGGAATCCATCAAAATCCTAGAGGAGAACATAGGCAACAACCTCTTTGATCTTGGCCACAGCAACTTCTTGCTAGACACATCTGCAAAGGCAAGGGTTGCAAACATGAACTATTGGGACTTCATCAGGATAAAGGCTTTTGCACAGCAAAGGAAACAGTCAACAAAACTAAAAGGCAACCTATGGAATGGGAGAAGATATTTGCAAATGACATATCAGATAAAGGGCTGGTATCCAAAATCCATAAAGAATTTATCAAACTCAACACCCAAAAAACCAAAAAATCCAATCAAGAAATGGGCAGAAGACATGAACAGACATTTCTCTAAAAAAGATGTACAGATGGCTATCAGACACATGAAAAAATGCTCAACATCACTCAGCCTCAGGGAAATACAAATCAAAACCACAATGAGATACCACCTTACACCGGTCAGAATGGCTACAGTGAAAAACTCAGGAAACAAAAGATATTGGAGAGGATGTGGAGAAGGGGGAATCCTCGTACACTGCTGGTGGGAATGCAAGCTGGTGCAGCCACTCTGGAAAATAGCATGGAGGTTCCTCAAAAAGTTAAAAATGAACTGCCCTATGATCCAGCGATTGTACTACTAGGTATTTATCCAAAGGATGCAAGTGTAGTGATCCGAAGGGGCACCTGCACCCCAATGTTTATAGCAGCAAGGTCCACTATGGAAAGAGCCCAGATGTCTATCAATAGATGAATGGATAAAGAAGAATGGAATAGTCCATATAATGAAATATTACTCAGCCATCAAAAAGAATGACATCTTGCCATTTGCAACAATGTGGATGGAGCTAGAGGGTATTATGCTAAGTGAAATAAGAGAAAGACAAATACCATATGATTTCATTCATATGTGGAATTTAAGAAACAAAACAGATGACGAAAGGGGAAGGGAAGGAAAAATAAGATAAAAACAGAGGGAGGCAAACCATAAGAGACTCTTAACTCTAGGAAACAAACTGAGGGTTGCGGGAGGGGAGGGGTGGGGTGAAGGGGTAACTGGATGATGGACGTTAAGGAGGGCACATGATGTAATGAGCACTGGGTGTTATATGCAACTTAAGAATCACTGAATTCTACCCCTGAAACTAATAATACACTATATCTTAACGAAATTGAATTTAAATTAAAACAAAAAAAGGCAACTCCAGAAGTTCAGAAGAGTTGAGGAAATGTAGGGGCAGGCATCAGCGTTTATGTATATCAATTGACAATGTGCATTTATTCCCACTAGTGTAAAACTGTGTATTATAAATAATTACAATTTCAAAAAAACATATCAACAAAATCAAGTCCTTCAACAGTCCTCAGTTCTTTGGAGTCTCTGTAAGGCTCCAGCATCTCATTTAGACACCTAAGAGTGTCGGTAGCTAGCTATAAGGCAGTATGCACCATACTTCCCCATAGTCTGATTCTGATAATGCTGACCAGTACATTCTTTTCCAAGGCAGGAGCCAGAAGAGATTTTTTATTTTGGTTGCTTTTCATAGAAGTTGAAGAATGAGATTAAGGGACTCATTCAGCCATATGCAGATAATAAACTAAGTCAACTGAATGGCAGATGTTAGAGGGAGGCCAAACATCCAGATGTTTAATCCTTCCCATTAATTAGAATAAAAATCCTGTGGAATGCGAAGGGTTGGAGGTCACAGGGTTAAATTAATCCTTGTTTTTTCTTAGAGCACTTAAGAGAATTTGAAGTTGCTGCCTTTAAAAATGCCAAATTGCATTGTACTACTTACATATTTTATGTGGGAAATGGTAGGTTTTAATTTTACCTGCACACTTCCTTCCCAATTGTTCCCTGAACAGAGTAGAAACTTAGAGAAAAGTATATGGAGAAAAAAAACGATAATAAAACTGGGGACTGAAATGAGTTTAAAGTTCACACAAAGTGCATTCCATAGCTGGCACATTCTATAATCCATGCACATTTGATCAGGAAAACTATATATGGTCTATTATAGTGTTTTTGACTGTCTGAATAGATGCAACATAAGGAAAATTCATTCTAGAAGAAAAAGAGGGTAGACTTATGATATGTACAGAAGCATAGCTCCAGGGTTTTAAGAATTTCTTTCCATCTAATATAAAATTCCTTAAGAAAAAAAGGAAGAACTGGTTTTATGCTTTGGCTTTTTTGATTTTGTGTTTTGGAATAGTACCTGCCTTTTACTTAAATCATGTGAAGGAATGTTAAATGACAAATGACAGATAAATCTTCAGCTACACAGGAAAAAAAAAAGCCTGAAAGGAAGGACATTCTTTCTCCTTTTTGTTGGTCAAATTCCTCTGTGTGTAGCTTCATAAATTGAGGTACTTGAGAAACCTCAAACTTAGAAAACCTACATCATCACTTTGGAGAACACTTTTTTTAGGCCACATTTTTTGACATTTGCCGTCTGTTTCCATTAGGCTCTTTGCTCTCTATCACCAGGTGTTTTATTCATCACGATGGGATAGACCGTACCACAGTGACAAAACTGCTCTTCTCTTTTTATCAGGATTTTTTTCTCTTAATCAGTCCTGCTTTCACCTTCACAATGATTGTATTTTTTTTTCCTCCTGTGGGCTTCAAGGTCTTATTTTGGACAGTAAAATCTGAACATCCTCTCTGCATTCTGCTTCCAATAATCCTCAAGGCAATGTGGGTGCCCCTGGCTATCCAGACGAGAGTCCTCTGCAGGGAAATACAGAAAAGAACTCCAAGGTGAAAAAATTCAGCGACTTCCTATAACATGATGTCTTACTTCGTGGTGTTCTCCTGTAATTTTCTGACAGGCTCTCGAGTGCCTAGCATCCAGGCTCGGCTCTGTGCCTCCCCTGGACATGTGAGCAGCATATGAGCAGATGTGTGCAGGCTTAGAGGTTTTTTAAGATTTTCACTAGGCGTTCTCTTTCTGACCAAGGGCTCATTCACAAGAAGCTCAAAAATACTTTCAGAGACAACAGGAGACACTTTATTCCAAAGTTTGGCAACATTCACCTGCATATTAATTGTGGCACCATTTTTTCACAACTATTGAAACATAATGGATTTTTAAAATAATGTAAACATTTTATAGGCAAGAAAGTCATATTAAATCTTTAGACAGATCAGCTGGAAAATCACTGCTTTATTAATTAGCTGATAAGGCACTGTGAAAATCCTGATGATGTGAACACATGATGGGGACGCTTTGATGGAACAGGGAAGGAGTAGCAGAGGGGGCAGAAAATTCTTGGTTCTGGAGTTTCAGTTGTCTTTGGAGGAAAGGAAGATGTTGGAAGATGGATCCTATCAGACCAAGAAGACCCATTTAACAGGCTAGTTGATATTTTCTTCCCAGAAAGTACAGAACTACTTCAGTAATCACAGTAATATGTTAACTAGCAGTTATTCTTGGATCAGCTTTCCTTTTATAAATGTTGCCTTGGCTGTGGGTGATGCAGGAAGGTAACCAGATTCCTCAAGGGTCTGTCCCAGAGTCTGGTACTAGGAGAAGATGAATGGGGGAAAGAACGGGTAGAGGGTGAAGGGGAGTTGAAAGGAAGCAGCATGGCAGAGGCTTGGGCCCAGACATTGATACAGGGCCTCATTCCCAGGGTCACAGTCACTGAGGTCAAGGAAGGCCCAAGCTGTAACCATGAACTTTTGTATCTCTGGGCCAGAACTACTTTCTGGAGAGAAGCCAGATTACAGAGTACAGTTTCAAAGGCCAAAAAGCTGAAAGCCAGAGGTCATCCCTAGAGGACAAGCTTCTTACTTCAAGGGAAGAAAGGTAGGAAATGAGTACCTACCTACTTGCTATGGTCTGAATGTCTGTGTCTCCCCCAAATCCGTATGTTGAAACCCAACCCTCAAAGTGATGGTATTAGAAGGTAGGACCTTTGGAGGTACTTAAGTCATGAGGGGGGTGCCCTCATGAATGGGATTAGTGGCCTCATAAAAGAAACAACAGAGAGTTCCCTCACCTCTTCTGCCATATGAGGACATAGTGAGGAGACAGCCATGTACGAACCAGGGAGCTGGTTCTCACCAGACTCCGAATCTGCTGGCACCTTGATCTTGGACTTAGAGCCTCTAGAACTGTGAGAAATACATTTCTGTTGTTTATAAGCCCCCCAGTCTATGGTGTTTTGTTATAGCAGCTCAAATGGACTGAGACATCATTCTAGAGGAAGGAGTCTAGCTCTTTGTCTCTTGTCCCATTTCTACCTCTGGTGCTAGAGGAAATGAGGGTGTGCTGTGACATCAGGACACTGGGACATGGCCTCCACTGACAGAAGTGGTACCGAATTTCCAATCTCAAAGTTCTGCTGGGTAGATTCCTACAGCCCCTTTTCCGTTGCTCAAATCCTTTGACACTTAGCATCACTGAGGCCATGTAGCATCAACCCACTGACACAATGCAAGGATGCTTATGGCCCTCAGCTGCTGAGAAAGTCCCACCAACCAGCCATCTGATGTGGCTTTTGCTCTCCGCAACCTCCCCCACATCTGCAGACAGTGTAGTTCATTAAGCTCGTAGCCATTCTCAGCCTCAGGCCCTCCACCCCAGGCTTCCCTCTGCAGAAAGAGCGCCTTGCAGTGAAGAATTTGGCAAATGCATGTTTGTGAATGCAAATGCATCATGGGTGATGGAAAAGGGAGCAAGAAGAACACGTAGACTGTCTGGGACAGATGGGCCAAGAAAGAAGGGACTGTGTGTGTGTGTGTGTGTGTGTGTGTGTGTGTGTGTGTGACTGAGAGAGAGATATGAGGCAGAGAATAGGGCATTAAAGGTGGAGAAAAGCATGAGTGATAGAGTTAGACCAAGCAAGAGTGCCATCCTCAGCTTGGGTTTTGAGTCCACTCAGTGGGGGCGGCCAGAGATGGTCAAGAGGTAGAAATGGAGTATACCAGTATATGCTGCTAGAAGAGAGGTGGGTGCAAGGTAGCCAGGACCTGGGGATGGGGTGGGGGGTGGTCTAGGGGTAGGAGTGAGGGGTTAAAAAGATCTGTCGGGGATCCCTCACAGTATGATTTGCCCTACCCTGGAGTGCTGCTAAGGGAGCATGACTGTGTGGGGGTGGCTGAGGGCTGCTGGACTATAAAAAGGCCTCTTTCATTCATGTTCTTGTTCACTATTCTCATCTACTTATTCTTCACTGTAAATGCTAGAATCAATTTGTCAAGTTAAAAAAAGTTCTCATGGGATTTTGACTATAATTGTGTCAAACCAGTATATTACTGCTTTTAATTAAAACCAAATTTGAGACTAAATACTAAAGAACCAGTCAGAAAGGACTTTTTAATTTGTTTGCTCATTCATTTATTCATTTACTCAGCAATATAAATTGAGCACTTAGGAAAGCAATAGGAAATTGGCCCCATTGTCTGAGGATGCTGAGAGATACTTGAGGCAAAGAGAAGGGGAAGTACCATCCTAGTATTTGTATGACCCACCTCCCTTACCTTGCCCTAATCCCAGCCTTGGTGGATCCTGTTACCATTTAAACATTTGATATTATCTTCATCATGGAATTTTGCATTATTTTTTTTAAATTACTTTTTAAATTTTATTTTTAAAAACTGAAGTATAGTTGACATATCAGTTTCAGGTATACAACATAGTGATTTGACAGTTGTGGTAAGCATTATGAAAGGCATTTCATAATGCTTACCACAATAAGTGTGCTTACCATCTGTCATCATACAAAATTATTACAGTATTATTGACCATATTCCCTATGCCATACTTTTCATCCACATGACTTATTTTATAACTGGAAATTTATACCTCTTACTCTCCTTCACCTATTTTGCCTATCCCCCCACCCCTCTGCCCACATATAAGTGGAATTATATGGTATTTGTCTTCTGCGTCTGATTTATTTTTATTTTTATTTTTTTAGAGAGAGTGTGCAAGTGGGGGGCAGAGGGGCAGAGGGAAAGGGAGAGAGAGAGAATCTTAAGCAGACTCTTCGCCCAGTGCTGAGTCCGACATGGGGCTTGATTTCACAACCCTGAGATCATGACCTGAGCCAAAATCAAGAGTCAGATGCTTAACCAACTGAGCCACCCAGGCAGCCGTGTTTGATTTTATTTCACTTAGCTTAATACCCTCTAGGTCCATCCATGTTGTCACGAATGGCAAGATTTCATTCTTTTTTATGGCTCAGTAATATTCCATTGTGTGTGTGTGTGTGTGTGTGTGTGTGTGTGTGTGTACACACACATCTTTTTCCACTCATCTGTCAGTAGACACTTAGGTTGCTTCCATATATTGGCAATTGTAAATAATGCTATGATTAATGTAGGGGTACATATATCTTTTTTTTTTTAACATATAATGTATTTCTTTCAGAGGTACAGGTCTGTGATTCATCAATCTTACACAGTTCACAGCGCTCACCATAGCATATGCCCTCCCCAATGTCTATCACCCAGCCACCCCATCCCTCCCACCCCCCACATCTCTAGCAACCCTCAGTTCGTTTCCTGAGATTAAGGGTCTCTTATGGTTTGTCTCCCTCTCTGGTTTCATCTTGTTTCATTTTTCCTCCCTTCCTCTATGATCCTCTGTCTTCTTTCTCAACTTCATGATATCAGTGAGATCATATGATACTTGTCTTTCTCTGATTGACTTATTTCGCTTAGCATAATACCCTCTAGTTCTATCCATGTCATTGCAAAAGGCAAGATTTCGTGTTTTTTTGATGGCTGCATAATATTCCATTGTATATATATACCACATCTTCTTTATCCATTCATCCATTGATGGACATCTTGGCTCTTTCCGTAGTTTGGCTATTGTGGACATTGCTGCTATAAACATTGGGTGAGAGTTTGACTTCTTTGCCAATTCAGATGCCTTTTATTTCTTTTTGTTGTCTGATTGCTGAGGCTAGGACTTCTAGCACTATGTTGAATAGCAGTGGTGATAGTGGACATCCCTGCCGTGTTCCTGACCTTAGGGGGAAAGCTCTCAGTTTTTCCCCATTGAGAATGATACTCGCTGTGGGTTTTTCATAGATGGCTTTTATGATATTGAGGTATTTACCCTCTATCCCTACACTGTGAAGAGTTTTAATCAAGAAAGGATGCAGTACTTTGTCAAATGCTTTTTCTGCATCTATTGAGAGGATCATATGGTTCTTGTTCTTTTTTTATTAATGTACTGTATCACATTGATTGATTTGCGGATGTTGAACCAACCTTGCAGCCCAGGAGTAAATTCCACTTTGTCGTGGTGAATAATCCTTTTAATGTACTGTTGGATCCTATTGGCTAGTATTTTGGTGAGAATTTTTGCATCCATGTTCATCAAGGATATTGGTCTGTAATTCTCCTTTTTGATGGGGTCTTTGTCTGGTTTTGGGATCAAGGTAATGCTGGCCTCACAGAATGAGTTTGGAAGTTTTCCTTCCATTTCTAATTTTTGGAACAATTTCAGATGAATAGGTATTAATTCTTTAAATGTTTGGTAGAATTCCCCTGGGAAGCCATCTGGCCCTGGGCTCTTGTTTTTTGGGAGATTTTTGATGACTGCTTCAATTTCCTTAGTGGTTATGAGTCTGTTCAGGTTTTCTATTTCTTCCTGGTTCAGTTTGGGTAGTTTATACTTCTCTAGGAATGCATCCATTTCTTCCAGATTATCTAATTTGCCGGCATATAGTTGCTCATAATACGTTCTTATAATTGTTTGTATTTCTTTGTTGTTGGTTGTGATCTCTCCTCTTTCATTCATGATTTTATTTATTTGGGTCATTTCTCTTTTCTTTTTGATAAGTCCGGCCAGGGGTTTATCAATCTTATTTCAAAGAACCAGCTCCTAGTTTTGTTGATCTGTTCTACTGTTCTTTTGGTTTCTATTTTGTTGATTTCTGCTCTGATCTTTATTATTTCTCTTCTGCTGGGTTTAGGCTTTATTTGCTGTTCTTTTTCCAGCTCCTTTAGGTGTAGGGTTAAGTTGTGTATTTGAGACCTTTCTTGTTTCTTGAGAAAGGCTTGTATTGCTATATACTTTCCTCTTAGGATTGCCTTTGCTGTATCCCAAAGATTTTGAACAGTTGTGTTTTCATTTTCACTTGTTTCCATGAATTTTTTAATTCTTTAATTTCCTGGTTGACCCATTCATTCTTTAGTAGGATGTTCTTTTAGCCTCCATGCATTTGAGTTCTTTTCCTACTTTCCTCTTGTGATTAAGTTCTAGTTTCAAAGCATTGTGGTCTGAAAATATTCAGGGAATGATACCAGTCTTTTGGTACCGGTTGAGACCTGATTTGTGACCCAGGATGTGATCTATTCTGGAGAATGTTCTATGGGTACTAGAGAAGATTGTGTATTCTGTTGCTGTGGGATGGAATGTTCTGAATATATCTGTGAAGTCCATTTGGTTCAATGTGTCATTTAAAGCCTTTATTTCCCTGTTGATCTTTTGCTTAGATGATCTGTCCATTTCCGTGAGAGGTGTGTTAAAGTCCCCTACTATTATTGTATTGTTGTCAATGTGTTTCTTTGCTTTTGTTATTAATTGGCTTATATAATTGGCTGCTCCCATGTTAGGGGCATAGATATTTACAATTGTTATATCTTCTTGCTGGATAGACCCTTTAAGTAGGATATAGTGTCCTTCCTCATCTCTTATTATACTTTTTGGTTTAAAATCTAATTTGTCTGATATAAGGATTGCCACCCCAGCTTTCTTTTGATGTCCATTAGCATAGTAAATTATATTCACCCCTTCACTTTCAATCTGGAGGTGTCTCTGGGTCTAAAGTGAGTCTTTTGCAGGCAGCATTTCGATGGGTCTTGTTTTTTTATCCAATCTGATACCCTGTGTCTTTTGATTGGGGCATTTAGCCTATTTACATTCAGGGTAACTATTGAAAGATATGAATTTAGTGCCATTGTATTGCCTGTAAGGTGACTGTTACTGTATATTGTCTGTGTTCCTTTCTGGTCTATGTTACTTTTAGGCTCTCTGCTTAGAGGACGCCTTTCAATATTTCTTGTAGGGCTGGTTTGGTGTTTGCAAATTCTTTTAGTTTTTGTTTGTCCTGGAAGCTTTTTATCTCTCCTTCTATTTTCAATGACAGCCTAGCTGGCTATAGTATTCTTGGCTGCATATTTTTTTATTTAGTGCTCTGAATATATCCTGCCAGTCCTTTCTGGCCTGCCAGGTCTCTGTGGATAGGTCTGCTTCCAAGCTAATGTTTCTACCATTGTAGGTTACAGACCTCTTGTCCCCATCTGCTTTCAGGATTTTCTCTTTGTCTCTGAGACTTGTAAGTTTTACTATTAGATGTCGGGGTGTTGACATATTTTTATTGATTTTGAGGGAGGGGTTCTCTGTGCCTCCTGGATTTTGATGCCTGTTTCCTTCCCCAAATTAGGGAAGTTCTCTGTTATAATTTGCTCCCATATACCTTCTGCCCCGCTCTCTCTTTCTTCTTCTTCTGGGATCCCAATTATTCTAATATTGTTTTGTCTTATGGTATTACTTATCTCTCGAATTCTGCCCTCGTGATCCAGTAGTTGTTTATCTCTCTTTTTCTCAGCTTCTTTAGTCTCCATCATTTGGTCTTCTATATCACTAATTCTCTCTTCTGCCTCATTTATCGTAGCAGTTAGAGCTTCCATTTTTGATTGCACCTCATTAATAGCCCTTTTGATTTCGACTTGGTTAGATTTTAATTCTTTTAGTTCTCCAGAAAGGGATTCTCTAGTATCTTCCATGCTTTTTTCAAGCTCAGCTAGTATCTTTAAAATCATCATTCTGAACTCTAGTTCCGACATCTTACTAATGTCCGTATTAATTGGGTCCCTGGCAGTCAGTACTTCCTTTTGTTCTTTTGTTTTGAGGTGATTTTTTCCGTGTTGTCATTTTGTCCAGAGGAGAATAGATGAATGAGAGAACAAAATGCTAACAGGGTAACAATGACCCCAGAAAAATATACACTAAACAAATCAGAAGAGACCCAAAACTGGGGGAAAAGAAAGGGAAAGAAAAAAAAAAGAACATGATCAGGCTGGTGAATAGATCCGAGCCACACACTAGATTTTGGGTGTATTTTGGTCTGTTAGAAGAAAGTGCCTCCCAAAATTTTAAAGAAAGAAAAACATATATGTACAAAAATAAGGGTAAATACAATGCAGGGATGAGATATGACTGTAAAGATGAAAGTTGTAAAAGATTTTATAAAAGGAATTGATAAGTTGGTTGAAAAAAGAAAGAAGAAAAAGTTTAAAAAAATAAAAATAAGAAAGGGAGAGAATGTGATCAGGCAGGAGAGTAGAACAAAGCCATACATTAGACATTTAGGGTATATTTTGGTTTGTTAGAAGAAACTGTATCCCAAAGTTTTAAAGAGAGCAAAACTTATATATATACAAAAAATAAGGTTACCTACAATGAAGGGTTAGAATATGACTCTAAAAATGAACATTAAAAAAGATTTTAGGGCACCTGGGTGG
The DNA here is from genome assembly GCF_004348235.1 of Phoca vitulina. NCBI lineage: Eukaryota > Metazoa > Chordata > Mammalia > Carnivora > Phocidae > Phoca > Phoca vitulina. The sequence continues at coordinate 4,371,493 of NW_022589758.1, read as the reverse complement.
CTCAGTCGGTTAAGCGTCTGCCTTCGGCTCAGGTCATGATCCCAGGGTCCTGGGATCGAGTCCCTCATCTCGCTCCCTCCTCTGCAGGGAACCTGCTTCTCCCTCTTCCTCTGCCTCTGCCTCTTTCTCTCTGTCTCTCATGAATAAATAAATAAAATCGTTTAAAAAAAGATTCTAAAAAAAGGAATTGATAAGACGTTGGTTGAAAAAAGGAAAAAGAAAAATTCAAAAAAAAAAGGAAGAAAAAGAGAAAAATAAAGAAAATTAAAAAAATTAACTTTGAAAGACTAAAGAATCATGGGAAAAAAAGCCATGAATTCTTTGTGCTGTATTCCCCTAGTGCTGGAGTCCTGCCGTTCTCATTGATCGGTAAACCTGGTCTTGGCTGGCTGTTCTTGCTGATCTTCTGGGGGAGGGGCCTGTTGCAGTGATTCTCAAATGTCTGTGCCCGAGGTGGAATTGCACCACCCTTGTCAGGGGCCAGGCTAGGTAATCTGCTCAGGTTTGCTCTCGGGAGCTTTGTTCCCTGAAAGCTCTCTGTATAGCTTTGGAGGAAGAGAATGAAAATGGCGGCCTCCCAGTCTCCACCCCAGAGGAGCCGAGAACTCGGGGCCCCGCTCCTCAGTGCGCCCCCAGAGAAAAGCTGTCAGTCACTCCCATCTCCCTGGTCTCTGGCCGCACTCCAAGCTCATCTGGCCTGTGACTGAGCATTTCTATCTCTGGCACCCGACCCTGTGTGGAGTCTCCAAACCCAGCAGATTCCTGCGGTGCGCTCCTGCGCCGCTCCTCCCGGGGGAGGAAGGGGAGTCTCTCCGGATCTGCCGCTTGTTGGGTCCCTGCTTCCAGAAAGTGGTTGCTTTTCTGTTCAGAGAGTTGCTGCCATTCTTTTCTTCAATCTCCTGTTGAGTTTGTAGGTGTTCAGAATGGTTTGATCCCTATCTAGCTGAATTCCTGGGACCAGACGAAATTTAGGTCTCCTACTCTTCTGCCATCTTGCTCCTCCCTCCAGGGGTCCATATATCTTTTCTAATTAGTGTTTTCATTTCATTTATTTACCCAGAAGCAGTATTACTGGATTACATGGTACTTCTCTTTTTAGTGTTTTGAGGATCCTCCATAATGTTTTCCACAGTGGTTGCACCAATTTACATTCTCACCAACAGTGCACAAGGGTTCCTTTCTTCCACATCTTCACCAACACTTGTTATTTCTTGTCTTTTTGATACTAGCCATTCTGACTGCTGTGCGGTTCAGTTTCAGTTTGCATTTCTATAATGATTAGAGATGTTGAGCATCTTTTCATGTGTCTGTTGGCTATTTGCAGATGACATGATACTATATATAGAAAATCTTAAAGACTCTGCAAAAATCTGTTAGAACTAATAAATGAATTCATTAAAGTGACAGGATGCAAAATCAATATACAGAAATTTGTTGCATTTCTATACGCTACCAAGGAAACAGAAGAAAGGAAAATTAAGAAAACAACCCCATTTACAGTAGTAGCAAAAAGAATAAAACACCTAGGAGTAATTTTTTTTTATTATGTTAATCACCATAAATTACATCATTAGTTTTTGATGTAGTGTTCCATGTTTCATTGTTTGCATAGAACACCCAGTGCTCCATGCAGAATGTGCCCTCTTTAATACCCATTACCAGGCTAACCCATTCCCCCACCCCCCTCCCCTCTAGAGCCCTCAGTTTGTTTTTCAGAGTCCATAGTCTCTCATGGTTCGTCTCCTCCTCCGATTTCCCCCCTTTCATTCTTCCCCTCCTGCTATCTTCTTCTTCTTCTTCTTCTTTTTTTAACATATAATGTATTATTTGTTTCAGAGGTACAGGTCTGTAATTCATCAGTCTTACACAATTCACAGCACTCACCATAGCACATACCCTCCCCAAAGTCTATCACCCAGCCACCCCATCCCTAGGAGTAAATTTAACCAAAGAGGTAAAAGACTCATACTCTGAAAACTATAAGACATTGATGAAAGAAATATAGATGACACAAACAAATGGAAAGATATAACATGATCATGGATTGGATGAATTACTATTGTTAAAATGTCTATACTACCTAGAGCAATCTACAGATTCAATGCAATCCCTATCAAAATACCAATAGTATATTTCACAGAACTAGAACCAAAAAATCCTAAAATTTGTATAGAACCAAAAAAGACCCCAAATAGCCAAAGCAATCTTGAGAAAGAACAAAGCTGGAGGTATTACAGTCCCAGATTTCAAGGTAATATTACAAAGCTGTAGTAATCAAGGGGTGCCTGGGTGGCTCAGTTGGTTAAGTGGCTGCCTTTGGCTCAGGTCATGATCTCAGGATTGTGAGATCGAGCTCTGCATTGGGCTGTCTGCACAGCAGGGAGTCCACTTCTCCCTCTCCCTCTGCCCCTCCCCCTCGCCCATGCTCACTCGCTCTTTCAAATAAATAAAAATCTTAAAAAAAAGACCCAAATTTAAGACTTGAAACCATAAAACTCCTAAAAGAAAACATAAATAATGATCTTTTGGACATCAACTTTAGCAATATTTTTCTGCATCTGTCTCCTCAGGCTAGGGAAACAAAAACAAAAATTAACAATTGGTACTACATCAAGTCAAAAAGTTTTTACAGTGAAGGAAACCATCAACAAAACAAAAAGACAACCTACTGAATGGGGGAAAGTATTTGCAAATGATATATCTTGATAATTATTTTTAAAAATTTTTTATTTAAATTCAATTTCATTAACATATAGTATATTATTAGTTTCAGGGGTAGAATTTAGTGATTCGTAAGTTGCATGTAACACCCAATGCTCATCAAGTGCCCTCCTTAATGCCCGTCACCCAATTATCTCTTCTCCCCCCACCTCCTCCCCTCCAGCAACCCTCAGTTTGTTTCCTAGAGTTAAGAGTCTCTTATGGTTTGCCTCTGTCTGTTTTCATCTTATTTTTCCTTCCCTTCCCCTTTCTTCATCTGTTTTGTTTCTTAAATTCCACATGAGTGAAATCATATGGTATTTGTCTTTCTCTGACTTATTTCACTTAGCATAATACTCTCTAGCTCCATCCACATTGTTGCAAATGGCAAGATTTCATTCTTTTTGGTGGCTGAGTAATATTCCATTGTGCATATGTGTGTGTGTGTATGTGTGTCTGTGTGTGTGTGTGTGTGTATACATACTACTTCTTCTTTATCCATTCATCTGTCGATGGACATCTGGGCTCTTTCCATAGTTTGGCTATTGTGGACCTTGCTGCTATAAACATTGGGGTGCAGGTGCCCCTTCGAATCACTATTTTTGTATCCTTTGGATAAATACCTAGTAGTACAATTGCTGGGTCGTAGGGTAGCTCTATTTTTAAGAGGAATCTCTTTTTTTCCAGAGTGGCTGCACCAGTTTGCATTCCCACCAACAGTGTAAGAGGGTTCCCCTTTCTCTGCATCCTCACCAACATCTGTTGTTTCTTGAGTTTTTCGTTGTAGCCATTCTGACTGGTGTGAGGTGGTATCTCATTGTGGTTTTGATTTGTATTTCCCTGATGCTGAGGTCTGTTCAAGCTCTGTGAAAAATGCTAGTGTTATTTTGATAGGGATTGCATTAAATGTGTAGATTGGTTTGGGTAGCATAGACATTTTAACAATATTTGTTTTCAGTCCATGAACATGGAATAATGGGTTGATATCTAAAATATGTTAAGAACTCCTACAACTCAACACCAAAATAAAATAATCCAATGAAAAATGGCAGAGGACCTGAATAGACATTTTTGCATTAATTTTAATTTGAAAAATACTGCATTAAAATATTTATTTTTATTACTGAGTTGTTTTTTTTTTTAAAGATTTTATTTATTTATGTGACAGAGACACAGCGAGAGACGGAACACAAGCAGGGGGAGTGGGAGAGGGAGAAGCAGGCTTCCCGTGGAGCAGGGAGCCCGATGCAGGGCTCGATCCCAGGACTCTGGGATCATGACCTGAGCTGAAGGCAGACGCTTAACGACTGAGCCACCCGGGCGCCCGTATTACTGAGTTTTTTTAAAGAAAGATTTTATTCATTTATTAGAGAGAGACACACACAGATATAGTGAGAGAGAGCATGAGCAGGGAGGAGAGGGAGAAGCAGGCTCCCCACTGAGCAGGGAGCCCAGTGTGGGACCCGATCCCAGGACCCTGGGATTATGACCTGAGCCAAAGGCAGACGCTTAACTGACTGAACCAACCAGGTGCCATGATTACTGAGTTTTTTGACATCCTTTAAATTTTACACCTGAAATGAGTACCTCACTTGCCTCCCCCTTGTCCCTAGCCCATTAGCAGCAGACAAGAGTAGAGAGGGAAGAGGATCATAGACTGCTCAGGGAGCCAGGATGACTGAGAACCATGAGCGAGAAACTTCACAACTCTGCTCAACTCCTAAACAGAATTTCTCAGTGCTTCTTAATTACAGTGCAGTGTAGAAACATTCATTCTCTGAAGGGTTGCTGCAACAACATGTGTGGCAGGTGGCTTGCAGCTGAAGAGTAGGAAAACACAGCATGAGCATGACCATCCCAAAGGGAGTGTCTGCACCATCCAGTATGGGAGCCACCAGCCACATGTGGCTCTTGAACACTTGAAACATGGTCAGTCCAGACTGTGATGCACTGTGAGTGTAAAGATATAATGGATTTTGAAGAGGTAGTATGAAATAAAAGAAGGTCTTATATTCTCTTCAAAACTTGTTTATATTGATTTCTGTTGAAATGATAATATTTTGGATACATTAGTTTGAATAAAATAATAAAATGAATTTTACTGATTTCTTTTGTCTTTTTTTTAAATGTACTGACAAGGAAATTTTAAATTACATGTGTGGCTTGTGTCTGTGGCTCAAACTATATTTTTTTTTATTATGTTCAGTGAGCCACTGTATAGTACATTAGTTTTTGATGTAGTGTTCAGTGATTCATTAGTTGCATCTAACACCCTGTGCTCATCACAACACGTGCCCTCCTTAATACCCATCCCCTAGCTACCCCATCTCCCCACCCCCCTCCCTTCTGAAACTTTCAGCTTGTTTCCCAAGGTCCATAGTCTCTCATGGTTCCTCTCCCTCTCTGATTTCTACCCCTTCAGTTTTCCCTCCCTTCCGCTGTGGTCCTCTGTGGTATTCCTTATGTTCCACATATGAGTGAAACCAACAATCCTAAAATTTGTATGGAACCAGAAAAGACCCCGAATCGCCAAGGGAATGTTGAAAAAGAAAAACAAAGCTGGGGGCATCACGTTACCTGACTTCCAGCTATATTACAAAGCTGTGATCACCAAGACAGCATGGTATTGGCACAAAAACAGACACATAGACCGATGGAACAGAATAGAGACTCCAGAAATGGACCCTCAACTCTATGGTCAACGAATCTTTGATAAACCAGGAAAAAATATCCAATGGAAAAAAGACAAGTCTCTTCAATAAGTGGTGCTGGGAAAATTGGGCAGCTACATACAGAAGAATGAAACTAGACCATTCTCTCATGCCATACACAAAGATAAACTCAAAATGGATGAAAGACCTCAGTGTGAGACAGAAATCCATCAAAATCTTAGAGGAAACTATATTTTTATTGGACAGCACTGGTGTATGTGGTAGCAGAGATGTGTACTTGAACTCATGCAGGGGCCCTGGTCACAGAGCTCCCCCCAACCCCAGGGGAATTCATTCACATTGAAGCTCTTCCTCTAACCTCTGCTCTCTGACTAGGTAACCTGTGTCAAGAGGTTCCAACTAGGCCAATGTATGTTGGAACTCACAGGGAAGCGGGGATGGGACCTGGCATTATGGCAGTGGCTGAGGGTGCTGGAGAGTGACAGATGAGGAAGTGCAGTGGAGATCCTTTTTGACCTAGCATCTCTGAACACCTTTCTTATATTTGGAGAATGCCGCACAATGGGGGAAAGATTCTCATCCTCCCAACCTCCTTTGCAGTAGAGATCAGAGCTCAGCCAGTCAAACACACAGAAGTTAGCGTTTAACCCGGAAGCAGCCGTTGTTAATGTATGGAATCCACGAGGGTGAGGGTGGCAGCACTAGCTTCCAGCAGCAGTGAGAAGCAGAGGGTCGGCATGAATGGTTGGGTGGCGCCAGCTATTGTGATGATGCCCAGGAGGTGGCAGGGGTGTGTCTATACCAGACCAGTTCTTGGTGAAATTTGTGGCATTGTTCTTTACTGCATAGTCTTAAACTGGTTTTCTGGACTTTCAGAGACTGTCTATATTCTTCAAATTTTTTTTCTGGTTAGAATGGATTCTGTCATTTACAACTAAAATCCTACTGATATACAGGGTTTTCTTTTTCTTTTTTTTTTTTTTAAGGATTTTATTTATTTGAGAGAGAGAGTGAGAGTGCATGAGCAGTAGGGAGGGGCAAAGGGAGAAGCAGATTCTCCACTTAGCAGGGGGCCCGACATGGAGCTCAATCCCAGGACCCTGGGATCATGACCTGAGCTGAAGGCAGAGGCTTAACCAACTGAGCCACCCAGGCACCCACCCCCTTTTTTTTAAGGATAGGGTTTTCTAAACTTGCTGTATAGTAGTCCCCAAATACCCAGTGTTTCAAACAGCCATTGACTCTTGCTTGAAGAACCACTTTTTGTTCAGCACTGTGATAGTGCTAGGGGGAATCAGAAAAATATGAGCCTTGGTTGCCTTATTCCAATAACTCACAGAGGTGATGTGTGGTAATTAGCATCCTGGTGCCATGGTCTTCCACAGGGCAGAGGAGAATAGGTTCTGATGCCTCTCCTACTTAGAGCTACATTTAACTCTTCATTTCTCTAACATAATTATTAGCTGCCTTCTCTCTTTCGTGGCATCTGATCTCAAATCAGCCTTGAGACCAAGGCTGTTCTGGGGACATACACACACACTCAGAAAATCCCACTTACATCATTGCCTCTAAGTGAATTTGGGAGTCTACTTCCTGCCTTCAGGAATTAAAATGATGGAGAGAGTATGTTCCTTGTAAAAAGGAGGTTATATTTGCAAATTATACACCTATAATTTTGCAAGCATCAGCTCTGGTATTTGGGTTCCCCCAAAAGTAGACTGAGATGAGGATTTAGGTGCATGTGGTTGATTTGGAAGGTGATCCCAGGAAGCTGAAGGGAGGGAGCAAGGAAAAGAGGGTGTGTTGATGAACAGGTCACTGCTGTGGGCAACTGGGCTCAGTCCTATTGAGGATACTCTGAAAGATCCTATAGAACATAACTCAGCGGGGTGAGGAAGCTGGGGTATTTATCTACCAATTCCCAGCCCTCATTGTTTGAGAGTTACTCCTGGGGATGTTAGCTCCCTAGTACTTCTGGTTTGCCCTGTATGGACAGAGAATGCTACTGTGGCCAGATAAAGCCCTCAGGCAGAGAGACGCAGGTGCCTGAGGCTAGAATTTGCCAGTGTGTGCAGGAATTGTCCACCAAAGCTGTGGATGACCTTAAGGTCGGCCAAAGGGATATTGGCGGGGCACCAACAGCTACATTGGTTGGCTACACTAAGTTCATAAAATTTTCCCCCCATGAATTATTTCTTGCATTCAACACATATTTATAAAGCTCCCACTATGTTCCCAGCATGCATTTTGGCATGGTTATGTAACAGTGAATAAAACAGATGCAAAGTCCTCCCTTAATAGCGTATTCTAGTGACTATTCTCAGGAGTGTTAAATTCTACCAATCACAGATGCTTATTAGATTTTCAATAATATATGCATTCATTTAATACTATTTTATCTTTGATATTGTACTAATTGGATAAAATATGACACTTTTTGTTATCTTTCTTAGTTTAGAAAACAGTTTCAAAGAATGTTAAAGCTTGAAGTGTCCCTAAAGATAACTAAGACATGCAAAGGTGAACTAACTTTCCCAAAGAAAACAGAAGCAGGGGTAAGACTTCAGGCTTCTCCCTGTGTTTCCACAATAGCACCACATTGACTGAGACTGGCTGGTTTTTGTTTTGTTTTGTTTTGTTTTAAAGCAAAAGCCAAAAAAGTGTTGTTTGAGTGCACCCTTATACAAAGTGGCCGGAATGTAAATTGGTGCAAAGGTTTTGTAAAACAATTGGCAGTAAGCATTAAGAGCTTTAGAAGTAAACATTCACATTGATGTAGTAATTCAGCTTTTAGGGATTTATTCTAAGAAAAATTTGGAAAATTGCCAAAGATTTATATGCAAGGAATACTAATTTAGTCAAAGACATGTTTTTAAAGACTATATTGGGAAAATACAATATTTTAAGTGACGAGATGTGCATATACAAGTTCATATACTGGAAGGTCTCATTTTCCTGATCCACACACAGGAAGGTATATAGCAAAGTAGCACTTAAATATCTGGGTGGTGGGACTGCATGAAGTATTTGTTCCTTCTTATATACTTGTATTTTCTACAATGGATATGTGTTACTTTTATAATCAGAGAAAAAGCTTAACAATCCTTTTTTTTTTTTTTTTTTTTTACCTCTAGGCATTTTGATATGTTCTGGGGAAGTATGCCGCAGATATTTATGTGTGCTTTAGTCTTGGAAAAAATCATACTGTTTCAAACAAGACTCCGAATATTCAGAAGCCTTGCAGCCCTTGTGACTGTGGAGAGGGTCCATTTTGAAATGCCTTCCTTCTAGGTCCTGCCCCCCTCTCTGCCTCTTTATCTCGCTCCACTGGAGCACTTCCCTTTTCCCCGTGGGCGTCCCACGGATATGGGTCCTTTGTCTGCATCCTGCTCATAGGTTCCTGCTTTGTGGCTTCTGTTCCTTTGTTCCCTTCCTCTCCATCAGCTGCTCCTTCATTGTGTTCCTGTCAGTTCTTCTTACAGAAGCAGAAGCTCATGCTGCTGGGTTTCAGCCTTTCTCCCCTCCCAGTTTCCAGCAGCAGGGTCCGCCGGGGGTTCATTTCCTCTTAGCCACTGTGTCTTGCTTTAAGAACTGCCTTTGGGATTAGACGCTTACCAGGAAGATGAAAGAAAATAAGCCGCCTATTAAATATATCACCTTTGGACTTTCCAGAGATCCCAACTTTGCCAAACACCACAGGAGCCCATGCCCGCCCCCCCCCCCCCCCCCCCCCCCCCCCCCCCCCCCGCCATGGCGACACTTCCTGAAACGCGTGCCGTCTTCCAAAACAACTGAAGAACACAAACCCCCTGCCTTCCCCCAAGCAAGGCTGTTGTTTTGATGTCCCAGGTTGCTACCACGTGAGAATGCTGTGGTGTGAGAAAATATCAGTGCTGAAAATGCACATCGCACTTGCTTTCCGTCAACTCTGAAGGGGCCATTAATCATTCTCCATCCTCCCATCTTTTCCCTGTCTTTATTACATAGAAGCTGTGCTTGTCGTTTCTGAGGAGTATCTGTGGGTGGTGACTAACCTTTGGCCTTGTCCATGTGGTCTGACAGGAATTCTCTAGAGTCTCCTAGCATCAGCCTGGAGAGTTCAAGGGCATCAGAGGAGGCCCCATGGCAAGGTGCAGCCAAGCAGAAGGAAGCAAAGATGTCGGGATGGGAGCAGCCTGATGCTGGCTCCCTTAGGCCTGGCCGTGATACATTCTTCCTTCTTTGCTGAGTGAAGTTCTGAAAGGATTTGCTTGTTTTGTCCCTGGCTCAGCTGAGTAAAGAATGTTGTCTAGGCAACATTCATCAGAAAACCTCTACTCACAGGGATACATCAAGTGTCATTCTTTTTCAGGAATGCATACTACTTACCTTGGTGCTCCTGTAGTTCAAGCCCAGGAGGGGTACCATGTTGTATCTATTGGTGTTCAGGGCTGGAAACCCCTTTAGGTATTAAAATGGAAAGGTCTTGAATTCAGAGAATCAGGTGCTTACCATATTGTTAGAAGGGCTGGACAAACAGGAATGATTGCCAGAAGATCACAGAACTGACTAACCCAAAGAAATCCTACCTCTGTCACAATTCGGAAGGTGGGCGATCAAAGGCTGCCACTGGAGTACACCATCTATGGACCAGGGAGTCACCATGGTGCACTTTTAACACCCCAGAGGGGCAAACTAAGCATTGGAAATATGCTTCGCAAATACTCCATGTCTCTGCTCAAGGCAGAAAAGCAGCAAGAAGATGGTCTCTGCCTTATGTACGCCTCCACGCTGGTGAATGCGATTCATGTACAGAAGCCTGGCTACAAGGGAGTCTGTGAAATATAGAATTGAGTTTTCCAGATTTATTAATACAGTAAGACACAATGGAAGGAAGTAGGACTGGATGCTGAATACCAGTAGACCATATCCAACACACACACCTTATAAAATGGCACTGGCCTTAGAGCATGCACGGGGCCCAGTTGGGGTTGGCTGAGTTTCAACAGGGTCTGAAGCAAAAAAAAAAAAAAAAAAAAAAAAAAAAAAAAAAAAATGGGAAAAAAAAAAAATATTGTTGAGTCTCTTCAGGGAAGAGAGAGTTCATCACAATTATTCCTGCTCTGGGGCGCCTGGGTGGCTTAGTCGGTTGAGTGCCTGCCTTCGGCTTAGGTCATGATCTTGGGGTCCTGGGATGGAGCCCCGTATCGGGCTCCCTGCTCAGCGGGGAGTCTGCTTCTCCCTCTCCCTCTGCCCCTTCCCCTGCTTGTGCTCTCTGTCTCTCTCAGATAAATAAATAAAATCTTTATAAAAAAGAATTATTCCTGCTCTGATTTTTAGGACTATGCAGGAGATAAGGAGACCGTACCCCGGCTGGGGAAGTGGCTTGGCTTTTGGCATATGGGGATTGCTGATATTCATGGTTAAGTGCACGCAGGATAATGATCTGGGATTTCAATTAGATGAGAGGTGGAGTGAATCAGAAACAGAGGTATAGTCCTTGGAAAGAGCTGGCGAGGGAGTCAGGTAGGTTTCTGGCAGTTAACTTCCCTGGCACCAAAAGAACTATGGAATGGAGTTTAGGCAAAGGCATAGCAGGGATCCCCAAGTCCTGACAAGACCCAAGCAGAATGAGGCCAGATTGGACGGACTTTTGGGGCCCAAGGAAGCAGATGAGGGACTGTGAGAGATTGGTTTATTAAGCCCCAATTCTGTATGCTATCCTGTATCCATGCCCTTTGCCTTGTTAACTTTGCATCTTCTCTTATAAAAGGCAAAATGGACTTCCCTACCCCTTGATTTTGGGTTTGGCCTTGAGACTTACTTTGAACAATGAATGGGGAAAGAAGTATCACAAGTCCAATTTTGAACCAAAGTCTTAAAAGTTCTCACCTGTTTCTGTTTTCCCTCTTATGCTTTTGGCATCTTTCTGGGAAGAGCATCCTCAGAGTAGCACTGCTTGTTCAGCCTAGGTCCAAGAATTAACCCATGTGCAAGGGACTTGGGTCCAGCCCATTGAAAGGAACCACCCCCATCTGGGTCCTACAGAGCTTGAAAGAGGGCCTCCTAGCTGACCTCAAGCTAATTTATCTGAGCTCCAGGCAACCTAAAGATGTGTGAGAAATAAATGTTTATTGTGAACCCTGAAATTTTTGTGATTGATAGCTGAGTGATATACAGGGACTGTCACTGAATACCAGGGGATTATTATTTCCAGGTGTTTCAATGAAGAGTATCAAGAGAACATCTGCAAATTCTAGCCTGGTGTCTGCAAGTTCTGAAGATGGTGGAATGACCCACTGTGTCTTGGTGACCTTTGGAGATAGCTGGGACAGAACCCTAACAGGGCAGTGACTGACACCAACTCATAGCTCATCTTTTCCAGGTAGGCTTCCCTAAGTGGCCACGCCCACAGAGATCTTTGTATTCTCTACTCTCTGCACTTATTGCCTGTATTTCTCCTTCTGCTCTGATCATATGCCATCACATTTAGAGTGGCCTGGTTCCAAATCTTTCCAGATAAATGGATCCACCTCACTGTATTTTTATCTATGTGGTCATATCTGTATTTTGTCCCTGTGGTTATACTGAAGGATTTGGTCAAGCATCTTGTTGAGATCCACGTGTATTATGTTTAAAGCAGTGGCTTTTGAGATTCAGTCACTTCTGGACCATCTTCATGGGGTTTGTCCATTTCCACGTACAAGTAAGAGGTTCGAAGGGGTGAGAGACTATAGGCAGGCTGATGCCACCATGACTGGCTGTGACACATAAAGGACTATAGAATGCTGAGAGAAGAGTCTGGAAGGAGCTGTGTAGGGGAGAAGGGAAGGCTGGAGGAGGCAGAGGACTAGGCTGGAATGAAAGCATAGTACTGGTAAAGAAGGCAATGAGAAGGAAGCCATTGGAGGGCATCGCTAAGGGCCAGGAGTGGGCACTGGCATGGGGTAGAGATGGGAGGCTGTGGTGGAAGGAGCAGAGTGAATGCTGAGGAGTTTCACCTTCAGGACAGGGTGAAGGCCAGATGGTGGTGTAGGGGCAGGCGGGGTAAATGTTGGGCAAGTAAAGTCGATGGACTGTAATTGTGTCATGTAAACTTAACCTTGTTTTCCGTGAGAAGAGATGTCTATCTACCACACTGTGGGAAACTTTGGTGTAAATCAGTGGTCTTCCAAATCTATTTTGCTTGCATATCTCCTAAAAGGATTTTGAAAAACTACATACTCCTTTACACTTTTAAAGTTGATACCTAAAATCCTTCATAAGTTTTGGGGCGCCTGGGTGGCTCAGTCGTTAAGCGTCTGCCTTCGGCTCAGGTCATGATCCCAGGGTCCTGGGATCGAGCCCCGCATCGGGCTTCCTGCTCAGTGGGAAGCCTGCTCCTCCCTCTCCCACTCCCCCTGCTTGTGTTCCCTCTCTCGCTGTGTCTCTCTCTGTCAAATAAATAAAATCTTTAAAAAAAAAAAAAATAAAAAATAAAATCCTTCATAAGTTTAAATATTGTCGTCCCAAAAGATGTAATAGCCAGTGTATCGTAAATATCGACATTTAAAAATAAAACTCTTATATGGTACCTACTAGACTAGAAATATCATTATGATATGATAGCCATCATCATCCATTTTAGATGTACAAGACAAACTCTTTAACTGTCAGAAATTTTACATCATTTCTTTTACCCTTTGAAATTATATTTCTATCCCACTTCCCCCACAGAATTTTATCCTGATGTAATATATTTTTATGCTTGATGGTCTTGTATTGATCACTCTATCAGATATCTCAGCAAAAAACGTGTACAAATTTAAAATTTATTTTCTATAACCATAAATAATAGTAATTGTTAAATATAAGAAGAAACACTTTATTAGAAAAGCATCTCTTAATGAGTTGGATGGAGTAGGGAAGGTAGGTTATGATACCTCCGTTGAAGGAAACTTGGCTAACACTGGTATCTTGAACTGTCCCTTCCCTTAGCATCTTGGAGGTTTTTACACCCTAAGGCAATGTGCCTTGGTAAGGTTTGGAACCTTGGGTACTAAGATGATGATGATGGTAGCTGATAGCATGGTAGATTGAAGATGCCCTTTGCCTATTTCCTGGGTATCCAGAAGCCCCCAGATCTTTGTGTGACTCCAGGGAAGGGGAGGGAACACAATAATGCCAAAGATTAGACTTCCTACAAACATGACAGAATGGGTACTTAGAGCCTGATTTACTTTGATTGAAAGAATACAAGGAAATGAGGCATTTCTGGTATAGTTGAATTCCCGACATTAAGATTCATGCCTGCTATGTGCAAAGAGGGGAGAGAGAGCGTTGGATTGTGCGATCATCAAGGGTGAGGTCAGCTACCTGTTTTCACCATCACTTAGCAACTGGGTGACCTGGGCAACTGGTCATCTGCATCTCACTGTCCATGTGTACAATGGGGTTGAAATCTGTCTTATGCATCCTCCTGTGTTATTGTGAGGCTCATATGAGATCAAATGATGCTTGTGACATCTTGTAAACTGTCAAGAACTCTTTCTTATTTTTATATGTAAACTTTTTATTTGGAAATAATTATAGATTCACAGGAAGTTGCAAATATGTGTACCGGAAGGTCCTATGCATCCTACACTCTACCTCCATCATCCATGCTCAAGTATAGCACAATATCAAAACCAGAGTTTATTCAGATATTGCAGGTTATACTCGTGTGTGTGTGTGTGTGTTTGTGTGTGTGTGTGTGTGTGTGTGTAGCTTCGTGTAATTACCATCACAGTAATGATACAGAACTCTTCCATCATCAGTAGGCTCCCTTGTGCTACCTCTTTATAGCCACAAACCCCTCCCTTACAATCCCTAGCCCCTGGCAACCACTCTATTCTTTCTCTCTATAGTTTTGTTATTTGGAGAGTGTTATATATATCAAACTGTGGTATGTAGTCTTTTGAGATTGGCTTTTTCACTTTGCATAATTCCCTTGAGGTCCATCTAAGTTGTTAACTGTATCAACAGTTCATTCCTGAGTATGAGCTGCTGTGAATATCTGTGTACAGATTTTTGAGTAAACATGAGTTTCCATTTCTTTGGGATATGGGCAATTCTGGGTTGTATGGTAAATGCTATCTATATTTACAAGAAACTGCCAAACTGTTTTCCATTTTCCATTTCTACCAGTAATATGTGAGTGCTCAATTTTCTTTGTATCCTCACCAGCACTTAGTGTTTTCGCTATTTTTTATTTTCAGCATTCAACATTGCACATAGATGTGCAATAATACCTCATTGTGGTTTTAATTTATATTTCTCTCGCAGCTTAATGATGTTGAACATCCTTACATCTGCATATACGTCACATGTAAATCCTCTTTGGTGAAATGTCTGGTCATGTCTTTTGCCCATTTCCTTACATGTGCATATATGTCACATGTAAATCCTCTTTGGTGAAATGTCTGGTCATGTCTTTTGCCCATTTTCTAATTGAGTTGTTTGTTTTTTTAATGTTGAATTGTGGAAGTTCTTTATATATTCTAGATACAAGTCTTTTGTTGGATCCGTGGTTTGCAAATATTTCCTCCCAATATGTAGTTTGTCTTTTTATTCTTTTAAAAAAAGATTTATTTATTTATTTTAGAGAGAGAGAGCGCGCACGCATGCGTGTGTGTGGGGAGAGGGGCAGAGGGAGAGAATCTCCAAGCAGACTCCCTGGTGAGCAAGGAGCCGAATGTGGGGCTTGATCCCATGACCCATGAGATCATGACCTGAGCCAAAACCAAGAGTTGGACGCTTAACTGGCTGAGCCACCCAGGTTGCCCCTTTTTATCCTTTTAATAGTCTTGCACAGAGCAAGAGTTTTTAATTCTGTGAGGTCCAATTTATACATTTTTTGTTTTATGGATTGTGCTTTTGTTGCCAAGTGTACAAACTCTTTGCCTAGGCCTAGATCCCAAAGATTTTCTCCAATTTTTTTTCTGAAAGTTTTATAGCTTTATTTTTTACATTTAAGTCCATGATCCATTTTGAGTTAATTTTTATCTATGGTGTGAAACTTAGGTTGAGGTTCATTTCTTTTCTGCCTGTGGATGTCTAATTTCTCTAACATGATGTGTTGAAAAGTCTATCTTTTCTTCATTGGATTGCTTTTGCACCTTTGTCAGAAATCAGTTGGCACGTTTGTGTGGCTCTATTTCTGGGTTTTCTTTTTTGTTCTATTGATCTATGTGTCTATCCTCCTGCCAGTGTTATTCTGTCTTGATTACTATAACAATATAGGAAGTCTTAATATCAGGTACAATGATTCTTCCCATTTTATTCTTTTTAAAAATTGTTTTAGCTATTCTAGGTCCTTTGCCTTTTCATATAAATTTTATAATATTCTGGGTGCCTGGGTGGCTCAGTTGGTTAAGCGACTGCCTTCGGCTCAGGTCATGATCCTGGAGTCCCGGGATCGAGTCCCGCATCGGGCTCCCTGCTCGGCAGGGAGTCTGCTTCTCCCTCTGACCCTCCTCCCTCTCATGCTCTCTGTCTCTCATTCTCTCTCTCTCAAATAAATAAATTAAAAAAAAAATCTTTAAAAAAAAAAAATTTTATAATATTCTTATCTATGTCTATAAGAAAACCTTGCTGGGATTTTGATTGCAGTTGCGCTAAGACTATAAATTTCAGTTTGGGGGGAATTTACATCTTTACTATGTTTAGTATTCAAATCTATGAGCATGATGTGTCTCTATTTATTTAGGTCTTCTTTGATTTTTTTCATCAGCATTTTGTAATTTTCAGGATACAGATCCTGAACATGTTTTTCGAAGATTGTACTTAAGTATTTCATTTTCTTTGTAGTGAATGTTAAATGGTATTGAGTTTTAAATTTTGGTTTCCATATGTTTATTGTTAGTTTATATAAGTGGTATGATTATTTTTGTGTGTTTATCCTATATGTGCAACCTTGTTGAATTCACTTATTAATTCTGGGATTTTTTTGTAGACTCCTTGGAATTTTCTATTTACACAATCATGTCATTTGCAAACTGACAGTTTTTTTTTTCTCTTTCTTTCCAAACTGTATGCATATTATTTCCTCTTCTTGCTTTATTGTGCTTACTAGGACTCCCAGTACTATGTTGAAGAAGAATGGTGAGAATGGACATCCTTTTCTTGTTCCTGACCTTAGAGGAAAAGCATTCAGTCTTTCACCATTAAGTATGATGTTAGTTGTAGGATTTTTGTAGATGTTCTTTATCAAGCTGAGGACCTTTTCTTCTATTCCTAGTTTTTGACCTTTAAAAAAAAATCATGAATGGGAGTTTTCAAGAACTTTTAAAATGTTAGTTATTTTCTTTCACTATTTTTATTTTTTTTTTAAGATTTTATTTATTTATTTGAGAGAGAGAGAGAGAATGAGAGAGAGAGAAAGCACATGAGAGGGGGAAGGGTCAGAGGGAGAAGCAGGCTCCTCGCCGAGCAGGGAGCCCGATGCGGGACTCGATCCAGGGACTCCAGGATCATGACCTGGGCCGAAGGCAGTCGCCCAACCAACTGAGCCACCCAGGCGCCCCTCTTTCACTATTTTTAAATAATACTTGTAGAGGCAGCTTTTAGGCAAACAGGCTTGGGCAATGGATTGTAGAAAGACCCATAGTGACCCCCTGGCTGAATATAGACAGACCCATCAGGCGACCTACCTCAAAATATCTGTAGGCCCTAACTAGCCAATTGGCTACTTACAGCTAGGCACAATTACCAAAAAAGGGAGAATTCCATATGTCGCCATACCTCCCCGCCTTCCTCCTTTAAAAACAGCCCCACCTACTGCCTCACTGCAGACAACCTCTCCTCGGCTATCCAGCCCGCTGCTCCCTTGCAGTGTATTCAGTACACTTCGATCTCCTTTGTTCTGCCTTGGGTGAATCCTTTCACCTCCTGTGCCACTGATTTCTATCTGATGGTTGCCCCACATCTGGGGCCCCCATCCAGTCAGACAGACACCCCATTTAGACACCACAATATTTAACTGATGCCTTGGCTCTGTGTGAAGTTCTCATATCAGAACACATCATTCTCTCTGCCAACTCTATCCCTCCTGGGTGGGTAGGAGGACCCAGCTGAGGGTAGGACTTTTTGTTAGGTGGGACTGAGGAAAATGGAGGGAAGAGATCTTGGGGCCCTGCCAAGGGGGGACTGTTACCAAGTTATTCAACCAAAAACCATGGTGCTGAGAAGGTTATTAGTTTCCTATTGCTGCTATAACAAATTACCACAAATTTAGTGGCTTAACAAAAATTTATTCTCTTGCAACTCTGGACTAAAATCAAGGTGTTAGCAGGGTTGTGTTCCTTCTGGAGGATTCAGGGGAGAATCTGTTTCCTTGCCTTTTCCACCTTCTAGAATCTGCCTACATTCCTTGGCTATATATTCCTCCATCTTTGAAGCACATCACTCCACCCTCTGGTTCCATTACAACATCTCCTTTTTTCTCTTTGACCTTAACTCTACTGCCTCTTTTTTATAAGGATCCTTGTGATTGCATTGGGCCCACCTGGATAATCTAGGATAATCTCCTTAAGATCCTTAATTTAGGGTGGCTCAGTCAGTAAGCCTCTGACTTTAGCTCAGGTCATGATTTCAGGGTTGTTGGATTGAGCCCTGCCTTGGGCTCCCTGCTCAGTGGGGAGTCTGCAGGAGATTCTCTCTCCCTCTCTCTCTCTCTCCCTCTGCTTCTCCCCCCCAACTCTCTCTCTCTCTCTCAAAAAAAAAAAAAAATCTTTTTTAAAAAGATCCTTTTTTTAATTTAAATTCAATTAGCCAACGCATAGTACATCATTAGTTTCAGATGTAGTGTTCAATGATTCATCAGTTTAAAAAAAAAAATCCTCAATCACATCTGCAAAGTCCCTTTTGCCATGTAAAGTAACATGGTCACAGGTTCCAGGGATTAGAATGTGGACAGCTTTTGAGGGAGGAGGCATTACTCAGTGTAACACAGAGGGTGACTGTGGACACGAGGATGAGGTATTCTACAGAGAGGGGTATGCAGTTAAACAGACTGCGGTTTGAATTCCCCATCCAGCTTTATAAGCGGTGTGACGCCCACTGAATTTTTTAATCTGGGTAAACCTTTCTTTATCTGCAACACTGTAACCTCTGCTGTGGTAGAGATGATAGCTGCCCATCAAAAATGTATACAACCTTCCCAGAGTATGCAGCTGTGAGTAGGAAGCAACTTTTCGGTCCAGGACTACAGTTCCCAGTACCAGCTGCATCTCAGTGAGGCCCATGTGACTACCAGTGTGATGTGAGTGGAAGTGCTGTGTGTCACTTCCTGGCTGAGCTGCCTGTGAAGAGCGGGTGTGTTCTCCATGCTCTCCTCTCCCACCTGCTGGCTCCATGTTGACTCCCAGGTGACCTTGGAAGCCTAATGATGAAGATGCTAAAGCTTCCATTAGCCTGGGTCCCTCAATAACTGCATGGAGGAGAGTCTCTTCTGTCACTGCCAAAATGGACAACTATCTTGGACTATAATGTGGGCCAGAAATAAATTGTGTTAAGCTACTGAAATTTTAGGTTTATTCATTACAACACCTAGCACTGTCTTCAGCAATACATCTACCTTGCAGGCTGTTATTATCCCCTGGCACTGTAAAGTGAAATAATGTGTGTAAAGCCCAAGTTAAGGGACTAAGGGACTCAGAGATTGGAAGCCTAGAGCAGTGGTTCTCAAACTGGAGCATGCATCAGAATCCTAAAGGGCTTGTTAAAATACAGATGCAAGGCCCTACTTCAAGAGGGTCTTGATTTTGGGGTGGGCCTCCTGGCACCCTGAGCCTCTCCTGAGGTCTCTCTCTTGCCTGTCTTTTCTGCTTGGCTGTGACTTCCAGGAGGGCAGGCACTGGGTCTGACTTGTTGGCAGCTCCATCCCAGAAGTAGCATAGTATGTGACAAAAGCCCCCCAACCAGTATTGGAAGAAGGAAGAAGAACAAGTTGGCAATCTTCAGCTGAGGGCTGAGTTAGAATCAGTAGGCTTCAGTTAAAGGGTTTGATGATTTCCTCCTTCCTAAATAGCTTTGATTGGGGTTCTTTGTTCCTTCACGATCCTGTTAAAGTAAGGAGAAGGTGCAGCAGTAAAAGCCTGTGCTGTTGTCTGCCAAGTAGATTTTCACTTTTCACTTTTGCTGGTATCTCTTTGGAAGAGCTCCTGGTGTTGAGGAAATAGTTTGCGTCCCAGAAAGTAGATCTATTCTATCAGGCAAAATTTATTTTGCCTTTGCATTTTGGGGGTTTAATCTCTGAATGAACGTATTCACTTGATCGTGCTGGAGGATTTCATTTCAGAGAGTTGCCGTCCACTTGAGAAAGCGCACGGACTATATTTCTGCTCAGCGGGACTTCCCTGCTTCTCCAGGGCTGGCCCCATATGGAGGCTGAGGAGGTGGCATTCTCCTTGTGTGAGGGGACTTCCTGAGGGGAAGGTGAAGTTGAGGCTTTAGGAGCAGCCATTAAAAAGCAAATGTTAGGGGTGCCTGGGTGGCTCAGTCGTTAAGCGTCTGCCTTCAGCTCAGTTCATGATCCCGGGGTCCTGGGATCGAGCCCTGCATCCGGCTCCCTGCATCTGGCTCCCTGCTCGGTGGGAAGCCTGCTTCTACCTCTCCCACTCCCCCTGCTTGTGATCCCTCTCTCGCTGTGTCTCTCTCTGTCAAATAAATAAATAAAATCTTTAAAAAAAATTAAAAAGCAAATGCTATCTGGAAAAGGGGAGAGGGGTTGAAAGAGACAATTCTAGATACTTGGCAACTTTGCCTGTGGCAGCCTCTGAATTCTCCCTCTCTTTGAAGGAAGAGTTTGGCATTAGCAATTCCGAAGAAGAGTCATTCTGATTTTAGCAGCTGCAAGCTGCCTGCGGCCCCGGACCCGGAGGGTGGCAGCCCAGGGCAGGAGCATCCTTTCATCTAGACTGGTGGCCGTGGCACTGGTGTGGGGCTGCCAGAGGCCCAGGAGGAGGCTGGAGGCGGCTGCATTTGGGGTAGTCTGCCCCTGCGCCCAGGCCCTCCCAGAATTCTGACAAGACAGGGCAGCCTTTCCCAGATCACCACCCACTTGGGTCGCCTTTAGAGGCCTGAGCTATATCCGATTTCCATTTCTTGGGTTAATTTATACTCCACTATAAACAAACTCTTGTAAAAGCTGAGAACCGGCAAGGATAAAGAAGCTGTTTTTCCATTACAGTCTCTTTCTTCTGATTGGCAGTGAAGTGAGTTTTTCAATAACAGAGACTCCAGATTTTGCCCTCAGGGGATCTGGAAGGTGGGTATTGGGGAGGAGGTGCTGGGCAATTCATCAGGAACCCCTCCCTGCTTGGCTCTGTGTTGGGGGCCTTCACTTGTATTGAAGCAGGGGAAGGGGAAAGTTGTGCGCCCCCCCCCCCCCCCCCCCCCCCCCCCCCCC